>NC_061508.1:310810882-310928495 GCF_022539505.1 Lolium rigidum | reverse complement strand
GTCACTCCGGCAACCCGTAATTAGCAACCGAATACAAGATGCACTCCCCTAGGCCCATAAATGGTGAAGTGTCGTGTAGTCGACGTTCACACGACACCACTAGAAGAATGACACCACAACTTAAGTATCATAACATTGAATATTACTCAACCATAATTCACGCTTCCATTATGAAGCTCTCTATTCTGATCTGTAATACTATATGTTGTAATGGCTCTCCCACGTCCCCCTCTCGCCCCCAAGCCCTAGCCACCTTCTTCGCCGGCGATCTCCCTGATCACTGGTGATCCTCTCCTTCCAATCCAACCATCTTCACCGGCGTTTCCTCCTCTTCAAGGTGATACCATATGGCTCCTTCCCCTCTTGGACGTTGGAAGGTTACCTTTGAAGTTCTCCTGGTCTCTGGTAAGAGCAAGTCTTCCCCTGGTTTTCTTCTGCTTTGGCCGAGGAATTGGTTAGTTTTGGTGAACCATAAGGATGCTCCTTTAGTGGGTAAACATCTCAGTTCTGGGGAAGTTTTTTATACTGGATCCACAGTCAGATTTGAGTCCCATGTTGCAGTTGTTGAGGCTTGTCTGCTTTCACCACCTGGCTTCTCCTCGTTCCCTGAAGCACCTCCTGTTAGATGGAGAGTTACATATGCAGATTTGGTTCCTTCACCCAATACCAAGGATTCTAAGCCTATTTTCTCTAGATCTGCCTTCCTTATTCTCAAACCTCATGCCAAAAGGCTTGTTCTGTTGGACTCAAAAGAACAAGTTCTGGATGCTAGGTTCTTGCTCCTTAATGAAAAAGTTCAGTCTGGACAAATCTTGGATCTTCATGTGTTTTCTGTCTTAGTGGGGGAGCGTGTTATCTCGGATTCTATACAGTTAGCCTTGCAAATGGATAGAACATCTTCTGTCCCTAATTCTAGATCCTTTGTGGAGGTTGTAGCTAATTCTCCTCGAAGTCAAGAAGATTTTTCTGTACCTCATGGTGAGGTTTTCAAGAGTGTGGATTTCAAACAAGGTCAAGTTTTTGCTCTAGATTGCTTAAAGAAGTTCGGGCAAAAAGTGAATATGGATAAATTCTCTGCCAGGAAGCCTTTCTTCATGGTCTGCTCTTTTGGTCGTGCATGCTTCAGATTGGATATTCACACTGTGGCCATTGTGCTTCAAGCTTGCTTTGGTGGATTTGCAGCTCTTTACAATGTAAAATTTCTTCGGGACCGAACTTTCAGGTTTTCGGTTTCATCAAGCTCTGTTGGTTTTCAAATATACAATTTGGGTTCACAATCACATTCTTCCTTCAAGGTTTTTTTCCATCTATGGGGTCAAGGTGGGCCAAATTGGATTGCTGAAGAGAGAAAGTTTTATATTGAAGAAAGAAAGGAATGGACTGAAGTCAAGTCAAAATTTCAGAATAAAACCTCAGTTTTCTCAAGGCTATCATATGCTCAAAAGGTGGCGGATTTTAATCCCAGAGTGTCGGTCTTCGAGAGATTAGTGCATGCAACGGATACGTCAACGGTCACAAAGCCTCGACAGCTTAATGAGGTAATCAAGGGAAATTATGGTCAGTTTAATGAGATTCCACCGCCAAGTCAAAGGCTTGATCGACAACCGACAGATTTAAATGTGGGCGCCAAATTGCCGGGCTTCCTTTCCTCTTTTATTTTCCCCAGCTTTCCTTCTTTGGCCTGGCCCGACGAGTCTTACCTTTTCTGGTTCAAGGCCCATGGGCCCGCGCCCCAAACTCAGCTAGCTTCCCATTTTGGTGACTTCACCTTTTTCCAGTCTCAGGACGCAGAAAAAATCTCACACCTTGCCTCCTCGGCTTCTCCTCCACTCTCTCTCCTCTGTAAAAACCCTCTGACAGACTCTGCGTCGAGGTCGCCGGTATCATCGCCGGCGGCAATGGCCAATATCCCCATCGACCCTCGTCTGTTTGTGCCGCATGGTTTCGAGATTCAACACATTGAAGGCAGGATTGGGGTGAAGCGGATCATCGTTGCAAGGAAGCCGAGGACGCATGAACAGTATGCTATCGCCACCATTAACCCCTTCCCCCAAGGTCAGGTACATTTTCCTAACGTCAGAAATGTGCTTGAGGAGTTCTTGAATGAGGTGGCCGAGGTTGGCTTTCAGAGTATCCAAGAATGTCCCTTTGGTGCAGCCTATGTTCAGTTCACAAATGTCAGTGACAGGGACAGGTTGATTCATACCAGTCCTAACCCCTTTGGTGATGTTGATATTTGTTTCTGTAAGCATGATGAGGGAATTAACTAGCGTGCTGCAAACTTTAATAGAGATGCATGGGTGCTCCTCGTTGGGCCACCTTTAGATCACATGAGTACAGAGGATTTAAATGCTTGTTTTCATGATATTGGTACTCTGCTTTTATGGGAAAGGGATCCTAATAAGAAGGGAAGGGTGGTAGCAAAAGTAAGAGTGACTGACCTGGCTGAAATTCCAAAAAGCATCAGGTTCACTGAAGGCAATAGACCTGATGCTGAGTCCTGGACCTTTTCTGTGGAGGTACTTCAGCATAATTTGCTTGGAGGGGGCCCACCAGATGAGGACCCACTTCCTGATGATGGAGTGGACCCACACCCTTTGCCAGATGCTTTGATCCCTCCTGCTGCTCCCTTCTTGCCAGCACCAGCTGTGGATAATGAGGAAGATGCAGGGGAAGATGATGGTTGGGGTCATTGGGCAATGGGAAATAATCCTCAGCAAGAAGATGACAACCATATGGAGGTGGATCTTGCTCCAAATGCTGCTTTCCAGGGACTTTTGGATGCTATTCAGGCAGAAGAGATGAACCTTGACAACCCACCCCTGGCTGATTCAAGCAGTGACCTTACTTACTCCTCTGGCAGCTCAAACTCTTCAGTTAATGCTGCAAATCAGCAGTTGGTGATTCATGCTGGAACTCCAGTAGGCTTGATTCCTTTCCATCAAATGGGTGAAGGCCTTCAAAATATTGCTCTGGCTTATATAGAGGAAGAGGAAGCAGACTTTGATGATGAAAATGACAATGGGATGATCCAACAAGCAAATGCAGAGAATATTCCTGATGACAATAATGAGAATAATTTCCAACTTCTAGAGGATGTTAATATGGTGCCACCTCAGGAAGCTCACCTCATCATTGGAAGGGTGGAAACATCTTTCTTCTCTATTCCAGATGAGCATGATCTCACAAAGAGATTCTCCAAGCAAGGCATGAAAATTTGGGAAGCCTACTTTGCTCCTAATCTGCACAGCTCCTCTGCAAATACTTCTCTCTGTGAAATACCTGTAAGTTGGTTTAATTTTGTCACCCTAATGCTCATGACTCCTGATAAATTTGATTGGGCCAAGGATTTCTTATCTTCTCAGTTATGGAATGTTATCAAGGAATCTATTGATTATGAGCACACCATTTCTTTTGTGATTCCTGATAAATGTGTTGCCAATCAGGCTCCTGTGTGCAATTTGTTGGTGGAAGCTCAGGGGAGTCAGGAGAGTCCAATGCAGAGCTTGATGATTGCTGGAGCTGGTTCCTTTTCTCCAAGAAGGAAGAGGAAAGATGGAGGGGTCCCTCTGGTTGAAACAGAGGTAAGGAGGAGCCCAAGATTGGTTCTTTTAAATGATGGATTCAGAAATCATGATAATTGTGTTGACAAAAATTGCTTGACTTGCAATGCTGCTCCTCCTTTAATTAATACCAAAGTGGTAAAAAATTTGGCTTCTTCTTTCTGTAAGGTTCAGGAAGATGGCCTGGAAAAGAAACTGCTAAAGAAGAATAAACTGGAAGCTAAGAGAAAAGCTCCAGGAGCAGCAACAGACCCTACTGCCCCAGGCCCCAAGATAGTCAAGGGGAAAGCTCAAGCAAGCTCCAGTGGAAGCAACAAAGAAAGAGGTGCTAATGTCACTGATGGGGTGGCATCCTGATACGTCTCCGATGTATCGATAATTTCTTATGTTCCATGCCACTTTATTGATGATACCTACATGTTTTATGCACATTATATGTCATATTTATGCATTTTCTGGAACTAACCTATTAACAAGATGCCGAAGAGCCAGATTCTTGTTTTACTGCTGTTTTTGGTTTCGAAATCCTAGTAAGGAAATATTCTCGGAATTGGACGAAATCTTCGCCCGGGGTCCTATTTTTGCACGGAGCTTCCGGAAGACCGAAGAGGGAAGGAAGTGGGGCCACGAGGCGCCGACACCATAGGGCGGCGCGGCCCGGGCCCCGGCCGCGCCGACCTAGGGTGTGGGGCCCTCGTGTGGCCCCCGCGTTGCCCTTCCGCCTATTTAAAGCCTCCGTCGCGAAAACCCCGGTCATCGAGAGCCACGATACGGAAAACCTTCCGGAGACGCCGCCGCCGCGAATCCCATCTCGGGGGATTCAGGAGATCGCCTCCGGCACCCTGCCGGAGAGGGATTCATCTCCCGGAGGACTCTTCATCGCCATGATCGCCTCCGGAGTGATGAGTGAGTAGTTCACCCCTGGACCATGGGTCCATAGCGGTAGCTAGATGGTCGTCTTCTCCTTGTTGTGCTTCATTGTTGGATCTTGTGAGCTGCCTAACATGATCAAGATCATCTATCCGTAATACTATATGTTGTGTTTGTCGGGATCCGATGGATAGAGAATACTATGTTATGGTGATTATCAATCTATTGTTTATGTGTTGTTTATGATCTTGCATGCTCTCCGTTATTAGTAGAGGCTCGGCCAAGTTTTTGCTCTTAACTCCAAGAGGGAGTATTTATGCTCGATAGTGGGTTCATGCCTTCATTGACACCAGGACGATGACCAGAAAGTTCTAAGGTTGTGATGTGCTGTTGCCACTAGGGATAAAACATTGATTCTATGTCTAAGGATGTAGTTGTCGATTACATTACGCACCATACTTAATGCAATTGTCTGTTGCTTAGCAACTTAATACTGAATGAGGTTCGGATGATAACCTGAAGGTGGACTTTTTAGGCATAGATGCAGTTGGATGGCGGTCTATGTACTTTGTCGTAATGCCCAATTAAATCTCACTATATTTATCATATCATTTATATGCATTGTTATGCCTTTCTCTATTTGTCAATTGCCCGACTGTAATTTGTTCACCCAACATGCTTTTATCTTATGGGAGAGACACCTCTAGTGAACTGTGGACCCCGGTCCTATTCTTTACATAGCATACAATCTATCTGCAATTGTGTTTTACTATTTTCTTGCAAATAATCATCTTCCACTCGATACGCTTAATCCTTTGTTACAGCAAGCCGGTGAGATTGACAACCTCACTGTTTCGTTGGGGCAAAGTACTTTGGTTTTGTTGTGCGAGATTCCACGTTGGCGCCGGAATCCCTGTTGTTGCGCCGCATCACATTTCGCCACCATCAACCTTCAACGTGCTTCTTGGCTCCTCCTGGTTCGATTAAACCTTGGTTTCTTTCTGAGGGAAAACTTGCTACTGTGCGCATCATACCTTCCTCTTGGGGTTCCCAACGAACGTGTGAGTTACACGCCATCAAGCTCTTTTTCTGGCGCCGTTGCCGTGGAGATCAAGACACGCTGCAAGGGGAGTCTCCACTTCTCAATCTCTTTACTTTGTTTTTGTCTTGCTTTATTTTATTTACTACTTTGTTTGCTGCATTAAATCAAAATACAAAAAAATTAGTTGCTAGTTTTACTTTATTTACTGTCTTGCTCTCTATATCGAAAACACAAAAAAAATTAGTTACTTGCATTTACTTTATCTAGTTTGTTTTATTTTACTGCTACTAAAATGAGTAATCCTGAAGTTGAAGTTCGTTCTTTTAAGCAACAAGGTGGAGAAAGTTTTAAAGATGCTTGGTATAGAATTAGTAATGCTCATCATAGGTGCATTAAGAAACACTCCACTACTATCCTTCTTAGGAACTTTTATGTTGGTTTATCTAGTTGGAATAGGTATGTTCTTGATACTCTTTCGGGAGGCAATTTCCTAGGTACTCCCGCTTTAGAAGCTAGTTGCATCATTGAGAGTCTAGTTGGAATACCACCTGTTAATGAAGTTAAAATTGAAATCTCTCTTGAAGATGTTATGAAAAAATTGGAAACCATAGAGAAAAAATTTCCAAGTGTTGAAACTAAATTGGGAATGTTATTTGACAAAACTTATGAACTTGATAAATCCTTAGGAGGAATTGATGAAAGAATTAGTGTCCTAGGAACTTGTGTTGTCCATGATAATCAAACCAATAGGATTGATGAACTTGAAAAAGCTATGGGAACCTTGGGTTCAACCTTTTCTTCTCTCAAGTATAATGAGAAAGCTTATGTGGGTAAAGAGCAAAAATTCATGTACGCCTCTAAAGTGCCTAAACAAAAGAATTACTATAGGCCTAAAATTGCTAAAACCCCTAGCACCACCATAGAAAATTTAGATAATGGAGCACCTAAAGTACCCTCTGCAACAAGTTGTGTTTGCATGAAAAATAATAATGTTGATGCTTCTACTCTCGATGTTACTTGATTTGCACTTTCTGCGCCTAGCTGAAAGGCGTTAAAGAAAAGCGCTTATGGGAGACAACCCATGTTTTTACTACAGCAATTTTTTTGTTTTGTTGAGTCTTGGAAGTTGTTTACTACTGTAGCAACCTCTCCTTATCATGTTTTTGTGCCAAGTAAAGTTTCTATGTCAAAGTTGATGTTATATTTGGGATCGCTGCGCAGAAACAGCATTGCTGTCTGTCACGAATCTGGGCACAGGCCTCTGTAGAAAATTCGAAAAAATCTGCCAATTTACGAGCGTGATCCTCAGATATGTACGCAACTTTCATTAGTTTTGAGTTTTTCCATTTGAGCAAGTCTAGTGCCAGCTTTAAATTCGTCTTTACGGACTGTTCTGTTTTTGACAGATTCTGCCTTTTATTTCGCATTGCCTCTTTTGCTATGTTGGATTCATTTCTTTGATCCATTAATGTCCAGTAGCTTTATGCAATGTCCAGAAGTGTAAAGAATATTTGTGTCACCTCTGAATGTGTGAATTATTAATTGTGCACTAACCCTCTAATGAGTTTGCTTGAAGTTTGGTGTGAAGGAAGTTTTCAAGGGTCAAGAGAGGAGTATGATATACTATGATCAAGAGGAGTGAAAGCTCTAAGCTTGGGGATGCCCCCGTGGTTCACCCCTGCATATTTTAAGAAGACTCAAGCGTCTAAGCTTGGGGATGCCCAAGGCATCCCCTTCTTCATCGACAACATCATCAGGTTCCTCCCTTAAACTATATTTTTATTCAGTCACATCTTGTGTTCTTTACTTGGAGCGTCGGTTTGTTTTTGTTTTTGTTTTGTTTGAATAAAATGGATCCTAGCATTCACTTTGTGGGAGAGAGACACGCTCCGCTGTTGCATATGGACAAATATGTCCTTAGGCTTTACTCATAATGTTCATGGCGAAGTTTCTTCTTCGTTAAATTGTTATATGATTGGAATTGGAAAATGCTACATGTAGTAATTCTAAAATGTCTTGGATAATATGATACTTGGCAATTGTTGTGCTCATGTTTAAGCTCTTGCATCATATGCTTTGCACCCATTAATGAAGAAATACATAGAGCTTGCTAAAATTTGATTTGCATATTTGGTCTCTCTAAGGTCTAGATAATATCTAGTATTGAGTTTTGAACAACAAGGAAGACGGTGTAGAGTCTTATAACGTTTACAATATGTCTTTTATGTGAGTTTTGCTGCACCGGTTCATCCTTGAGTTTGCTTCAAATAACCTTGCTAGCCTAAACCTTGTATCGAGAGGGAATACTTCTCATGCATCCAAAATCCTTGAGCCAACTACTATGCCATTTGTGTCCACCATACCTACCTACTACATGGTATTTCTCCGCCATTCCAAAGTAAATTGCTTGAGTGCTACCTTTAAAATTCCATCATTCACCTTTGCAATATATAGCTCATGGGACAAAATAGCCTTAAAAACTATCGTAGTATTGAATATGTACTTATGCACTTTATCTTTTATTAAGTTGCTTGTTGTGCGATAACCATGCTTCGGGGAACGCCATCAACTATTGTTGAATATCATGTGAGTTGCTATGCATGTCCGTCTTGTCTGAAGGATCTATCATTTTAGTGGTTGGAGCATGGAAAATTGTTAGAGAAGAACATTGGGCCGCTAACTAAAGCCATGAATCATGGTTGAAGTTTCAGTTTTGGACATATATCCTCAATCTCATATGAGAATAATAATCATTGCTACATGCTTATGCATTTAAGAGGAGTCCATTATCTGTTGTCCATGTTGTCCCGGTATGGATGTCTAAGTTGAGAATAATCAAAAGCGAGAAATCCAAAATGCGAGCATTCTCCTTAGACCTTTGTACGAGGCGGCATGGAGGTACCCCTTTGTGACACTTGGTTGAAACATGGCATGCAAAGATCCGGTAGTCCAAGCTAAGTAGGACGAGGTGCGGACACTATTAGTATACTATGCATGAGGCTTGCAACTTGTAAGATATAATTTACATAACTCATATGCTTTATTACTACCGTTGACAAAATTGTTTCATGTTTTCAAAATAAAAGCTCTAGCACAAATACTCGATGCTTTCCTCTTTGAAGGACCTTTCTTTTACTTTTATTGTTGAGTCAGTTTACCTATCTCCTTCCACCTAAGAAGCAAACACTTGTGTGAACTGTGCATTGATTCCTACATACTTGCATATTGCACTTGTTATATTACTCTATGTTGACAATATCCACGAGATATACATGTTATAAGTTGAAAGCAACCGCTGAAACTTCATCTTCCTTTGTGTTGCTTCAACACCTTTACTTTGATTTATTGCTTTATGAGTTAACTCTTATGCAAGACTTATTGATGCTTGTCTTGAAGTACTATTCATGAAAAGTCTTTGTCATATGATTCACTTGTTTACTCATGTCATTACCTTTGTTTTGATCGCTGCATTCATTACATATGTTTACAAATAGTATGATCAAGATTATGATGGCATGTCACTTCAGAAATTATCTTTGTTATCGTTTTACCTCGCTCGGGACGAGCGTAACTAAGCTTGGGGATGCTGATACGTCTCCGACGTATCGATAATTTCTTATGTTCCATGCCACTTTATTGATGATACCTACATGTTTTATGCACATTATATGTCATATTTATGCATTTTCCGGAACTAACCTATTAACAAGATGCCGAAGAGCCGATTCTGTTGTTTTCGCTATTTTTGGTTTCGAAATCCTAGTATGGAAATATTCTCGAATTGGACGAAATCTTCGCCCGGGGTCCTATTTTTGCACGGAGCTTCCGGAAGACCGAAGAGGGAAGGAAGTGGGGCCACGAGGCGCCGACACCATAGGGCGGCGCGGCCCGTGCCCCGGCCGCGCCGACCTAGGGTGTGGGGCCCTCGTGTGGCCCCCCGCGTTGCCCTTCCGCGTACTTAAAGCCTCCGTCGCGAAAACCCCAGTACCGAGAGCCACGATACGGAAAACCTTCCAGAGACGCCGCCGCCGCGAATCCCATCTCGGGGGATTCAGGAGATCGCCTCCGGCACCTTGCCGGAGAGGGGATTCATCTCCTGGAGGACTCTTCATCGCCATGATCGCCTCCGGAGTGATGAGTGAGTAGTTCACCCCTGGACCATGGGTCCATAGCAGTAGCTAGATGGTCGTCTTCTCCTTGTTGTGCTTCATTGTTGGATCTTGTGAGCTGCCTAACATGATCAAGATCATCTATCCGTAATACTATATGTTGTGTTTGTCGGGATCCGATGGATAGAGAATACTATGTTATGGTGATTATCAATCTATTGTTTATGTGTTGTTTATGATCTTGCATGCTCTCCGTTATTAGTAGAGGCTCGGCCAAGTTTTTGCTCTTAACTCCAAGAGGGAGTATTTATGCTCGATAGTGGGTTCATGCCTTCATTGACACCTGGGACGGTGACGAGAAAGTTCTAAGGTTGTGATGTCTGTTGCCACTAGGGATAAAACATTGATTCTATGTCTAAGGATGTAGTTGTCGATTACATTACGCACCATACTTAATGCAATTGTCATGTTGCTTAGCAACTTAATACTGAATGGGGTTCGGATGATAACTCGAAGGTGGACTTTTTAGGCATAGATGCGGTTGGATGGCGGTCTATGTACTTTGTCGTAATGCCCAATTAAATCTCACTATATTTATCATATCATGTATATGCATTGTTATGCCTTTCTCTATTTGTCAATTGCCCGATCGTAATTTGTTCACCCAACATGCTTTTATCTTATGGGAGAGACACCTCTAGTGAACTGTGGACCCCGGTCCTATTCTTTACATAGCATACAATCTACTGCAATTGTGTTTTACTATTTTCTTGCAAACAATCATCTTCCACTCGATACGCTTAATCCTTTGTTACAGCAAGCCGGTGAGATTGACAACCTCACTCTGTTTCGTTGGGGCAAAGTACTTTGGTTTTGTTGTGCGGATTCCACGTTGGCGCCGGAATCCCTGTTGTTGCGCCGCATCACATTTCGCCACCATCAACCTTCAACGTGCTTCTTGGCTCCTCCTGGTTCGATTAAACCTTGGTTTCTTTCTGAGGGAAAACTTGCTACTGTGCGCATCATACCTTCCTCTTGGGGTTCCCAACGAACGTGTGAGTTACACGCCATCACATCCCAGGCCAAAAAAAGGCCTCACAAATAGAGTGTCCCAATGTTAGACAGCAAATATACTTTTGTGGCAGAAAGGGCTTATCTTATGAATGATTGTAATAACTGTGTGATGTACCAGTACTTGACCTTGTTGCTTTTGTGGAGATCTTGCTGCACTCAGTATTATACCATATCTTCTGCTATATGCTGTGTCTTGTGCTTGTGCTGGAGTTCTATTATTTTCATGTTTGGTGGTGCAATATCTTTCAGTGGCCCCTCTCTTGGCTCTCATGTATCCAAAAACCCCCATAGTTTCCCATGGATCACAACAGAATATGGAAAATACTAAACTGGAATTTTAGGGGTATTAATGCTGAAAAGAAATGGGTTGCTCTTGCTAGTAAAATTGAGGAATCAAATTGTGACATTATTTGCCTTCAAGAAACAAAAAGGGAAACTTTTGCTATGGATTACATAAGAAAATTTTGTCCAAAAAGATTCGATAAATTTGAATTTCTTCCTTCCATAGGAGCTTCTGGTGGGATTATTATCATATGGTGTAGTGCTCTGTTTAATGGCACTCTGGCCTTTCAGAATGAATTCTCCATTTCTGTCCAATTTACTAGCAACCTCTCAAACAGTACTTGGATTTTAACAAATGTCTATGGCCCAAGTCAAGCAGAAAGGAAAGCTGATTTTATTGATTGGTTTGCAAATATTGACATGCCTGATGATATGGATTGGTTGATTATGGGGGATTTTAATTTCATCAGGAAACCATCAGATAGGAACAAACCAGGAGGAGACATAAATGGGATGCTTCTTTTTAATGAATCAATCAGTAACCTGGGGCTGGTGGAATTACCCCTTAAAGGAAGAAAATACACTTGGAGCAATATGCAACAATCTCCTCTGCTTGAAAGATTAGACTGGTTTTTTACTTCTTCCTCCTGGACCATCAATTACCCTTCATCTATGGTTTTTCCCCTAGTTAAACCAACTTCTGATCATGTCCCCTGTGTTGTCTCCATTGGTACAAATATCCCAAAGGCAAATGTGTTCAGATTTGAGAATTACTGGCTGCAGCATAGTGACTTCAAGAATATAGTGAAGGCAAGCTGGAATATTCCAGTTGGGCATTCTGACCCTGCCAAAAAAGTCACTGCCAAGTTGAAGAACTTAAGGAAAAGCATAAAGCTTTGGGCAAAGAATTTGCCATGCTTAAAGATGCTCATTGAAAAAGTCAATTCTGTCATCACTTTCCTAGATAATATTGAGGAATTAAGAACTCTTTCTCTTGAAGAGTGGAACCTAAGAGATATTCTCAAAGATCATGTCATTACTCTATTACAGAATCAGAAGGCTTACTGGAAACAAAGAGGGAAAATAAAATGGGTTAAGCTTGGAGATGCTAATACAAGATTCTTTCACAATAAAGCAACAATAAATTATAGACATAATTACATCTCTGTGTTAATGAATGAAAGTTTGGCTGAAATAGCAGATCATGATGGAAAAGCAGATATCCTTTGGAAGGCTTTCAAAGAAAGAATGGGGAAGTCTGACAACCCTTTTATGCATTTTAATTTGCATGATTTTTATGGAGATGGCATGGATGAAGAAACAAGATCACAACTAGAGTCTCCTTTCACAGATAAAGAGATTGATGATATCATAAAGGAATTACCTAATGATAAATCTCCAGGACCAGATGGTTTTAATAATGAATTTTTCAAGAATTGTTGGAATATCATTGGAAGAGATGTTAAAGATTTGATCAGGGGCTTTTATGAAGGAAGTATCAACTTGGAGAGTATTAATTCTTCCTATATCACTTTAATTCCAAAAATAGACTCCCCTATGAGACCAGGTGACTTCAGGCCTATTTCTCTTCTCAACACTGTGGTCAAAATCATTACCAAGCTTCTGGCAAACAGATTGCAAAGAATTATTCTTCAGCTGGTACACAAAAACCAATATGGTTTTCTGAAGCAGAGGTCAATTCAAGATTGTTTGGGGTGGGCTTTTGAATACCTTTTTCAGTGCCACAAATCAAAAGAAGAAATAGTTATTCTCAAACTGGATTTTGAAAAAGCTTTTGATAAGATTGAACATAGTACAATTTTGGAGATTTTGAGAGCAAGAGGGTTTGGAGAAAAATGGATTAAATGGATTCACTTAATTCTCAGTACTGGAACCTCTGCAGTCCTCCTCAATGGTACACCAGGCAAGAGATTTTATTGCAAAAGAGGGGTTAGACAAGGAGATCCTCTTTCTCCACTTCTTTTTATGCTTGCAGCAGATCTACTTCAATCAGTGATAAACTCAGCAATGAATCAAGGAATTATAGAAAGACCTATACCATCAAATGCCTGCCCTGATTTTCCAATTGTTCAATATGCAGATGATACTCTGATAATCATGAAAGCAAATGCTGCAAACTTGGTATGTCTCAAAGCTCTGTTACAAACTTTTGCTGACTCCACTGGTCTGAAAGTGAACTATAATAAATCCAACATGATACCCATTAATCTAAGTGAAGAAAGGCTTATTCACTTTTCTGAAACAATGCAATGTAAGAGGGGGTCTCTGCCTTTTACATATCTGGGATTACCCCTCAGTATTACAAAACCTTCCATGGAGCATTTTCTCCCCATTGTCCAAAGAACACAAGCAAGATTAGGAGGGATGGCTGATTTTTTAAACTATGGAGGGAAGTTGCAATTGGTTAAATCTGTCCTAGCTTCCATGCCAGTTTTCTTCATGTGTTGCTTTGATGTTCCAGTGGCCATAAAGGAGCAAGTTGTAAAATATATGAGACACTGTCTGTGGAGAAAGAAAAATAATGATGTTCAGGCAAATGGCTCTGCTCTTGTTGCATGGAAGAAAATCTGCAGACCTAAAGAACAAGGTGGTTTGGGAGTCTTGAATTTGGAAGTTCAAAATAAGGCTCTTATGCTGAAGAATCTGCACAAATTTTTTAATAATCATGACATTCCTTGGGTCCACCTGGTCAGAGAGTCTTTCTACTCGGGTGGCAATCTACCCACAAATAACATGGGAGCATCTTTCTGGTGGAGGGCACATATTAAGCTTTTGGACATTTACAAGGCTATGGCTAGATGTAATATTGGAAATGGTAAAACTGCTAATTTCTGGACAGACCTATGGGGAGACAATTGCATGCACCAAAAGTTTCCACATCTAGTGACTTATGCCAAACACACTGATTGGACTGTCGAAAGAGTGCTACTCACAGAATATCTTGAGGATCTTTTTCACTTACCTCTCTCACAACAAGCCTTTGGAGAATTTCAGAACCTTGAAGTAGTCTGTCAGAACACTCTAGCAGTGGTACAGGAAGGAAATTCAGATAGTTGGTCTTACATTTGGGGAAATGCAGAATTCTCTTCCCAGAAAGCATATAAAGCTATGATTGGCTTCTCTCCAGCTCCTAAGATATTCTCCACATTATGGAAATCTTCATGCCAAGCAAAACACAAATTCTTCTTCTGGCTGCTTCTACATGACAGACTAAACACAAGAAACTTATTGAGAAGGAAGAACTTTGTAATACAATCATATCAGTGTGTCATTGAAAGTTGTAATGAGGAGGAAACTCTAGTGCACTTATTTTGGGCCTGTTCTTTTGCAAAGAAATGCTGGGATTTCATATGTCCACAAAGAGATAGAGATTTATCTATTCTGGAAGCATTTGAGGATATGAGACTAAAAATGAATTTGCCTTTTGCCATGGAAGTCATAATTTTGTCAGCATGGGGCATTTGGATAGTCAGAAACAACAGAATTTTCAAGGATCAACAGGCAGAATTCAATACCTGGAAAGCAATCTTCCTTCAAGAACTGAGGCTGCTAGTGCATAGACTTAAAAAGAAGCATGTCAATCCATTCAATGAATGGATCAACTCGTTAAGATAATGTTAGATTCTATTTTTTAGGTTTCTGTTCTTTGTTTCTTGAGAGTTTCTCACTCTCCTTATGTATTCCTGAACCTTTTATTATTTAATTAATAAAAATTGCAGGGGGCTTTTGCCCACTGTTTTACCTCAAAAAAACCATAATTCACTACTAACATTTAGACTTCACCCATGTCCTCAAGAACTAAACGAACAACTCACGAGACATCATATGGAATACAATCAGAGGTGATATGATGATGAATAACAATCTGAACATAAACCTTGGTTCAATGGTTTCACTCAATAGCGTCAATAACAAGTAGAAAGTAACGCCGGGAGAGTTTCCCCTATCAAACAATCAAGATCCAACCCAAATCGTTACGAGCCGGTGACGAGGTGCAGCGGTGATGATGGCGGTGTAGATGGTGGAGATGATGATGATGATGATGGAGATGATGTCCAGCTCGATGACGATGTCGATGGCGTCGATTTCCCCTCCGGGAGGGAATTTCCCGGCGGATTCCTCGCCCGCCGGAGAGCTCTTTCTCTCTCGGTGTTCTCCGCCCCGCGAGGCGGCTGTAACTCTTCGTGAGGTACCCTCTCGTGGCTTAGGTTTTCGGGACGAAGGAGTACGCGAAGAAAAGGAGGCGAAAGGGGCCGTGGGGCCCCCACACCACAAGGTGGCGCGGCTGTGCCATGGGCCGCGCCGCCCTATGGTCTCGGGCCCACCTTGGGTCCAGACTGGCTCCCCTTCCGGCTTCCTTCGTCATCCGGAAAAATAGGAATTTACGTGTAATTTCCTTCCACAGCTTGATCTTCCGAAATATTGCGTTCGACGGTGCTTTTTCCAAGCAGTAACTCCGGCTCCGTGCTTGATCCTCCAATAATGATGAAACATGCAAAATAGATGAAATAACATAAGTATTGTGTCCCAATATGAAATATATCAATGAATAACAGCAAATTATGATACAAAATAGTGATGCAAATTGGACGTATCAGTGAGCCTGGTGTGATGACACAAATATCCATGTCTTGTGCATCCTACTTGGTCTCACTTACTCCGTCCCTAAATGTTAATATTTGTTTCGACCAACAATGTATGAGGCCCTTATCATTCTATTTGCTTTCGTATTTCAAAAATGCCGATGATTAGAATGGTTGGTCAACTGTACACTTGGGGGCGGCGTAAGTGAGCCTGGTGTGATGGCACAAATATCCATGTCTTGGGCATCTTACCTGGTCTCACTGACGCCGTCCCTAAATGTTAATATTTGTTTCGACCAACAATGTATGAGGCCCTTGTCATTCTATTTGCTTTTGTATTTCAAAAATGCTGATGATTAGAATGTTCGGTCAATTGTACACTCCGGGGTGACGCCAGTGAGCCTGGTGTGATGGCACAAATATCCATGTCTTGTGCATCCTACCTGGCCTCACTGACGCCATCCCGGAATGTTAATATTTGTTTTGACCAACAATATATGAGGCCCTTGTCATTCCATTTGCTTTCGTATTTCAAAATGCCGATGATTAGAATGTTTGGTCACCTGTACACTCGGGTGAGGGGCTAGTGAACCTGGTGTGATGACACAAGTATCAATCTCTTGTGCATCCTACTTGGTTTCACTAACCCCTTCCCAGAATGTTAATATTTGTTCCGACCAGCAATGTATGAGGCCCTTGTCATTCCATTTGCTTTGGTATCTCAAAATGTCGATGATTAGAATGTTCGGTCGATCACTACACTCAGGGGTGGCGTAAGTGAGCTTGAGGCGATGACACAAATATCCATCTCTTGTGCATCTTACTTGGTCTCACTTACACCATCCCGGAATATTAATATTTGTTCCAACCAACAATGTATGAGGCATGCCTTTTAGTTCATACTACTTGGATCGTTTTTGAGTTTGCTCTTATTCGTTGCAAACATCTATGAGTGTGCACTAATGTTTCATTGGCTTGTGCATATATGCAGATATGACGTGGTATGTCGTGTACAAGGGCAAGGTTTCCGGAGTCTACAACGACTGGGAGGAGTGTCGGAGACAGGTTCACCGTTTTAGCGGTAACAGCTACAAAGGGTACACCACTAGAGCGGAGGCTGAAGATAGATACGCACGCTATTTGGCGGGAGAGAGGAGGGAGCGGAGGAGGAACCGGATGAAGACCACTATCATCGGGATGGTGCTAGTAGTGACTCTAGCTCTTTTCTATGTGATTGTACTTTAGATGATCGATCTTGTGTAACCACTAGCTCATTTGCGACTTTGTAACCCCGTAACTTGCATTGTAACCTCGTAACTTCTCTAATGTGAAATCTTGTGAATCATGTGGGGCTAATGTGAAGAACTATGTATGGATGAGCTGTCATGTTGTTTATATGTGTTATATATCATGTATTGTGCTATTGTACTGTGATATACAACCTGTATAAATACCTGCCAGGATACAAAAAAATCGAAATTGTAGCAGTGGCGCTGGTTGCCCATCAGTGGCGCACTGCCACTAAGTAGCAGTGGCGCACTGCTCTGGCTCCAGTGGCGCACTGCCCTGTGATCCCCTCCGATTCTAGCAGTGGCGCACCAGGCACTTCAGCAATGGCGCACATATGGAGACAGCAGTGGCGCACGTCCACACGCAGCAGTGGCGCAGCACCTCGCTGAAGCAGTGGCGCACCCCGAAACCTAGCAGTGGGGCACCATGTCTAGACAGTAGTGGCGCACTGCAGCTGACCAACAGTGGCGCACCACTTTGGTGTAATAGTGGCGCACTGCTGGACATGTCAATGGCGCACCACGCAGTGCGCCACTGTTATCAAGGCTAGTAGTGACGCACCCCTAGTGCGCCACTACTAGGAGTTAGCAGTGGCGTGATAACAGTGGTGCACCACTAGTGCGCCACTGATGGCTATATGTGGTGCGCCACTGAATGCCTTTTTCCTAGTAGTGAATGGGATTTTCAAGGTGAGCTGGTTAGGCCAATCCCTAGGATATTATCCTCGGAGGAGTATCTGCATATGAATGTAGAAGTCACTGATGAGATCGTGTCCAAAGACCTACAGACTGATCTGACTGAGCATCAATGGGCATTGGCTGACCATGAAGATAATGCCTAGAGGAATACCATCTTATTTTCACGTAGACTTTTAAACTTTTTTAATGTAAATTGCGTACTTTGAACCTATTATTTTGTTGTTTTAAACATCCAAATTCATGCGGACGCGCAAATGCGTCGCCCCACTGGAGGGTGAACGAACACGCGGACCAAAATGGTCATTTTCGCGTCCGCCAGGCGATGCACACGGACGAGCGCCGACAATTTGGGCATCCGTTTTGCGTCGCCCCTCATTCTCTCTCAAAAAAACAGAGAAAGCGCCGCATATGGAGGTTCGAGGAGGTGGCCGGCCGCCGCCGGCACACACCTCGGGAGAATGCCACCACCGCCGAGAACGCGTCGGGGAGGCCGCTGTCGCGGGAAATGCAATTGGGAAGGCCGCCACCGTCGGGCTAGTGTCGAGGGAGGCCGCCGCCACCGGGAACACACTGGCGATTGGGAGGTCGCCGACTCCGGGCACCCGCCGTAGTAGTTCGCCGCCACCGAGAACACGCTGGGGATTAGGCCGCCGCCGCTCGGCACTGCTCGAGGGAGGCCGCCGCTGCCGAGCAAGATGGTGGCGTGCGTGCGATGAGTACTCCACAGTTGGGCATGTTGCTTGCCAAAGGTTCCTTATTCCTGTAGATGTGTCCATTAGCTCACGAATTTGGTCTTGAACTGCACTCACGAGGCAAGTGGATATGGGCGCGTTTGGTAGCCTGCAGACGCCTTTTTTGCATGGGCTGGGTCTTGGAATGGGCCGTTTGGTTGCCTGCAGGACGCCGTGTTCTTGCAGAAATCGGGTTTCAAAGCACCCCGGGACAGGCCCTGGAAGAACGCCCAGAATGGCAGTTTCTCTGGAGCCAGGCCCGTTGCGGCCAGAAGGCTGCACGCTTGGGGAAGGGAGACGGAAACGATGCGTCCCTTCGGGAACACACGCCATGATTAGCCTCACCACTCCCCTATCCTTCCTCTCACTCGCGATCGCACTCTCACCCCCCTCCCCCCCCCCCAAAACTGTCACATCACCCGGCGGTTCCCCTCCGGCCAATCAATCCGCTGGACCGTCGCACGGAGGAGCACCGGTACCGGAGGAGGAGACATCGGTGAGCAGCACCGCCACAACGGCTGCAACTTGCTCCGCAGTCTTCATCGGCATCTCGAGTTCGCTCGCGACCCCGAGCTCATCCTCGGCCGGAACAATGGCGGTAACAACCTCTGCTTCTCACCTTCTTACTCGTTGTGCCAGAACAGGACATGCTCAGGCAGTTGCGATGACATGCACATTAGATCTGCTAGGGTTTCCATTAGGATAGGTTCGGATTGATGTTTGCAAGGTGTTTCATTGCTTGTTGTTCTTGTCGAGGTCTTGGTGTTCACGGCTCGATTTTCTTAGATTTGTTACTGTAATATCCAATCGTGGTAGATCCTTCCTAGATTGGACTGTGGATTGCTGAAACTGCCAGATTTTACTGTGCATGCAAAGAGGGGAAGGGTTTTTTGTGCTGGGGTTTAGCATGTTCAGATTGCTGTGTGAAATGAGTCGCGCTAGTTTGTTCTAGATTGTGTTGTTTCTGATTAAACTAGGCCGATGATTGTAACCGAGAATCATAGTGTGAGAAGATGATTGATCAGAACCTATGACATGACTGAACATGACCATGCCATTGGTTCTGATCAAACATATCCTCCATATATCCTCATTGTATGAGGCCTATGCTACCTTGCTTTCCATGTTTGTACTTCTTCAGTTCTGCAATGGCCAATGATTTAACTATGGCACAACGAAAGGCAGGGTGTTGCCCTAAAACTTAGTCATGTGTGCCATATTACTTGCACACTAGACTTAGTTTGCGGACAGTCCCTTTGCCTGTCGTGTGATCTAATATATGAGGTCCCATTTTGTTTGTCTAGTGCATTGACCAATGATTGAACAATGACACACTAAAAGGCAAGGTGCTGCCCTCAAACTTAGTCGTGTGTGTGTGATTACTTGCACACTAGACTTAGTTAGAGGGCAGTCCCTTGTGTATGAGGCATCACATGTTTTCAATGTTCGTTTTCATCTATATATATACTTGTGAGCAGGCACACCTCTAATGCAATGTGTTCTTGTGGCAAACTGGGAAGCTTAAGCTTGGGTCACCTACTGAGAGCCCCGGCGGGGGGACAATCAGAGAAGCGAAGAGCGGCTAACGTCGGCCACTTCCAACCGGACGTAGGGCCGGACCAGTTCCTGCGCATCGTGTTCAGGACCACCTTCAACCAGCTCCGGATCCCTCAAGATTTCGTTAGGTAGTTCGGAGAAATCCCTTTGAATATCATCGTCACCAACAATACTGGCTGCAACTGGAGGATGACTACAGTGAGAGAAGGCGATGACGCATACATCGAACAGGGGTGGGTGGGCTTCGCCGTCGCTCATCGGCTACAGGTAGGTCAGTTCCTCATCTCCAAGAAGGTGTCCTCCTTCGAGTACAGTGTGGTCATCTTCGACCACACCTGCACTGAGGTGATGACCAGGTGTCGTTACCATGGCGATGCCACCAGGTGTGTCGTCTTAAAAAATCATGTCTAAAGCTTACCCGGTTTTGTGTCGCTGCTACCATATCTGTGTCTAGTTGTTGTTTGTGTCGTGTGTTGAACTATGATCGTCTCTGCTGTGTCCTGAACTATGACCATGTTTGAACAATGTTGTTTCGTCTAGTTGTGTCGTCTATGATCAGTGCTAAGTTTGCATGAACTGTGATTGTGTTCTTGCTTATCACCACTGAAGGGAAGAGGTAAGCAGAAGCAGATTATGGGTTGCAACCAAACAACAGGGGCGTCGTTCTGGGCTGCTACTAAGCGACCTACCAAACAGACAAAGCCTAAATCTCCACAGACAAAAAAAAAGTCTATGCAAACTACCAAACAACATGGATTTTATCGCTCATAATCCGTCTGCGACGCGCAGAAACCACTGATGCAGGAAACTGCTCCAGGCTATTAAACACGCCCTACACTACGGGCTCACGCTTAAGCAACCCACTTCCCCTCAGCTCGCGGAGGCAAAAGGATGGGACTGGGCGACCGGGAGGGAGAGAGGAAAAAGAGACGTGACTGATTTCAGTCGCACATTTCTTATCCCACATCGAATGAACGGAAGCACAGACTTTCTTATTGTCCGATAGCTGAGACAACGTGGGCTATCACCTATTTTCTATTGCGATTCAATCATTGATATAACCGGCTGAGACCAGACGTAATGCTAAAGTTATGCATCATATATTTTAATTTTTCCTTTTTTAGACAGTCTCAGGATTATCGATCGCATTTTTTTCCTTCCAGGCATGGTGTTTCGACTCATAGGTCTAAATGTATCTATTGTGAATAGTGCATTTTAAATACAAAATATCCGAAAGTTCTAAAAAAAAATCTGTATGTACATTTGGACTTGCTATGTCCCCACACTAAATTTTGTAAGAATTTTTTTATAGGCTGTGCAAAAAAGATAAATAAAATCTCGTGAGAAGCTATTTTGAAGCATTGAAAAATGTCTTTTTTATACAAGTCACAAGAATTATTTTTCCTAAATTTTAATATTTTAAAAGACTTACACGTAGATTATACTTCGAAGTGTCATTTTTGTATACTTTTTTATACTTCGAAGTGTCATCTTTTGAAAGACTTTATGTATGCAGATAGAATGTTCGGACCTACATGTAGATTTCTTTTCATAAATTTTAATATTTTAAAATATGTTTTTCGAGCAGTGGGTGCATCTACACCTATAACCCGAAATACAATTCCGCTTCAATTTTTCCTTTTCTCTTGTCTGCCCTTCCTCCTGTAACCAAGCTGTCGGCTGACCTGGCAAGGGGAATAGACGACCCTGGCCCTCCAAAGGCCTGGGCCCTTTGCTGAGACCCCTCCCCGGCTAGGCCTAGAGCCGAACCTTATAAGCTGCTACCGAACATGATGTGGTCTCATTTATGCACGTGATAAAAGGAGCAAGGAGTGGATAGGAGCGCCGATTCCACGACAGGGCATATAAGTTGACGCCACAGTCAACTCCTTCTTCTCCCTCTCCCTCCTGCCTTGAGACCTTTCCTATCTCAGATCTCAACGACCGAAATGGCGACCCGAGAAGAGACTCATCGAACATGACAGTCACACCATGTTTTCTCTTTACAAACCATGACACGGTTGTCGTAGACAAAAAAAAACGTCATGAAAAACTGTAATTCAACTTCTGTCACCTCCCAAGCTTGGCAAACAACAACCATTCCTCTTAGTATCAACAACTTCAAACATCTCCACCAAATATCGCCTTCGGCGGCACCGTTGTTTCTCTCTATCTCAACCCTTGATTTGCCGAGCCTCACTTCCCATAGTATGCATGCCATAATGCGGCCGCGGAACATGATGAGGCGAAGTGAAACCCCTCCACTCCATTGGCGTTTGGTGTCGGCGAGGCTGTCACAAAGGCGGGGGAGGGCGCTGAGTAAAGAATGGGCTTCCGCCTATGATTTGTGGAGAGACAATCGACGTTAGGTGTCATCGTTAGGTGGTCCGAGGACATGTTTGTAATGTTTATTACTTTTAGGTTTTCTTGTACTAATGTTGAAGATTTTGAATAGATCGGTGGACTATTCACAAAAAAAGTTCTGTTTGTATGAATGCTTCTTCGTTCTACAGTTTCATCAATATCAGTACAAAAAAAACAAACTAATAAGAATTACAAGTAAAACACGCACTCAATAAAAATCTTTCAAAAATAAATTTATATATCGTATATTGTCAAGTTCGTCATCTTATGTAACGGCCCCGGGTAGAACCTCCTATTAGATTTGATTGTGTTTTTATTTTATGCATCATCATGCATCATGCATCATATCATCTACAAGATTTTATCAAATAAAATTTATTTTTTAATAAAAACTATTTCATGTTTCCCTCTCATATGGTTTTAATAAAACCTCTATTGTCTTTTCATTAAACAAAACCAGGCCCCTCTCTCTGGCCTCTTCTCCTTCTTTCCCTGGGCCTCTCTTCTCTTTTGGCCTTGTTCAAGTTTTTCGGCCTAGGACAGCCCAGCAAATAGCTGGCCTTTTCCTTCTCCCCACCGAGGCCCATCCTTCTAGACCATACCCCTTCACGCCGTCCTCTTCCTCCGTTGAACGCACGCACACAGCCTGCTCGCTTTTTCTCCCGTCGGTGTCCAGCCTGCACCCCACCGGCTCCCCCTCCTTATCCCCACAAGGACGATTCCCTGGACCAGGCTAACAACTCAGCCTCCTTACCCACGTCTCTCCCCTCCATCTTTTCTTCACCTCCACGAAAGGAAACGAAGGAGAAATCCCCACAGCAACCACCCACCTCGCCATGGCGCCGCCGCTCGAGGCCACCCCTCGCCGAGCCAAGGGTACCAAAAGATGCGCCTTGTCCTCCTCTTCATCTTGGTGCAAGGAATCGAGCCGGGACCTCCTAAATCGAGTAGACCGTCACCGTTTCTGCGCCACGGCCGCCACACTCCGGCGAACTTTCCGGCGGCCCTGGACCTTCCCCGCGCATGCCGAGCCCCTCTCCATGCCGAGCTTAGTGGGGTGGCTCCCCTTAAACTTTCTCTTGCATTGGGAACGGTCTTGTTGTGAGACTCCACCTGTAGTAAGTGGGTTCGAGCATGCGTATGGTTACATTTGGGCAACCCCTGCAGGGTGTACATCTTATCGATAAGCCGTGTCCGCGGTTATGGACGACTTGGAATTGTATAGCTCGATCATAGAACAACTTACACCATTATGTTGTTGATAATAATTTGCTAATAACTTGATTAGTAATATAGCATTACTACAACCGATACCTAATAAAATTTGTCCACCGTTGAGTGCCTTTTACATTGCCTCTTCGCTTTGTTGAAGGGGATATGTGTAATCGGCTGGGTTATGTTTGTGTAGTATTTATCTGTTACCTTGTGCGCTCTCTTATCTTCTCTGAGTAGACGGATGTTGTAGCGTGTCTCTATTGGTTATAGTTTTGCTGCCGCTAAACCTACCATATAGCCCAAGGCGATATATATATTCGCCCGGCGAGCATAGCCATTTCTAGTCTCGCTAAGTACGTGCCGGAGTTCGTTCCTTGGTACTTACTCTCGCCTTTCCCCTTTCTCTTTTGCTTCCTTCCTTTTGTCGGCAACCGATGGCCCGACTTCGACAGGTACAAGATGGCGACGTTAGCAAGGTTACCCTTCCGGCTTGGCCTGGGCAGGGTTATGGACGCCGCTGGTTATCTTCAGGACTCTTAGTCCAATTTGTATTTTGTCCGTACTCGGATGTATTCGATCTTCTGTATGATTTGGATCTTTGTATTGTATATTTGTATCTTGACTCGTTGGAGTCGTTGTTGTAATATATGTTTCTTGTGGGCTCTACTGTAATCCTGTTGTAATGTTGCCGCTCGTGTTAATTCCTCTGGCATCACGTGTGTGATTTGTCGCGCACGTCGTGTCGGAGGGCGTCTCTGAATCGATATCGTGCGGATTTCGGCGGGATCGCTGGAATCCTCAGGGTACCGGTTCCGGGGCGTCACATCTTACCTTCACCATGTGCATCTTGATGTTTCTCGAAAATTCACACGAGACAAGACATCAACAAGATCGGTAACCTTATAGATTCAAAAGAGCCGCTTGAGTAGCCGACCCTAAGGTTGAATTATCATTATTATTACAAATGTTATTTTTGTTATGATTAAACATGATTGTGATCAAGGAGACACCCCTGCAAGAATCTCGAACAGAAATGAATAAATCATGAGAAGAACTAACTACACCAAACTTGAGATCACGACTTCAAGAACCAACTATCTATGCCAACCAAAACATAATAGGCACGATCGAACCACAAAAATAACTACTGTCGGTCGCATCCGACATGACAGTCACACCAAGTTTTCTCACTAGAGCTCGTGAGTCGTGACACAGTCGAAAAGCAGCACGAAACTGAAATTCAACTTGTGCCAACACCTGAGCTTGGCAAACAACAACCATTCTCATGGGCGTCACGACGTCGAACATCTCCACTAAATATCGCATTCAGTGGCATTGTTGTTCGTCTCTACCTCAACCCTTGATTCGCCCTGAGCCTCACTTCCCATAGCCGGTGCTTGTCGTGCTGCCGTCGCCACGATGTGGCCGCGAAACATGATGGAATGGTGTGAAACCCCTCTACTCCGTCAACAATTGGTGACGGCGAGGGTTATCCAAAGGCCGACGAAGGTGCTGAGTAAAGAAATGGATGGCCGCCCATGCTTTGCGGAGAGACTATCTGCAGTCCAGTCAACTTTTTACAGATGTATATTTGCGAAATGGGTATTACCTGTAAATAACTTAAGAGTGATTTTGCCATTTACAAGCACCTATAATAATTTAAATATGGACATGTATAAACTATTCGGTGTGTTTCTAGCATTGGGGAGAAAATTTTCCCGGAAGAAAGATAACTTTTAGACGGCAAGCTCAAGATAAACCCGGCTTTAACCTAACAAAGCCACTGAGAAAGATTGAATATGTCCGTTCTTATATTCTATCAGAAGAACATTTGATGGATATGTGGTATCTTGATGCTATAGTTGTTACATACATTTCTTTGGAACCATGCATCGCACACTGCAAAAAAAAAAACTTGCGGCACACGTACGATACGGACCTGAAAAATCAGCAAGCCTTTCTGTATTTGTACCTCACGGCGCAGCTCACATACGCCATGAGATTCAGGCAGCCCAGTCCGGCTATCATCCAGAAGAAGCGATCGAGATGCCCCTCGTTCAGGTCATCGGGGATCCACCCGGGGCGGCCGCCGGTAGTCGTCGCCCACTGCACTGCCGTCAGTATGAACGAGCTCAGGTAGTTGCCCGCCGCTATCGCAAGGAACCCGAGCGCCGTGCACACGGTCTTCATAGCCGGTGGCGCCTGGTTGTAGAAGAAGTCGAGCCATAGCTGCCATGTTTCCGGTACGGAGGGTACGGGGGACGGAAACGGGGGACGGGAATCGGAGGATGAAAAAAATAGGAAACACTAGGGGTACACATCTCTAGATCGAATCTTATACGTCGGGGACGTGAACCGAGTCATTTCGGTACGGTGAACCCGGTACGGTAATATGGTACAAGAAACGTGAAAGAAAATGAAATCTTGGAAGAATAAGATCAAATCAAATCCATGGAAGAAAACGAAATCTCAATTCCCATCAGACCTTTCTATGAGATTCTTACCTAGATTTTCCTTCGACTTCTCCAGTTCTTCGTGGCTCTGCTCCAAGAATTCCATGGGATGGGAGTACTTATAGAAGATGGGAGAAGAAATCGAACGAAATGAGGGATTCTTGCTGCCTCCATTGATGCAGAATTGAAGATGGGGAAGGGAACCAGGAGTTAATTGGGAGAGGAAAAGTTAGAGCGGCTCGGGAATCTAGCTTTGGAGTAAATACGATTTGGGGAAGGGGAATTTTAGTCTCACCATTCTCCACCAAATCAATGAACCTGGGACGACCCGGAAACGTGAATCCGCTGCGATTTTGACTGAATCGCGGGGCGTTTCCGAATCCGTTTCCGGTTCATCGAATCCGGTACGAGGGACGGACCACCGTACCCCGAATCCGGCTGCTATGAGTCGAGCTGCCCGATGGTGGTGAGCACCTCGCCGACCCCCACCAGCGCGTACTGGGGCGCCTGCCACAGCTCACTTACCTTCCCCGGAGCCGCGCGGAGGCGCACCGTCTCGACAGTCGCCGCCGCGGCCATGACAAGCACGGGCATGGCGAGTCCAGCGCCGATCCTCTGCAGATCCGAGACGCCCTTCTCCCTCCCGGTTAGCCGCCTGGCCGCCGGCACGAACGCCCGGTCGTAGAGCGGGACCATTACGACAATTGTGAGCATGTCGAAGGTGGACATAGATGCGGGCGGGACGCGCACGGAGCCGACGGCGGCGTCCATCGCCATGCCCTGCTCCACGAACGTCGACGAAACCTGCGCCGACACGGCGTAGAAGAACACGATGGTCACCCAGAGCGGCAGCATCCGCGCGAGAATCTTGAGCTCCTCCACCTGCGTCACGGCGCACAGCCTCCATGGGCTGGACAGCGCCAGCGCAGCCGCCTCCTTGTCTGTAACAGCTACAGTGGCCGCTTTGTCGAAGAATCTGATCAAGTAAGAAACAACATATGCATTTCGAGTCAAGACTGTTATTTTATTTTATCACCAAACAAGGACTTTTCAGAGAATTCGTCGAGCTAACTGACCGGAGATCAGTGGTGTGATCGATCCTCTGAGCTCCTTTCATGGCACCGTCGTCTTCCGGTAGCTGGTACAGGAAAGAGCTGTCGGCCGGCGGATCGACACCAAAGTTCCTGACGGCGGCGACGACGACCTGGCAGACTCTGGTGAGTGGGCTACCGCGGGTTCTCTGGAACCTGTACGCCCGTGACGCCGCAACCAGGAAGAAGAGCCCGACGGCCAGAACCGCCACCGGGATGGTCAGGCCCAGCGGCCAGCCGTAGTGGTCCTGCACCCACACGATGCCGGTGCTGGATATGAGCGACGCACAGTTCATGTTGAACACGTACCAGTTGAAGAAGGAGCCCTTGTGCACGCGCTCCGACGGGTCGCCGTCGTCGAACTGGTCGGCGCCGAAGGACATCAGGCAAGGGCGGAGGCCGCCTAGCCCGACGGCGATCATGTAGAGGCCGAGAAACAGGACAGACTCCTGAGCCGACACCACGTTCGACGAGGTGAACGAAGCGCCGTTCTTGACGAGGAGTGGCAGGTACGCCGACAGCGCTGTCATGATCATGCCCTGCCCAAAATAGAGAGGGTAAACGGTGGCCTGAATATCTTAATTTGGACATGACAAGATGTCAAGATGGATGTCATTGATTGAGGAATTGAGGTGAGGATTGCGTAACGTACCGCGACGCCAACGGAGCAGGAGACGACCATGGTGCGGTACCTTCCCCAGTAGGAGTCGGCGACGACGGCGCCGGCGATGGGCATGAGGAAGCACGTGGCCTGCCAGGTAGACACGTTCCTGGCGGCGGCGACGTTGCTCTGGCCCAGGACGCCGGTGAGGTAGGTGACGAGGTTGGAAGAAATGGCGTTGTACGCCAGGCAGTAGCAGAATTCCGTAGCTGCGCATCATCATCGTTAAAGAGTAGAACCCATTGATCATCGCACATTCGCACGCGGAGTATTGCTACCAAGAACAGTTGAAAATTACGATGGATTTTCTTTTTTTGCGGGTGAAAATTACAATGAAATTTGATCTTGCTGAAATCCACCTCAACGGAAAGAACTCACCGAGAACTGAGCGGCATGCTCGCCATCCACCCGTGCGATGCTTCAGCGCCGGGTTCCCATTAAAATCAAGGGACCCGTCGGTGGTGTATTCCTCTTGTCCCTGCCCCAGCAAAATTGAACTCCATGAGCAGGCGAACGGGAGAGAGACAAGAATTTACAACAGGAGAAGCAGAGGAGGGAGACGAGACCTCGGCGAGAAGCGCCACCGTGTGCTCGCTGGCGGAGGCCATGGCGAGAGCTTGGGAGCGTTCGCCTTTCCCTTGTCCGATGCTGCAGTTGGCTAGTGCAGGTGAAGATTACTCTACTCTAGTCTAGTGGCTGGCCTGCCGGACGTCTTGGAATTTAGAGTGGCAACAAATGATTAGGTAGCTCCTTGCAAACATTTCCTGATTTTTCAGAGCATGAGAGGGACAGGAACAAAGGGGAACAAGAAAGTGGAAATCTCAATTCACGTGGCCAGCGCCGCAAATCGCAACCAAAGCCAACTCAAAATATCTCGTGACTGTGCATACCTTTCTGTAGCTAGCCGTGGGCACCGCATTCAAGTCAAGTCAAGCTCTCTAGATACTTTGATTGTTTCCCATTTCAGATATTCATTCAAATAGTTTGCGACATTTTCAATTCCATCATTAATACCTGTGCCTTGAGAGAGATTCATATGACTGGTGGTCAGTATACTTGGTCCAACAATCACAGTGATCCAACCTTGGAGAAATTAGACAGATTTTTAATGAGCAGCACCTGGGAAGATCTTTTTCCCCTTGTAACAGTTCACAAATTAGTGAGAGACATATCTGATCATAATCCCCTTATTCTTGACACTCTTGATATCATGGTGAAGAAGAGGGACTTTAGATTTGAAAAAAGATGGCTCAAAGAGGATAATTTCCTGGAAAAAGTTAAAAGGTGCTGGGATCAACAAGTGTTTGCCAAGGACAGCCTTGAAAAAATAATGAAGAAATTAAAAAATGTCAAGAAAGCACTGAAAGGGTGGGGTGCTAATCTGAGAGGAGCTGACATTAAAAAGAAAAAAGATATTTCCATTGAACTGAAAGAGCTTGAGGAGCTGGAAGAGTTAGGTCCTTTATCTCCATCTCAAAGAGAAAGAAAAAGTTTGCTTCAACAGGAAATGCTGAATGTCTTAGACAATGAGGAAACTTTCTGGAGACAGAGATCAAGAGAGAACTGGCTCCTTCATGGTGACAGTAACTCTGCTTTCTTTCATAGGGCAGCCAATGGATGCAAAAGGAAGAGAACCATTTTCTCCCTGAAAAAAGGTGATACAATTGTTCAAGGTGATGCTGCTCTGTTGGAGCATGCTACTGCCTTTTACAAAGATTTATTTGGCCCAGTGATTGATTCTGGGATCAGATTGAGAGATGATATATGGACAGATGAAGAGAAACTTAATACTTTGGACAATTCTGAACTAGATAAACGTTTTACATTAGAAGAAATCAAAGATATTATTGATGACATGGAGAAGAATAAGGCAGCTGGCCCTGATGGCTTTCCCATTGAATTCTATCAGCACTGCTGGGATGTTATTAAGTTTGATATTCTGCATGTCTTCAATGATTTGTTTGAACATAAGATTGACTTGGATAGAATCAACTATGGAGTTATCACTTTAATTCCCAAGTCTGCAGATGCTGATGTCATTCAGAAATTCAGACCCATTTGTCTGTTGCAAGTTTTTTTCAAGATAGTGACAAAAACTTTGACTGCTAGAGTAACTCCTGTGATGAGTAAACTTTTGCTGCCATGCCAGACTGCTTTCATCAAAGGGAGATACATCTCTGATGGTGTGATGTTGCTTCAGGAAATTTTGAAAGAAGATAATTTTAGAAAGAAACAGGGTGTGGTGTTGAAGATTGACTTTGAAAAAGCATATGATAAAGTAAATTGGGGATTCTTGTTTGATCGCACGCAAACGTAAGGGTTTCAACAGTAATTGGTTGAAGTGGATCAGGAAATCTGTTGCTGGTGGGACCCTTAGTGTCAAAGTTAATGACAAAGTGGGCCCATATTTTACCAGTCATAAGGGAGTGAGGCAAGGTGATCCTTTTGCCCCCTTCCTTTTTAATATGGCTGCTAACAGTTTAGCTAAAATGGTTCACCTGGCACAGAACAGTGGACTGATTACAGGCTTGGCTGACAATCTGGTACAGAATGGGGTGGCAATTCTACAATATGCTGACGACACCATTCTATTGTTGCAAGATGATGCTCAACAAGCAGTCAATTTGAAACTCTTGCTTTATATTTTTGAATCCATGTCTGGATTGAAAATTAACTTTGAAAAAAGTGAGGTTATGATGATTTTGGATGATGACACAAAGCAGAATTTCTATGTTGAGCTGTTCAATTGCCAGAAAGGCAGATGGCCCATCAAATATCTGGGAACCCCAGTATGTGCTAGAAGAGCTTCGGTATCTGACATGAAGTTCCTGGGAGAGAAAACTAAGAAAAAAATGTGTGGACGGATTGGCAACTCCATGTCCATTGGAGGGAGGTTGGTTAAGATTGATGCTTGTTTAGCCAACACTGCAGTTTATCAGATGTCTCTGAGACTTTTACACAAGACAAATATAGAACAAATGGACAAACCTATCAGGTCCTTTTTTTGGGCTGGTAGTGCTGATAAAAGAAAGTATCATTTTGTGAGGTGGAGATGGATCTGTAAACCAAAGCAAAAAAGGTGGTTTGGGAGTCAAAGACTTGTCTAAATTCAACATTAGCTTGATGTGCAAGTGGTGGTGGAAATTGGAACATGACACTGGACCATGGCAAGATTTTATGAGGCTGAAATATCTTAGAGGAAAAGGCATTTATTATGCAAGAAAAAGACCTGGAGACTCTCCACTTTGGTCTGACATGATGAAAGTTAGAGGCTTATACCTCTGTGGTAGAAGAATGAAGGTTGGTAATGGTATGTTGACTAGTTTTTGGGGAGACTCTTGGTGTAGTACAAGTCCTCTCAAGGATATGTTTCCTGTGCTATTTGACATTTGCAATGAACAAAATATCACTGTGGCTGGGGCTGCTGATATGGGATGGAGATTCTCATATAGAAGATGGCTGACTCCTGATCTCATCATACAAGAGGCTGGTCTGATTCAACTGATGAACCAGACAAATCTGTCTCAAGAAAATGATTCTCCCAGATGGAAATGGTCAAAAAATGGTAGCTTTACTGTGAAATCTATGTATAAACAGATTTGTGGGAGTGGTAGAGACAGATCTTTCAGACATCTATGGAAAAGCAAAATTCCTCTGAAAATTAAAATTTGGCTCTGGCTGATCTGGCATAACGCCATTGCTACAAAAGACAATCTTCTCAAACGCAACTGGTCTGGGGCACCTCATTGCCAATTTTGCAATGGTCTTGAAACCATCAACCACCTCTTCTTTGGCTGTTCTGCAGCCAAGTTTGTCTGGAGTGCGGTTGCTACTGCTATCAACTCTCCCACACGTCCTGGGAGTTTTTCACAATTCTTTTGGTGGTTTCCCCAATTTGTTCCTGCCAGTCGTAACATTCAAATTGCTGGCCTGGCAGCTATCTGCTGGGCCATCTGGAAAACTAGAAATAGAGCATGCTTTGAAAACAAGTTGATTAGCTCCCCTCTTGACTTGATCAGTTACGCTGCTGTGTTTATGAATTATTGGTCAGGTTTACATGGTGAACAAGATGCCTCTGAGATTCGTGCTGGTGCGGATGGCCTCATGCGTCTAGCTGCGGCGGCTGGAGCTGGTGCTACTTGAAGTCCTGGACAAGGCAATCTACTCCAGCTGGAGAACAAGAACCCTGATGATGCTAAGGATGGCGCCGCCTCCTGAAGACCTGATGAATGCTTTATAAGTTGCCCCCCCTGTTTTGGCTAGCTAGCTAAACTTGTCTCTGGTTGTTTCATGGCCCTGGCAGTTAAAAACTTATGTTTGGTTTGTAATAGCTAATCATGAACGCTAGCATTAGGCGGCGATCCTCGCGCTTTGTTTTTCTTTCTTGAACAGCAAACTCTATATTTTCGTTATCTTCTTGGTAATGAAAATTCGATCCCCTGGTGGATCGTTTGGAAAAAAAAATAGTTTGCGACATCTTAGCTCGGCGTGTGCTTTTTCTCATTTCTAAAATGGCGTGCTATTATCATATCCTATCTTCTCCAGCACCACCCTCATCCTAGGCGTTATATAATTCATCGCTTCGATATGTATTCCGCCTAGTTTTATATACTTTGAATCCAGACACTTTGAACGGCTGTGTGCATCCTGGTTATGCAGAGGCTGGATGTAATTGCTTCCCAAAAGTAATAAATCATCCTTTATCGAAAAAATATCTTATCTTCTCTACCTTTGGGAAGAGATATAAGAAATAAAACATGGACTAAGTCAGAAGTAACAAGGCAAAGAAAAAAAAACCTTTTTTTTGCATCCGATTGACGAAGGCAAAGAAAAAAAACCTTTTTTGCATTAGAAACTCATACCTACACATTAACAGGGTCTGAAAAAACCCGTTAAAGCTCAAAACGGTTGGGCCAAAGTTTTAACTACCAAAAAAACCATTCTAAACCGGACGTGGATGGTTATCCTAAGCATGAAAAATCAAACTTTTCGCTTTGGGTCACAAGGTGTGTTTTGGCAAACCAACTGCGAAATTATAATGGTACTAGGCAAAGACACGTTTTAGTGATATGTTTTGGCAAAGACCGAAAAATAACGGTGTCTTGTAGAAAAATTTTCCTAGTATTATATAAGTTGTTTGATTTGTAGTTTTGTTGTCACAAAACTTCCAAATCCAAAAAAAAATCACTTTCTAGCATTTGCATGTTAATCACTCTTAGTAAAAACCCAAAAAGATTTTACTGCTCCTTTAGTTTGCTTGCTATTCAATTAGTTGTCATTGCCACCCAAAACTAAAAACCACAAAAAGATTTTCATTGTTTTTGTAAAGAACATAGAAGGAGTAACAGAAATCTGCATGATGTTGCTCATTGTTTTATTTTTAATTCTTTATCTGAAACTCCAATTAAGCTGAAAATTTTGCAGAAACTATAACTTTTCATCCCTTACACACACAAAAATTGGAAAAAAAAATTCCGGAATGTTTAAGTAAGGCAAATCTGGGCTGCATTGCTGCTGAAATTTGTTGGCAGATTTTGAATTTCATCACTAAAAGTGGCTAGTTTAACTTTTAAATGATCTCCAATGAGTACTATGAATATATATGGATCACAACCACTACCACCATTTTGACACCATTTGATGATAATTGTATGAAGAAATGCTCGTATGTATTGTGTTGTTTAGGTTCGGAGAGGAAGAACAACAATGATGAATCCGTGTGTATGAATTGATGAAAGAGATACGAGACCTTTGCTATACTTTTGTGTTTTTAACAATAGCAAGTACTTGTGCATAGCTTCATCAATACTTAGGGAAGTGATCATGGATGTTTATCATGTTTTTGTTTTTTCGCTATCTAATGAGGCAAATGAGATACTATTGAGTAACATTATAAAAGTCTATACATCCCACTAAGTTTGTTATTACGGATGTAGCACATATTTAATTATGAAATATTAATATTTATATGTGTCTTTGAAATATGAAGGTCGTGTGACAGTCCACTCTTTCAAATGGTGAACTACATCGTTGAACCATATGTAAGTTAGTTGAAAGGAGGAAAGGCCTTGGGTCCTAATGATGTCCCAACTGAGGTGTGGAGAAGCCTTGGATACGTGGCAATAGTATGAATAAATCAGCTTTTCAACCACATTTATCGGTCAATCAAGATGCCCGAAGAGTGAAGAAAGAGCATATTAGTACCTATCTTCAAGAATAAAGGAGACATTCAAAGTTTTAGTAATTAGTGATGGATTAAGTTTATGAGCCATACTATGAAACTTGTGAGAGATTCATTGAGCACCGCCTGATGAAATGACGAATGTCACTAAAAACTAATTCAGTTTTATGCCTGGGGGATCGATTATAGAGACAATTTTCTTACTTCACCGAATTTTGGAGACATATATAGTTAGCACAAGAAGGGCCTAGATATGGTTTTCATAGACTTGGAGAACGCATATGACAAGATTCCAAAGACTGTCATGTGGTGGGAGGTGGAGAAACACAAAGTTCCAGCAAAGTACACTGCCCTTGTAAGAGATATGCACGACAATGTTGTGACAAGTGTTCACGCAGGTGACAGTGAAACCAATATATCCCATATATGTTTTCCTTAGTGATGGTTAAGGTGACGAAGGATATATAAGGAGATATTTCTTGGTGTATGCTCTTTGTTTATGATGTGGTACTAGTGGATGAGACCAGGGCTGGCGTAAATAGCAATCTAGAGCTGTGGAGGTAAATTTTGGAATCAAAGGGATTTAGAATTTGTAGGACCAAGACTGAGTACTTGGCAAAAATTAGTTTTAACGTACCCAAGTTGGGTTCATGCATTATCCAAAGAAAGTTGACATGTTCAACAATTTTGTACGAATGTCCATGCTACCAATTTCCACCACATTTGGAAAAAGTCAAAGAAAACATAGAATTATCAGTAAATGGGAATCCAACGCAAAGATTTCTTTAACGTGACCTAGTTGGAAGAAAAAAAACCCTGAAATTGTCTAAGTATAAAAATCCTTGTCAAAAATCGCTATCATGTATGACTTATGTTAACTTTCAAGCCAATGCCCCTCCTCTCTCCTAGTACCTCCTATCTCTCTCCTATCCCCCGCACTGAAATCTTCCTCGTCTCTCCTGTCCCCGGCAACCCAGCTGTTCCATCCTCCAGGATTCTTAACTCCCGCTCTTTTCCTCCCTCCCGCCCCACGATCGCACATCTCCAACTCAGAGGAGGTACATTCTAGGGTTTGCGCATTGGGGACATTTCTCAAGATGGTGTCCATTAAATTTGTTTTCCCTATTTTATATTACAAGGAAAGGTACTCCTCATCAAAGAGGAAGGGACTGAATCAGGGAAGACAATTAAATACCAGAAGATGGAACTGGAGTTACGAACTGCTGATATCAACCACAAACACAAGATCCAGGCCAAGGAGTCTAGGTTAAAGATAAGGAAGATGAAAATATATGCACTCGAGAAAGAAATGTGCCTATGATGGCCATTCACAACTATTATTATCCTAGTCGCGATTATCATCGCAATGTTCAGAAACACGAGATAGTTGTATGATGGGTTCACTTGTATGTTATGAATTCTATATCCATCTATGCATAATAAAGTGCCATTTATCGAGAAAAACCTTTCAGTTACAGATAGAGTATTTGAGAACGGCTCCACTATCTTCCAACGACTATTTTACAAGAGACCACGTTGTTATCTTTCAACTCTATTCCAATGGCTATTTTTCCAAGTGTTATATATGTTCCCTCGGTCGCATAGCAGCTCGCACTCCATCGCTCGCCGTCGAACCACCACTTTTTCATCCATGTCAAACTACCTCCCCATCTCCATGCTTTGTCCAATGGCTTGTTCTAAGTGTTATTCACGTTGCTCTTGCAGAGATCTAACTAGAGCAAGCCGTGGGCAAAGCCTTGGGATGGGCAGAATCATCAGAACCACCACCAACACCTCTCCCCTTCACACGCTCATAACTCTGTTCGTTGTTCTCTCCAGGAGATAGCTGATAGGTGTTCGTAGTTAGAAGAAGCTCATGAAGTTAGAGAAGCTGCAAGTATGGTCATACAAGCCACACAGATGGGCAATCGGAACCAGGACGAAGCCAAATGGTGGTGCCGCCGTTCGCCGCCGCCAACCGCAACCGAGGAAATGACAAAGAGGAGGAGGAAAAGAAGAAGGTGATGATTTTAATTAGTTTAGGTTTTCAAATATACTTTAATTCTTCTCATAGTAAATCGTGTCAGTAGTTTGTATGAAATCTTGTTTACTTAATGTGGTGTCCTTTTCTTTTCATCAACATAGAAGCATCGATTAAAAACTAATACACGGATCGTGACGTCAACTCGCGGAAACAACTTAGGGACAATAGGTCATTCTACTAGCAGGTCCCTCTGTCAGCGTTTTGCAGGCCCCATACATAACGTTAAAGGTCTTGACACGATGGAAATATACAGTTTGGTTATTTGCAAATCTAGCTAGAGCAGGGATGGTAAAAGTGAGGAGTACGTGTTTCGAGCGGGGGAAAATTGAGTAGTACAAAACCTATATAAAGCACACTTTATTTTCTATCAAGCAAACATTTGATAGATCTGTGTTGTCTTGATGGTGGAGTGAGAGAATATATTTTACATATACTTCCTCTATTTTACAATACAACCCATTTTAACCCTTCTAATTTGCTAAAATGGCTTACATTATGTAACAGATTGGTACTCCATCAATTTCAGTGAATACATTCTATATTTTTTTTGAAAAGTTAAACAAAGCAAAATCTAATTAAATTTCTTAAAATCTATCAACAAATATATTATTCTATAGATATCACATGAAATGATGTTTCATGATGTATCTAATAATATTGATTTTGCATTTTGTATGTTGGTAATTTTTTACAAAAAACTTGATCAAACTCTATATGGTTGTAGCTTTTCAAAAATATTATTGAATGAAAGGGAGGTACGGTACTACTTTCTCCGTTCATGAATACAAGGCCACAATATTCCTAATTATAACGGCTGAGGTTAAGAAATTCTTATTGACCTAAATATGTTGTCGGTCATTATTTATTACATATCATCAGTTGCGACCAGCCATGTAGTCACGTGTTGTCCACGAACACCAGATTGAGGGGCGGAGCTCACATGATTGTAAAAAAAGAAAAATCAATGTGAGTCAGCTCACTTGATTGTCAATCAAGAAAAAAAAAAGGACGCGAGTCAGCTCAGCTGATTGTCCAAAAAAAAAAAATCAACGTAGTGTTTGTGTTACATGTCTGTGGTATGCTCGCGCCTGAACCAGACCAAAACATTTGCTGACCCCCTCCAAGAGCCGATATTCACAAGGCGCATGCTCATGGGCTTGTGGAATAATGGAGGCTGGTATATGTGTTGCTATGCCCATCCGTGATGTGCTCAGGCCGCAAAATCGATTGGCATTGGCTTGTACGGAACCTATGCGTGTGACAATTCTAATTATCATTTTTTTTTATTTCAGCTCTCACGTCTTATAAACGTTCTAGCAGCGGCAAAATAGAAAATACAGTGGAGCCCAAGGCCTGATTCCACCAGCAGAAAATTAGATTCGTCGGTTCAGCAGTTCAGGTGATGCTCTGTTTCTCGCCGGCCGTCCCTAGGCACCAATGTCTGAAATTCCATTCGGGTCAGCTAATTTAGATGAATTTTCTTAGGATGTTACAAGTAAATTTGCCCGTGCGTTGCTACGGGTCGTTTGACAATGCGGTGCCGACAGCATCTGTTCGTTGCCGCACATGGTTGATATAACAAATAAATATTAGTTTCTTTTCTTTTCCAATTATTATACTTATCAAAAGGGCTACAATCTTAATATATATATATATATATATATATATATGTTTTACCTAAATGAAACAATATTACCTCCATTAGCCTTGCACCAGCACAAAATATATTCGTACAGGCAAAGTACATAATATCTCAATAGGAAATTTGCTGGTGTGTTGCGACGGGTTATTTTCTTATTGGATATTTTGGATGGTATCTTGTCGATTGACGTAATGGTGTTATTATCGTCTTCATCGCACATGTTGGCGGTGGAATGGAACTCCTTGATTCCACCCAACGGTCGGAGGCGTTGTGTTGTTGGCACCTCCTTTTCTCTTTGGCTATCGCTTCCTCCTTTACTTGCCATCTGTAATTATCGACATATTTTCAAATAAGTATCATGGTATTGTATATGTATATAATAATACATATAACACATGCTAAAAGATATGTGCCCATGTGATTGCTCCAAATTTTCCGTCCCACGATTAATAAATAAAATACATAGAGAAATTGATCAAATGATCAGTTGAGTTTTATATTTGTGAATATGCACATATCTTCAATATCTTTTAGGTTATATGAAGAATTTTTAATTCCTATAAGAATACCACGTGATAATAATTAATTAATTAATTAATTTTCTCTTTTCTTTCTAATAAATCTGTAGACGAGTTAGCAACCAGCAAACTAAAGGCACGTGAGCATAAGAAATTAATCTGCTCCTGTGTCGTTTGTGCTTATAGAATTCAGAGTGAAAATACATCATCTTGCCAAGGGAAAACGGGGAGAAAGCCTAAATCGGCCGGCACATTGACCAGAGGCCCAAGCCCAATCCAGCCGGCAACCCCCAGGTCGTTATCCTCTTCCCGTCTCCCACGACCACACCTAGCACGCGCCGCCGCCCATGGCTCTGGCCGCGCGCGTCCCTGGACCACGGCGTAGTTCCGAGTGCGGCCGGCAGCAGCCCCGTCCGTCCAGCTCGCCTTCCCGCACGGACGCATTGCCGCCAGCACCAGCTAACCCAGTCAGCACGCGACCCCCGGCTCTGCTCGCGCGACCTTCTTCGCGATGGAGGTCTCGACTCCCATGGAGGGCTGGCGCGTGGCCGGCGAGGCTGACGGACGAACAAGAAGCTCTTTTGTTTTTATTATTAGGTATAAATTATAATTAATAATCATTTAAAAGAAGAGCGGCAAAATTATAAGATGGAATTCACATCTAATGTTATTACCAATAATTATTTCCCTAAACTATTTCACATTTAATCGCTATGAAAATAACATGTTTTCATTCTCTTCACACTTCAGGAGGCTACAACCGTATCCTTGAAATCATCTTTTGCGGGTTGCAATTTCTGGTTAAATATAAATTATAAGTTATTTAAAAGTATATCATCCAAAAGTTCTTTGAAATATGCATCCATCCATATACTTGTAGATAACATGTGTAACTTATATTTAGCTAACTAAATTATTAGTTAAAGTTTGCTTTAGAAAATAAAGTGACCTTGAGTATTTCGGAACGGAGTATGTATCATCATCATCATCATAGGCATAGGCTTGAGGAAAGAGGCGGCCCACGATGATATAACTCAACATGTGAAAATGCAGCTCTACATATATGTGGGAGATAAGAGTAAGACGGGGACGCCGAGACCTATGTGGAATCTGTGCGTCGCTCAACATGGCTTTCTATATTTGTACCTAGCAGCGCAGCTCACAAACGCCATCAGATTCAGGCAGCCTAGTGCGGCCATCATCCAGAAGAATCGGTCTAGATGCCCCTGGTTCAGATCGTCGGGGATCCACCCTGGCCGGCCGCTGGTAGTCGTCGCCCACTGCACGACCGTAAGTAGGAAGGAGCTCAGGTAGTCGCCAGCCGCTACCACAAGGAATCCAAGCGCCGTGCACACGGTCTTCATAGCCGGCGGCGCCTGGCTGTAGAAGAAATCGAACTGCCCGATGGTGGTGAGCACCCCGCCAACACCCACCAGCGCGTACTGCGGCGCCTGCCACAACTCGCTTATCTTCTTCCCCGGCGCCGCGCGGAGGCGCACCGTCTCGACTATCGCCGCCGCGGCCATGGCAAGCACGGGCATGGTGAGGCCAGCGCCGATCCTTCGCAGATCCGATACGCCCTTCCCTCTCCCGGTGAGACGCCTGGCCACCGGCACGAACGCCCGGTCGTAGAGCGGGACCAGGACGATGACGGTAAGCACTTCGAAGGTGGACATGGACGCGGGCGGTACGTGCAGGGTGCCAACGGTGGCGTCCATCGACATGCCCTGCTCCAAGAACGTCGACGAAACCTGCGTCGACACGGCGTAGAAGAACACGATGGTCGCCCAGAGCGGCAGCATCCGCACGAGAATCTTGAGCTCCTCCACCTGTGTCACGACGCAGAGCCTCCACGGGCTGCCCGGAGCTGGGGCAACTGCCTCCTTGTCCGAAACCGCGACAATGGCGGCTCTGTCGAAGAATCTGATGAAGTAAGAAACAACAGATGCATCCCGAGTCAAGAACGGTATTGGACAAGGAATTGTCAGAGAGCTCATTCATTGAACTAACTGACCGGAGATCGGTGGTGTGATCGATCCTCTGAACTCCCTTCATGTCACTGTCGTATTCCGGCAGCTCGTACAGGAGAGTGCTATCCGCCGGTGGGTCGATACCAGAGTTCCTGACGGCGGCGACGACGACCTGGCAGACTCTGGTCAGGGGGCTACCTCGGGCTGGCTGAAATCTGTATGTCCGTGACGCCGCAACCAAGCAGAAGAGTCCGAGGGCAAGGATGGCCACCGGGATGGTCAGGCCCAGCGCCCAGCCGTAGTGGTCCTGCACCCACACAATGGCGGTTCTGGATATGAGCGACGCGCAGTTCGTGTTGAACACATACCAGTTGAAGAAGGAGCCTTTGTGCACGCGCTCCAACGGGTCACGATCGTCGAACTGGTCGGCGCCGAAGGACATCAGGCACGGCCGGAGGCCGCCTAGCCCTACGGCGATCATGTAGAGGCCGAGAAACATGACGAACTCCTGAACCTATACCATGTTCGACGAGGTAAATGACGCGCCGTTCTTGACGAGGAGTGGCAGGTACGCTGAGAGAGCTGTCATGATCATGCCCTGTCCAAAACAGAGAGGTCTGAATATCTCAATTTGGACATGACAAGATGCCAAGATGGATGCAGACTGCGGCGTGCTGTTTGATCATTGATTGAGGACTTGAGGACAAGACTGTTGGAAGTGGATTTAGGAACGTACCGCGACGCCAACGGAGCAGGAGACAACCATGGTGCGGTACCTTCCCCAGTAGGAGTCGGCGATGACGGCGCCGGCGAGCGGCATGACGAAGCACGTGGCCTGCCAGGTGGACAGGTTCCTCGCGGCGGCGACGTTGCTCTGGCCCAGGACGCCGGTGAGGTACGTGACGAGGTTGGACGAGATGCCGTAGAATGCGAGGCAATAGCAGAAATCTGTACCTGCGCATCACCGTCGTCCAAGAAGCAGCCGGACAGGAGTAAAACTATATTGAGCACAGCATCGCACGAGGAGTAGTTTTCGAGAACAGCCGAAAATAGCAAGAAATTAATCCATAGTTGAAATCCATCTCAGCAGGAAGAAGAAGCTTACCGAGAATTGAGCGGCATCCTCGCCATCCACCCGTGCGATGCTTCAGCGCCGGGTTGCCATCGAAATCAAGGGACCCGTCGGTAGTGTATTCCTCTTGTACCTGCCCCAGAAATTTTTTGAGCAGAAGGGACAGGGAGAGAGAAAATAATTTATCACGGGGGAGGCAGAGGAGAGGGAGACGAGACCTGGAGAAGGGCCGCCGTGTGCTCGCCGGCGGAGGCCATGGGGAGAGCTGGGGAGCGTTCGCCTTTCCCTTGTCCGATGCTGCAGTTGGCTAGTGCAGTGGGTGAAGATTACAATACACTAATCTCGTGGTTGGCCTCTGCCGGACGTCTTGGAATTTGGAATGGCTACAAATGATTCGGTAGCCCCTAACATTTCCTGATTATTTTGAGACTGAGAGCGACAGAACAGAGGCTTGTGTCTGAAATCGGGATAGGGCAAAGAGTTGTTGTACGTGAAGATTATTGCTAGAATTTGATTTTTCTAAATCTAATAATTTTTAAATAAAGTACACGTAGACAGTACACATACACAAAGACATACCCAAATACGTACTAAGGTGTATCTTTATGTTTTGATAAGGAAAAATTATGGTGGACTAAATAATTTTGAAAACAGTTTATGAAAAATCCCAATCCAAAAAGTGCATGTTAGATGAATCATTTCGATAATAATTAGTTTATATAAGAATGGATGGGCCCATTAGGCTAGCTCGTCCTCTTCGGACTAGCCCGCTTTGTGCAGCAGAGAACCGTTTTTCCTTCTTCTAAGGGCATCAGCGGCGCGACGCAAACAGACGCTGAGCGACTGTTTGCGTCCGCGCGGACCGGAAATGCGTCTGGCACCACCTCCAGCGGGGAGACGCAAATTGACCGGCCCGTCCACGGAGACGCCAACCTGGCCCAAATATGCACCAGGTTTGCGTCTCCGCGGACGCTCGACGGTCGCGCGGAGCGTCCGTTCGCTTTCCCACGGGCAATCATGGCAGCGACCTAGGTTCGATCGGGCTCGAATTCACAACGCGCGCCAGTGTGGCAACCGCCGCAATGGAGCACCGAGCCGCCGCGGAAGAGCAACCGCCGGCCTCTTCGTTATACGCGCCGCCGTTAATCCGCGCATATTATAACCCCCGCGTGTACGGTAATTCAAGTTCAACCGCCTCCTTCTTCTTCCTCTTCTTCTTCTTCTCCAACACCGGCATGCCATGAGCGACTATACGCTGCCGTCCGACTCGGAGAGCGAGGGCAAGTCGCCCGGATTTCTGCATTGGTGGGAATCCCCTGCGACGCCAAGCGATCCGGGCTCCACGGCCAGCAACCCTGCCTCCACGCCGAGTGAGGACGACGAGGACGAAGGCGGCAATGGCAGCGAAGGCCAGGAGGAGGACGGAGGCGGCGCTGCCAGCGATGCCGAGGACGAGGAGGAGGGCCAGGACGAGGAGGATGGCCAGGAGGAGGAGGAGGAGGAGGACGCCGACAGCAAGTTCGCCCGGTTGGAGACGCAGGAGGCGGCGGACGACAAAGCGGCGGCAAGGAAGAAGTCCAGGGCGCTGGCGCGGGCGGCGTGTCGAAACGACGACGAAGACGCCATTTCTTCCTGTTTCAACTCCTCGACGGGCGTCCTCCAGTTCCGACGAGGAGGTGACAATCAAGAGGCCCAGGAGTTTCGACGACCAGCCTTCTAACAAGAAGGCCAAAAAATAGTTTTAGTTTATATGTTTTTAAATTTCTTTTTCTTTGTATGTTAAATATGTTTGAATGTAGTCGATTGAAGTATCCGGTTAATTGTTTAGGCTATAATCTATTCGATTGGACCAACATGACATCATTGAGTACAACTTTTTCGTTTTAAAACTTGATCATTCAACAAAATTGAAAAGAAGTAGCACCAAAAAAAAACTTGCATGTCCAAAATGCGTCGGCCCGCTGGAGGTAGCCCCCGACGCAAACGGACATTTGGCCCCTCGCGGTCATTTTGGCGTCCGCCAGACAACGCAAACGGACGCCAGCGGACAATTGGGCGTCCGAAATGCGTCGAGGCGCTGGAGATGCCCTAAAGCTTGAATTATGAAGTTACTTTCAGATTGTAGGTGAAGTTATACCCAATTAAAAGTGCAGAAATTTTGAACAGAGCTTCTTGAGTCGTCTGACGGCCGCACCGGATTGCCTGAATCTGATGTCCCGCGATTGGGGAGATCGAACTGAATATGTTGTGTGCACGTACGGCAAACAGACCTTCCACGATTGGTTAACACGGACGTGCATGACACCGTTGCTAGCCGGTGGACATTATTAAGAGCATCCCCACTCGTTGGCGCTCCCCACGCCCAAATCCGGACGAAACAACCGCCGGATTGGACGAAATTAAGTCGTGGGGAGTACCGTATTTCCAGTCGTCCACCCGGAGTTCGGCGGATAGAGTTTAAGTTCAAACAAATCGCCGTCCCGCGCTACAAGCACGGCCAGTTGATCGGCAAAAGGAGCAAAAGGATCAGCCACAGATCGGCGATCGGAGGCAAATTACACGGAGACAGGCTCGTCGGCAGTCCCGGCCGGCACGGCGGTGTCCGACGGACCAGTTTCCTCACACGCCGTGGCCGAAACGGCTGCGGCGGCCGGCGAGGAAGCAGCGGCAGTGGACGTCGAAGCAGCCGCAGTCGACGAGGTAGATGGTGAGGTAGACCAGGTAGGAGCCGGTGGAGAAGACGAAGGACACGCCGGAGGGGCTCGGAGGATGTCGCTGCGGTGGCCCTTGTACCAATTCCTCGTCTCCTCGTCCATCAGTTCCATGTCGCCGCCGCCCATCAGGAACGCCAAGTCTGTATTCCTCTTCTTCGCCGCCGCCGTCGTCTTCAGCAGTGCGATCCGGGCGCCCTGGTTGGCGAGCATCTCCCTGTTATCACCAGAATTTGACCAAGTCAGAGGTGGGCCGCGATCAAGATGGACTTGAAGATATACATATAGAAGAGATATGTGAATCGGCCTTGTTTACCAAGTTTGGGCTAGCTAGCCCGTGTATCTTAGTTTAGAAATTAGAGTTTGTCTCGTGCACGGTTTAGTGCACGCCCACATTAGAAAGTCCCCTGGACTATAAATATGTACCTAGGGTTTATGGAATAAACAACAACCAACGTTCAACACAAACCAATCTCGGCGCATCGCCAACTCCTTCGTCTCGAGGGTTCCTCCGGTAAGCACCATGCTGCCTAGATCGCATCTCGCGATCTAGGCGGCACGAGCTCGCCTAGTTGTTCATGCGTTGCTCGTACTTGAAGCCTTTTTGATGGCGAGCAACGTAGTTATCATAGATGTGTTAGGGTTAGCATTGTTCTTAGTATCATATGCTGTCGTAGTGCAACCCTTGCACATCTAGCCGTCCCTATACCTCATCATGGGTGCAGGGCGGCACCCCGCTTGATCGTTATTTAGTAGATCTGATCCGTTACTGGTCGCTCCTTGATTCATCAAGGATTAGTTTAATATCTGCAATAGTTAGGCCTTACAAAGGGTTGGAGGATCCAGCGGCATGCATGGTGTAGTTTGCTGCCCCTAGACAGGACGTTCCGAGGATCAACCTAGTGTTGGTTTTTAGGCCTTGTCTAGGGCTGGCTTACGTTTACCGTGCGTGAGCGCGAGGCCCAATCGTGAGTAGGATGATCCGATTATGCGGTGTAAACCCCAGATCGTCGTGGATCTCATATGCTTTGTCATGATCAAGCAGGACCACCATATATTCGGCCACCTCGGACGAATCATGGGTGGATCGGCTCCATGAGCCGATTCACAGGACAACTCGAGAGCCGATCGAGGCTCGTATTTAACGTGTACGTGTGTGCCCTGCAGGAAACTAAGCGAGGCATCATCCACACCTTCCCGACCGGGTATAGGTCAGGTGGCACGCCCTTGCAATTTGCATCGGCGCGCGACCAGGAGGCTTTGCGGGCCGTCGCTCTGAGGGACTGGGGCCAGCCGCAGCCCTAGTTGTTCCCGGCTCTACGGTGTTGACCAGTCACTGCCCGCCGGTGGGTTTCTGACGTCAACACTCCCGCCAGATGCCGTCGAACTTGTCATTCCTTCCGTCGGCGTGCGACATCAAGTCGGCCAAGCACTTGTCGATCGACGCCTGCATCTTGTCGGCGGGACTGTCCGTCCGTTTGAGCTCTTTCAGCTTCTTCTGGCCGAGTTCAGGGCGCCCTTCCGACGCGCAAGCCGCCGGCGCGTCGGGGTTGTACTGCTCGGTCTTGCTCTTCGAGAGGGTTGTGCGATTTTCCCTCCACTTCTCGCAGTGCTCGAGGCGGGCGTAGACGTTGAGGAACTTAAACTGCAGGCCGGTGTCGTCCGCATACATGTCCAAAGCTCGTCGCAGCTGGGGAAAAAAGAGCACGGCGAAACGGGTCAGCTAACGACGATGTACCTCGGTGATGCAGGGTCAACGGAACATACCTTTTGCTCCAAGTCATGGCCGCTGATCGGCCGTTTCTCGATCTCCTCCTGTACGCCGTGCCATTTGCTGCACGCCGTCTGCATGATCCCCCAATGGGTGGCCATTGCCTTCTCTCCCGGTACACGTTCATGTTCGTCTTGTTGAAGTAGGGATCGACGAGTTTGCGTTCCTCGTACGCCCGCTTCGGTCGAAGCCAATAGGTGTCGAACGGCCGATTGGCACCGATTATGCCGTTCGTGGACACGGTCATCCAAGCTTCGGCGAGGCACTCCTCTTCCTTCGACGTCCATTTGATACGCGGTTCGGCAGGCGGCGAGTCCTTCTTCCTCTTCTTCTTCCCCTTCGACAGGTTGACGTCGGCTTGAGTTGTCTCTCCTTGTTCTTCGTCTTCTTGTTCTTCGATGGCTTGGCTTCCATCGGCAACATCCTCCACATGATCCTTGCGCGCTGCCACAGCTGCCGTCGCCCTCGCCTCCTCTTGCGTGAAGAACCCCGGGCTCGCGGCGGCGGCGTCCATGAAGAACCTCGGGCTCGCAGCGGCGGCGGCGGAGCCGGAGGTGATCATCTCGTGGATCGCCTCATCGTTCGGCGCCGGCGTCGCACCGAACGGGGCACCGAACGGGAGCGGCCCTCGTCGCATGACCGGCGAGGTGCCCTCGAACTGGCCGCCGCTGCCGCCGATGTCAAGCTCGGGCGGCGACGGCGTGAACCTGGACGGTTGGACGTAGGCGCCCTCTTGGAACATGGCAATCGTCGACGACGAGTACATCGTAGGGGAGAAGGACGACGGGGAACTGCTTGTACCTTGCGCCGGCCATTGGCCGGGGAACATGGAGCCGCCGCCGCCGAAGGCCATGCTCATCTTCCTCGCTTGCTCCTCCTGGGCCGCCTCCGCCGCCCTCTTAGCGGCGGCTTTTTCACCCTCGCCGCCCTGCAGCTTGTTTCGATGTCGCGCCGTTTCTCGTCCGCCGCCCACTGTGCGTTCGTCATGCCCGGCGGCCGCTCCTTCCTCGCCCGCGGCTTCCTCGTCGTCCCCTTCGGCGGCATTGTGGTGGACGAGAAGATGAGGAGGAGGAGAGCGGTGGCGGAGGAGAAGGCGCCGCCGGGAACTGGAACTGGAAGACGAGGGGAATGGAGAAATTCGGCGGGAGAGAATGGGGATATGCAAGCAAATTGGAGGGAATGGAGGGAAAATCGACAGGATTTAGTTTTCCTGTCGCCGACTACGCGGGTCCACACGGTGTTTCGCGCCAAAACGTTTCATCCGGAGTCCCCGAGCGCGCCCCGGGGGACCGGGGACGGCGTGGGCTCGCCGGATGGATGAAGGGCCAAATCCGGACGAAAACGAGGAACCGAGGGCGCTACTCGGCCGATTTTCGACGTCCGGATGTAAAAAATGCTCGCCGGGGGCCTCGTCGGGGGGGCGAGTAGAGATGCTCTAAGGTTGCTAGCAGTAATCTGTACATTATTCAGGTTGCTACAAACAGACTCTCGTAGCTAGCTAGGCTGGTTTCTACAAGCAGTCTGTACATTATTCAGGTTGCTACAAACATGGTCAATACTGGTCGACCAGCAGCTAGCCTAGTTGTTAGACTTAGTGTTGTAGCCTAACTGTGTAATCCATGCCGTATTGGTCAATAAGGTGACGTTTCCTTTAGCTCAGAAATATCCGACTCTTTATAATATAGTTGACCGAAAACAAGTTTTGGTGGCTAATGTTCTACAAAATCAACCACTCCAGATAATATTTTGGATGACTCTAACACCCAACAGGTGGGCGTTTTGGTTAGAGCTAGTGCATCGTTTAATGCATGTTCAATTATCTGATGATAAGGATGTTTTCGTTTGGAATCTTACAAATTCGGGTGCTTTTACTGTCAAATCAATGTCACAAAGTACCTCAAAAAGTATATTTGAAAGATAAAAGTGCCACTAAAAATCAAGATTTTTATGTGGTTCCTGCATCATAAAGTTATTTTAACAAAAGATAATCCTGCTAAGCGTAAATGGCAAGGCTGTAAGAAATGTGTTTTTTGTGACAAAGATGAATCTATCCAGCACTTGTATTTTGAATGTCCCTTAGCTAAATTCATATGGCGCATTATTTTTATGACTTTCAGTTTGCCTGAATCTTGAGTCGTCTGACGGCCGCACCGGATTGCCTGAATCTGATGTCGCGCGATTGGGGAGATCGAACTGAATATGTTGTGTGCACGTACGGCAAACAGACTTCCACGATTGGTTAACACGGACGTGCATGACACCGTTGCTAGCCGGTGGACATTATTAAGGTTGCTAGCAGTAATCTGTACATTATTCAGGTTGCTACAAACAGACTCTCGTAGCTAGCTAGGCTGGTTTCTACAAGCAGTCTGTACATTATTCAGGTTGCTACAAACATGGTCAATACTGGTCGACCAGCAGCTAGCCTAGTTGTTAGACTTAGTGTTGTAGCCTAACTGTGTAATGCATGCCGTATTGGTCAATAAGGTGACGTTTCCTTTAGCTCAGAAATATCCGACTCTTTATAATATAGTTGACCGAAAATAAGTTTCGGTGGCTGATGTCCTATAAAATCAACCACTCCAGATAATATTTTGGATGACTCTAACACCCAACAGGTGGGCGTTTTGGTTAGAGCTAGTGCATCGTTTAATGCATGTTCAATTATCTGATGATAAGGATGTTTTCGTTTGGAATCTTACAAATTCGGGTGCTTTTACTGTCAAATCAATGTCACAAAGTACCTCAAAAAGTATATTTGGAAGATAAAAGTGCCTCTAAAAATCAAGATTTTTATGTGGTTCCTGCATCATAAAGTTATTTTAACAAAAGATAATCCTGCTAACCGTAAATGGCAAGGCTGTAAGAAATGTGTTTTTTGTGACAAAGATGAATCTATCCAGCACTTGTATTTTGAATGTCCCTTAGCTAAATTCATATGGCGCATTATCTTTATGACTTTCAGTTTGCCCCCCCCCCCCTCCCCACCAAAAAAAAAACATTACAAATCTCTTTGGTAATTGGTTAAGCGGTATTGCCAAGAAGGATTTGGTTCAAATTAGGGTGGGAGTCTGCGCTATTCTTTGGGCTATTTGGAATATGCGCAATGATACTATTTTTAACAAACCGACAAAACAACCTTTCTTGTAGGTTCTCCCTATGGTTATTCACTGGATCCGTACGTGGTCTTATCTCCAGTCCGAGGAGCAGCGGGATGTCATGGAGTATTGTTGCAACCGACTGTCGGGGGGAAGACCCCGGGTAGGGCAATGGACGCGGAGCGGCCGGCTTGAGGTCGGCCGGCTCGCGGCAAAGGCCGGCTGAGGAGCAGCCGGCTGGAGCCGTGGCCGGCTGCCTCGGGAGCCGGCTGGCTCTAAGTCCTGGTCGGCCTGGCTACGGCCTTCCGCGCTGTAGCTGGGCCGGCTTCTACAAGCCATATCCGACTGGGGTTTGTACCTTAGACCGACTCGAGGCTGGCGAGTTGATACGTCGCAAACGTATCTATAATTTCTTATGTTCCATGCTACTTTTATTACAATACTTGAGTGTTTTACACATACTTTACAGCGTTATTTTACATTTTCCGGCACTAACCTATTAACACGATGCCGAAGTGCCAGTTGCTGTTTTTCTGCTGTTTTTGGTTTCAGAAATCCTAGTAAGGAAATATTCTCGGAATTGGACGAAATCAACGCCCAGGGTCCTATTTTTGCACGAAGCTTCCAGAAGTCCGAAGAGGAAACGAAGTGGGGCCACGAGTCGACGACACGCTAGGGCGGCGCGGCCTGGGCCTGGGCCGCGCTGGCCTGTTGTGTCGCCACCTCATGTGGCCCCCTGACTTACCCTTCCACCTACTTAAAGCCTCCGTCGCGAAACCCCCTGTACCGAGAGCCACGATACGGAAAACATTACTGAGAGGCCGCCGCCGCCAATCCCATCTCGAGGGATTCAGGAGATCGCCTCCGGCACCCTGCCGGAGAGGGGAATCATCACCGGAGGGGCTCTACATCATCATGCCCGCCTCCGGATTGATGCGTGAGTAGTTCATCCTTGGACTATGGATCCATAGCAGTAGCTAGATGGTTGTCTTCTCCGCTTGTGCTTTCATTGTTATAGATCTTGTGAGCTGCCTAACATGATCAAGATCATCTATTTGTAATGCTACATGTTGTGTTTGGTGAGATCCGATGAATAGAGAATACTATGTTAAGTTGATTATCAATCTATCATATATGTGTTGTTTATGTTCTTGCATGCTCTCCGTTGCTAGTAGAGGCTCGGCCAAGTTGATACTTGTAACTCCAAGAGGGAGTAATTATTCTCGATAGTGGGTTCATGCCTCCATTAAATGCGGGACGAGTGACAGAAAGTTCTAAGGTTGTGGATGTGTTGTTGCTACTAGGGATAAAACATTGATGCTTTGTCTAAGGATATTTGTGTTGATTACATTACGCACCATACTTAATGCAATTATCTGTTGTTCGCAACTTAATACTGGAAGGGGTTCGGATGATAACCTGAAGGTGGATTATTTAGGCATAGATGCATGCTGGATAGCGGTCTATGTACTTTGTCGTAATGCCCTGATTAAATCACATAGTAATCATCGTTGATATGTATTGAATCTTTATTTGTCAATTGCTCACCTGTAATTTGTTCACCCAAAATGTTAGTTATCTTATTGGAGAGACACCACTAGTGAACTGTGGACCCCGGTCCATTCTTTTACATCTGAATACATTCTAATTGCTTTTACTGTTCTTTGCAAACAAACACCATCTTCCACTCGATACGCTTAATCCTTTGTTTTCAGCAAGCCGGTGAGATTGATAACCTCACTGTTACGTTGGGGCAAAGTACTTTGATTGTGTTGTGCAGGTTCCACGTTGGCGCCGGTTTCACTGGTGTTGCGCCGCACTACATTCCTCCACCAACAACCTTCACGTGCTTCTTGGCTCCTACTGGTTCGATAACCTTGGTTTCATACTGAGGGAAACTTGTTGATGTGCGCATCATACCTTCCACTTGGGGTTCCCAACGGACGTGTACATCTACGCGCATGAAGCTAAATTTGTGGCGCCGTTGCCGGGGACCTGAAGAAAATTTGCACCCCAGAGATTTCTAACTCCCACGTCAACTACACGCCAGCAGCTAAATTTCTGGCGCCGTTGCCGGGGAGATCAAGACACGCTGCAAGGGGAGTCTCCACTTCCAATCTCTTTACTTTGTTTTTGTCTTGCTTTATTTTATTTACTACTTTGTTTGCTGCACTTAAACAAAACACAAAAAATTAGTTGCTAGCTTTACTTTATTTACTGTCTTGTTCTCTATATCAAAAACACAAAAAAATTAGTTACTTGTCTTTACTTTATTTGCCTAGTTTACTTTTACTACTGCTAAAATGAGTAATCCTGAAGTTGAAGTTCGTTCTTTTAAGCAACAAGGTGGAGAAAGTTTTAAAGATGCTTGGTACAGAATTAGTAATGCTCATCATAGGTGCATTAAGAAACACTCCACTACAATCCTTCTTAGGAATTTTTATGTTGGCTTATCTAGTTGGAATAGGTATGTTCTTGATACTCTTTCAGGAGGTAATTTCCTAGGAACTCCCGCTTTAGAGGCTAGTTGCATCATTGAGAGTCTAGTTGGAATACCACCTGTTAATGAAGTTAAAATTGAAATATCTCTTGAGGATGTTATGAAAAAATTGGAAACTATAGAGAAAAATTTTCCAAGTATCGAAACTAAATTGGAAATGTTACTTGATAAAACTGATGAACTTGATAAATCCTTAGGAGGAATTGATGAAAGGATTAGTGTCCTAGGAACTTGTGTTGTCCAGGATAATCAAACCAATAGGATTGATGAACTTGAAAAAGCTATGGGAACCTTGGGTTCAACCTTTTCTTCTCTCAAGTATAAGGAGAAAGCTTATGTGGGTAAAGAGCAAAAATTCATGTATGCCTCTAAAGTGCCTAAACAAAAGAATTATTATAGGCCTAAAATTGCTAAAACCCCTAGCACCACCATAGAAAATTTAGATAATGGAGCACCTAAAGTACCCTCTGCAACAAGTTGTGTTTGTAAGAAAAATAATAATGTTGATGCTTCTACTCTTGATGTTACTTGATTTGCACTTTCTGCGCCTAGCTGAAAGGCGTTAAAGAAAAGCACTTCTTGGGAGATAACCCATGTGTTTATTTTACTACAGAAATTTTTGTTTTGTTGAGTCTTGGAAGTTGTTTACTACTGTAGCAACCTCTCCTTATCATGTTTTTGTGCCAAGTAAAGTTTCTATGCTAAAGTTGATGTTATATTTGGGATCGCTGCGCAGAAACAGCATTACTGTCTGTCACGAATTCTGGCACAAGTCTCTGTAAAAAATTCGAAAAAATCTGCAAATTTACGAGCGTGATCCTCAGATATGTACGCAAATTTCATTAGTTTTGAGTTTTTCCATTTGAGCAAGTTAAGTGCCCAGTCCAGATGCATCTTTACGGACTGTTCTGTTTTTGACAGATTCTGTCTTTTATTTCGCATTGCCGCTTTTGCTATGTTGAATGAGTTTCTTTGTTCCATTAACTTTCAGAAGCTTTGTGCAATGTCCAGAAGTGTTAAGAATGATTGTGTCACCTCTGAATATGTGAATTTGTGGTTATGCACTAACCCTCTCATGAGTTTGCTTGAAGTTTGTGTGAAGGAAGTTTTCAAGGGTCAAGAGAAGAGGATGATATACTATGGTCAAGAAGAGTGAAAGGTCTAAGCTTGGGGATGCCCCGGTGGTTCATCCCTGCATATTTTAAGAAGACCCAAGCATCTAAGGTTGGGGATGTCCAAGGCATCCCCTTCTTCATCGACAACATTATCAGGTCACTTCTAGTGAAACTATATTTTTATTCCGTCACATTCTTATGTTCTTTACTTGGAGCGTCGGTTTGTTTTTATTTTTGTTTTGTTTTGAATAAAGTTGGATCTCACCATCCTTATATTGGAGATATTACGCTCCGCTTTTTCATATGGAACACTTATGTTCTTAATTGTGCTTTAATGTTCATGGCGAAAGCTTATTGCTTCGTTAAATTGCTATTTGGTTGGAATTGGAAAATGATGCATATGGTTTGACAATTTGGCAATTGTTTGAGCTCTCTTAGATCATGTTTAAGCTCTTGCATCATGTAGTTTAATCCATTAATGAAGAACTACTGTAGAGCTTGTTTAATTTGGTTTGCATGATTGATCTCTTTAAGTCTAGATATTTTCGGGTAAAGTGTTTGAACAACAAGGAAGACAGTGTAGAGCCTTATAATACTTGCAATATGTTCTTGTGTGAGTTTTGCTGTACCTGTTCATACTTGTGTTTGCTTCAAACAACCTTGCTAGCCCAAACCTTGTACTGAGAGGAAATGCTTCTCGTGCATCCAAACACCTTGAGCCGAACTCCATGCCATTTGTGTCCACCATATCTACCTATTATGTGGTATTTTTCCGCCATTCCAAAGTAAATTACTTGAGTGCTACCTTTAAATTTCATTCCTCTACCTTTACAATATATAGCTCATGGGACAAATAGCTTAAAAACTATTGTGGTGATGAATATGTAGTTATGTGTCTTAATTCTTATAAGTTGCTTGTTGAGCGGTAACCATGTTTTCTGGGGACGCCATCAACTTTATCTTTGTTGGATATCATGTGAGATGCTATGCATGTTCGTCTTGTCTGAAGTAGTGGATTTCACGATCAAATGGTTTGAGTATGCATATGATTAGAGAAGAACATTGGGCCGCTAACTAAAGCCATGTATCATGGTGGAAGTTTCAGTTTGGACATACAACCTCAATCTCTTATGAGAATATTAACTATTGTTGAATGCTTAAGCATTAAAAAGAGGAGTCCATTATCTGTTGTCTATGTTGTCCCGGTATGGATGTCTAAGTTGAGAATAATCAAAAGCGAGAAATCCAATGCGTGCTTTCTCCTTAGACACTTGTACAAGCGGCATAGAGGTACCCCTTTGTGACACTTGGTTGAAGCATATGTATGCGATGAGAATCCGTGTTTTCCGAGATAGTAGGACAAGGTGCGAGCACTATTGGTACTCTATGCATGAGGCATGCAACTTGTAGGAAGTATTATGCATATCACATATGAATTATTACTACCGTTGACAAAATTGTTTCTATGTTTTCAAAACAAAAAGCTCTAGCACAAAAATAGTAATCCATGCTTCCCTCTGCGAAGGGCCAATCTTTTACTTTATGTTGAGTCAGTTTACCCATTCCCTTCTATCTTAGAAGCAAACACTTGTGTTAACTGTGTGCATTGATTCTTACATGTTTACTTATTACACCTGTTATATTACTCTATGTTGACAAATATCCATGAGATATACATGTTACAAGTTGAAAGCATCTGCTGAAACTTAATCATCCTTTGTGTTGCTTCAATGCATTCTACTATGAATTTATTGCTTATGAGTTAGCTCTTATGCAAGTCTTATTGATACTTGTCTTGAAAGCATTATTCATGAAAAGTTCTGCTATATGATTCATTTGCTTAGTCATTATCTTTGTTAGCAATCTTTTGTTCAGATCACTCCATTCATCTCATATGCTTTACAATAATGTTGATCAAGATTATGTTGGTAGCATGTCACTTCAGAAATTATTTGTGTTATCGTTTACCTACTCGAGGACGAGTAGGAACTAAGCTTGGGGATGCTTGATACGTCGCAAACGTATCTATAATTTCTTATGTTCCATGCTACTTTTATTACAATACTTGAGTGTTTTACACATACTTTACAACATTATTATACATTTTCCGGCACTAACCTATTAACAAGATGCCGAAGTGCCAGTTGCTGTTTTTCTGCTGTTTTTGGTTTCAGAAATCCTCGTAAGGAAATATTCTCGGAATTGGACGAAATCAACGCCCAGGGTCCTATTTTTGCACGAAGCTTCCAGAAGTACGAAGAGGAAACGAAGTGGGGCCACGAGGCGACGACACGCTAGGGCGGCGCGGCCTGGCCGGGCCGCGCCGGCCTGTTGTGTCGCCACCTCGTGTGGCCCCACTGACCTACCCTTCCGCCTACTTAAAGCCTCCGTCGCGAAACCCCACGTACCGAGAGCCACGATACGGAAAACATTGCCGAGAGGCCGCCGCCGCCAATCCCATCTCGGGGGATTCGGGAGATCGCCTCCGGCACCCTGTCGGAGAGGGAATCATCACCGGAGGGGCTCTACATCATCATGCCCGCCTCCGGATTGATGCGTGAGTAGTTCATCCTTGGACTATGGGTCCATAGCAGTAGCTAGATGGTTGTCTTCTCCGCTTGTGCTTTCATTGTTATAGATCTTGTGAGCTGCCTAACATGATCAAGATCATCTATTTGTAATGCTACATGTTTTGTTTGGTGAGATCCGATGAATAGAGAATACTATGTTAAGTTGATTATCAATCTATCATATATGTGTGTTGCCTGCCAAAACCCACCGGCGAGCAGTGGTTAAGCAACACGAAGAGCCGGGAGGCTTCCAAGGCGGCAGTGGGCCCTGGTCCCTCGACGTCGTCCCGCAAATGTTCCGGCACACGTCCTAGCGGTTGCAAGGGCGTGCCACCTGACCTATACCTGGCCAGGAAGGTGTTGGATTGCTTCGATTAGTTTCCTGCATGGCAGGCACGTAAACACTAAATACGAGCCCGATAGGCTCTCAGGTTGCCATGTGGATTGGCTCACAAAGCCGATCGCCCCATGGTTCACGTCGGGTTAAGGATGACATGGGGCTCCTGCTTGATCAGTATAAAGCTAAACCAATCTATGACAGTTTAGGGTTTTCACCGTATGATCGGAACATCCTACGCGTAGTTGAGCCTAATAGACACGAAAGATAATGGAAAACTAACCCTAAAAGAGGCCTAAAAACCAACATTACGTCAATTCCCGGAACATCCCTCTTAGGACTAACAAACCATACCTAACGCGCTACCGGATCGTTCAACCCGTTCGCAAGGCCTAACCATACGGATATTAAACCAATCCTTGAAGAATCAAGGAGCAACCATAACGGATCGGATCTACTAAACAATGAACAAGCAAGACGCTGCCCTTACACCTGGATAGGTGTAAGGGCAGCTAGATATCGAGGACGGCATAGCTAAGCAGATATGCGTAAGAAAAGCATCTATGCAAGCCCCAAAACATCTACGATAAATAGTGCTACTCGCCATCAACAACGCTTCTGTACGAGCAGCACAAGGTAAACGAATAAACGTGTGCTGCCTAGATCGCGAGATGCGATCTAGGCAGCATGATGCTTACCCGGGAGAAACCCTCGAAAGAAGGGGTGGCGATGCGCCTGATTTGTGTTTGTTGTGAACGTGATTGTCCTCCTTTTCGATAACCCTAGATACATATTTATAGTCCAAGGGACTTTCTAATTCGGGCGTGCACCTAACCGTGCACGGGTCAAACTCTATCTTTTAATTCTAAACTAAGATGCGATCTACTATATTACAGATACATGGGAAATTAAGCCCAAACTCTTCGTGCAAGGCCGCTTCAAAGATGCTCCACGCGTGTATCCTTCAAGCCCATCTTCACTTACGGCCCATCTCCTGATTTGGCCAAAATCTGGTGATAACACATGCCCCCCTGGTTTTGGCAATGATAATTTCAAAACCACTCTGTTTTTTCTTCGAGGGGTCATGTCGTGGCGGAAGCGGAACCGTCGCGAGTATTCTTCATCATGACGCCTTGCCTTCTCAACTTCTCTCGCACGATTTGACAGTTTTGGCACCACATCCTCGAAAACTGCTTAAGCATTAAATCTCTGCTATATCCCCTTTTATTTAGCCACTTCTTGCAGTTCCCGTCTTCGTCCCCTTCGCATTAGCACTCCAAAAGCCCTCCTCTGCCACCATGTCTTCCTCTTCTTCCTCCTCTTCTTCGTCGAGCCTTTCCGTCCAATCCTCCCCCCTCCGGGAGCCGACGCCGGAGTGGGACCCGATGGAGGCCCACGCGGCCCACATTCGCCGCGCCATCGAGGACGGGGACGAGTCTAGCCATGACTTCTCCGTCTGGTCTGAGGACGACAAGTCCTCGACCGACGGGGAGAGCGACCTCCGTTTCCTCGCCGACGGGGAGTCGGAGGAGGAGAGCGACGACGATCGCTTCTCCTGGGGCGATTTCACCTCCTCCGAGGAGGTGAAGGAGGAAGAAGAGGAGGAGGACGACACCTCCTCCGACGAGCCGCCGGCCAAGCGCTTCTGCCCCTGGCCGGGCAACCTCAGCGATTTCGACAGCGACGACGACGACGCTGACGAGGAAGACGAGGACAACGAGGGTCCTCCTGGCGGCCGCGGCAGCAGCGACGACAAGCCCGCCGAGAGTGCCGACAGCGGCGACGACGGCGATGACGAGGGCAGCGACGGCCCGTAGATAGGATCCTTAGAATAGGATCAGTAGTAGTAGATGGGGCAATGTACCCCCCTAGTTCTTCCTTTTGAGAGCAATCAGCTCTTCGATGTAAGAAACCTTATTATCAATGAAGAAATTTCCCTAATTTGACTTTGCTGATTTCTTTCATATCGATTTAGCCGATTCTCCCTTATCTTGACTTTGCCGATTGTCAACTTGGTCGATGCTCAATGAGCCGATGGCAATGCATCAGTTTTTCACAATAAATTGCAAGACAGGTCAGTCCAGTTATCCCCTCAGATGGTAACTTGCAATCCTTGCTCAAATTCAGATCCCAAATTTCCAATCGAACAGGTCCAGCCCACAGCCTTGGGACCCTTAGATCTTGGACTTCAAATTATCCGATCGTGATGTTAGACCTGACGGCAAAACTACTGAATTAACGCCTCCAGGAAAGCTTCTAGGACCGTAGCTGAAACAACTTGACGTTGAAGCTGATACATCTGCATAACAGGTACCATTTGCTCACAACTTTCCTTGTGATGCTCTGTTTCCTTAACAAACCGGCCCAAAGCCTACCACTGGTGATGGCCCCCTCTTGAAACTCCTCCCATCAGCTCCGGTGGTTTCCTTCTGCAATAATTCACCACTGTGGTGCAGAGTTAGCCGATTTCAACCAAAATCGGCTCCCAAGAGCAAAGGATCTTCAAGGCCAGCTGCCCCCCGAGCCTCAGTCAAGGCGAGAATAGTAGTGAAAAAGGTGGCTGCCAAGAAAACTTTGAAGGGCAAACACCCTTCTAGGCTCTAGTAGCCTATTAAGTCCAGTAATCCTGCTCTTGTAGACCTCTATCGAAGATAATATCAGCGAGGACATGCCACCCAGCCGACGAAGCTCCAGCTTGGGCACCTCTGGGGACACCACCACGTAAAACCAGCCAGATGTGCTACCATCGGCTTCCAAGAAAAGGTTAGCCTCCAACTCCCATCAAAACAGTATAGGAAAGCTTACGCACAAGGAGTCGATGCACCTAGAGGGCTCGGAAGGACCAGCAAACCCCTTTCTTGAACCAAGAAGCTTCATGTAATGGCTCTTATGATTTACTGCTCCGATTAGCTCACCCTTTCTCTGATCTGCATGCTCGTGATAAGCCCTTGTTGTCCGTTAAGGCTGTGATCTCTCAGGCTTGCTGACGTGTCGCTCGACCCCAAATATCGAGCCGGCCTCTCCATAGCACGTGATGAACCAAGTCCAAGCTCCAATGCCTCAAAGCCCTGCTTTCTTTCCTCATTGAAACATTGGTCGAAAACTCTGTAGTTGGCTCATCAAAGAGGTTCTCAAGTCGATGTCCAAGCATCGGCTGTGCCGAATTTTTTTTGTATTTTCGATTTTTTATTAGCCGATCGATTCATGAATCGGCTTCCCCTGGGTACATACTTCATGGCCTTGTACCTTCTCTGTGTGTATGCCCCCCGAGCCGAATCCTTCAAGTGATTGAAGATATCGGCTTTTCAGCCAATTCAAGCTTGTCTCACCACTCACCATGCGAAATAGCACATCAGTGAACACGGGTGGTGGGAATAATTTTAGCCGATTGCTGGAATCAGCTCCCCTTGCAGTTGTTAATCCAACTATTTGCTGATAAATGTTGGTCGTGGCTTATCCCCAGGACCAATGTCAATCTCTTCTAGATCATCAGCTGCTGTAAACCCATACCTCAACTTTCTATCGCCTGCTAAATCAATGATGAACACAGGCAGAAGGCAGGTTGAGGCTAATTGTGGCTGATTGCTAGAATCGGCCTCCTTTTCCATTGCAATGTTTAACGAGGGTTTACAACTTCCTAGTTCTCTGCTATAGCGACGTGGCATGTCTGAGGTGAGATCCTTGCTTCTTATTTTTTGGGGCCGATCGCAGGGATCGGCCTTGCCACGTACGTCCATAGACTTGGATCTTGCTACTCTGTCAGGCCAGTGGATAAGACCAGCCTCACCCCATTTTTTGTAGCTTCGATGCGCTCACAGCCGTCCAGATTGATTCCAGAGAGCGGCTCTTGGTCATTTGCTTCCCAGATGTTCATGGCAGCCAAAGAGATATCGATCGTATCCTCTGCATGAACAACCTCCACTTCATCTCCATCCCATTGTATGATGCACTGATGCATTGTGGACGGAATACAACAGTTAGCATGGATCCAATCCCTTCCTAGCAGAACAGCATAAGTGCTCTTGCTGTCGACGATGAAGAAGGATGTAGGGATGGTCTTTCGGCCGACAGTTAAGTCTACGTTCAGAACACCCTTGGCCTCTGACGGTTGGCCGTTGAAATCGCTTAGCGTGACGTTGGTCTTGATCAGATCCTCATTGGAACGTCCCAAACGTCGTAACATGGAGTACGGCATTATGTTAACTGCTGCTCCCGTGTCAACCAACATCTTGCTGATAGGCTGCCCATTGATATAACCCTTCAGGTATAGGGCCTTCAGATGCCTATAGCTCCTCTCTCGTGGCTTCTCAAAGATAACTGGCCGTGGCCCGCAATCAAACTGTGCCACTGATACTTCCTCATCTCTCGGAGCACAAAACTCTGACGGGAGAACGAACACCATGTTTGTATCAGCCGATGTCCCTGCATCGGCTTTTGTCTGCTTGGGTCGCCACACTTTCTTTGGTGGGCGAGCCTCTCGTCTCCAGTGTTTGCTGAATTTTCACGGCCAGATCGGGCCGTGCTTTCCTCAACGTGTACGAGTACTTGCGCCTCGGCTTCTTCCAAGTTTCTTAGCCGGTGCACTCTGCGCTTTTGGGAGTGGCTGAGTCCATCAGGACACCACCTTGGTCGGTGATATCTATCTTCTTCTTCTGACTCCTCGAAGTCTTCATCTTGGGATGACTCAACTCGTTTGTTCTGAGGTGGGAGAGGTCCTAGACGTTTGAACAAGGAAACTTCATTTGTTCCCTTCCTCTTCTGCTTACATTCTGGGCAGTTCTCGATTGTATGCAATCGGCTCATTCCTGAATCCCAGCAGTGTTTGAAGAAAGGACAGTTCCAATGCCTATCCATGTCCTCTTGCTCTCTTGACCCTCCTCTAGCGTGACGCTCATACCCTTCGTGTCGACGGTATTTCCTATTGTCCGCATCAGACCGACGATATCTGTCATCGTCTACATCGTAGCGCCGACGTCGGTCGTATTGCTGTTCATACTTGTTAAGGAGGTGCGCGGAAAGTGGTCGTTGATACCGCACGCTTATCACCTCTTCCTCAGTCAAATACCGTCTGTCATCATGCTGGGGCCGGTCGCGTGGATCAGCCTCCTTTTTATCTTTGCCACGAGAGCGACTGCTCTCTGGCTTATCCTCGCCATGGCGATCTGCAAGCCCTGCCATGTTGATATCAAACGATAAACCTGGCTCGCGTCTTATGCAGTGGCTAAGATCCACCATGTTGACGTCTGGAAACGGCTGCGTGTCAACTCTCATGGCAAACTGACCGAAGAGTAATCGGCCTTGTTCTATCGCCATTTGGATCTGTCCGCGCAAGACTTTGCAGTCGTTGGTGGCATGGGTGAACGTGTGATGCCATTTGCAGTATGGCCTGCCGTTCATCTCTTGTAAAGTGGGGATTTTGTGGCCTTCGGGTAACTTCAGCTGTTTCTCCTTCAGCAACAAATCAAAAATTTGCTCCGTTTTGCTCAAATCAAAGTCAAACCCTTTTGCAGGCCCTGGTTGTTTCACCCACTTGCAGGACACGGGCTTTGCCCCCCGAGTCCATTCAGCTACAGCGACCTCCTGATCTCCTACAGAATCTTCATCTTCTTCCATCTCGATCAGGGCAACGTGCTTGAACTTGTCCTGGTACAATTCTGGGTGGCGCTGTTCATACGCTGTCAATTTCTGAACCATATGCGCCAGTGAATTGTACTCTGCTTGGAAGGTCACATCTCTGAGCGGCGCTGACAGGCCTGCTATCGCCAGCTCGACTGCTTCCTTCTCAGATAAACGGACCGAATAACATCGGTTTCTGACGGTCCTGAAGCGCTGAATGTATTCAGACACCGTCTATCCTCGCCTCTGCCGAACCTGGGTCAGATCGGCAATGCCAGCTTCAGTAGCTTCTGAATGGTATTGTACGTGGAATTGTTCCTCCAGCTGCTTCCACGTCCGAACCGAGTCTGACGGCAATGAGGTGTACCATCCAAAGGCCGGACCCGTGAGAGATTGTGAGAAAAACCTCACACGCAGCTCGTCTGAAGCTGAGACCATGCCCAACTGTGCCAAATATCGGCTCACGTGCTCAATTGAGCTAGTTCCCTCTGATCCACTGAATTTTGTGAAGTCAGGGAGCCGATATTTGGGCGGTAGTGGGATCAGGTCATAATCGTTGGGATACGGCTTGGAATAGCCGATCATTCTCTTCTTCGGCAGGATGCCGAACTGATCTCTCATGATCGTGGTGATTTCATCCACCGTAGGAGATGCAGAAGTTGAGCGTTCATGACTTGTACCGGTGGCATATTTAGTTAGCCACGCCTGCTTCTCAGCATCTGCTCCAGAACTGCTTCCTGCTCCAACAACTACTCATGTTCCAGCGATCCCTCCTGCCGTGGCAGTCCTTCCTGCTGTAACCTGGGTCATCCAGTTGTTGCAGTCCGGCACGTATGTGCACACGTATCCATGTGGAATCTCCTTGGGCGGCTCATACAGGAATTGGTAATCGCCAGGATCACCTCCGACCTTGTAGACGACGTATGCCGGTGAACCTTGTTGCTGTGGAGCTGCCATCGTGTACTGCAGTGGTGGCCTAGTATAGAGCGGTATCTCCCCCTGGTGAGTCCCTAGGGCAGGTCCTGACGGAGAGTACTTGTGCTTCATGATTTCTTGCACCACATTGAGCGCGACACGCTCCAGAGTGTTCACCAGGCTCTCAGAATGCCGATGTAGCGAATGAGCAACGGCATAGTTAATCTCCTGTCGCAGGGCTCTGGTACGTTCGTCCGAAGGGAGAGATAGATCTAGTCCCTCCAGCGCACCTTCGGGTTGGAACCCTTTGAACTTGATCCCGTGCGAACGGGTTTTCTCAAAAGCGCCGATGAGATCGGCTTCCAAGATGGCCTTGAGGTCATCATATTTCTTCTTATGCTCAGGAGGCAGATCTTCATACTTGACCGGTTCTTCCGCCATCTCGGATGTTGACGTGGTTGTTGCAGAAGATCGTCCCACCGGGCGTGCCGGAATGTGTTGCCTGCCAAAACCCACCGGCGAGCGGTGGTTAAGCAACACGAAGAGCCGGGAGGCTTCCAAGGCGGCGATGGGCCCTGGTCCCTCGACGTCGTCCCGCAAATGTTCCGGCACACGTCCTAGCGGTTGCAAGGGCGTGCCACCTGACCTATACCTGGCCAGGAAGGTGTTGGATTCCTTCGATTAGTTTCCTGCATGGCAGACACGTAAACATTAAATACGAGCCCGATCGGCTCTCAGGTTGTCCTGTGGATCGGCTGACAAAGCCGATCGCCCCATGGTTCATGTCGGGTTAACGATGACATGGGGCTCCTGCTTGATCAGTATAAAGCTAAACCAATCTATGACAGTTTAGGGTTTTCACCGTATGATCGGAACATCCTACGCGTAGTTGAGCCTAATAGACACGAAAGATAATGGAAAACTAACCCTAAAAGAGGCCTAAAAACCAACATTACGTCAATTCCCGGAACATCCCTCTTAGGACTAACAAACCATACCTAACGCGCTACCGGATCGTTCAACCCGTTTGCAAGGCCTAACCATACGGATATTAAACCAATCCTTGAAGAATCAAGGAGCAACCATAACGGATCGGATCTACTAAACAATGAACAAGCAAGACGCTGCCCTTACACCTGGATAGGTGTAAGGGCAGCTAGATATCGAGGGACGGCATAGCTAAGCAGATATGCGTAAGAAAAGCATCTATGCAAGCCCCAAAACATCTACGATAAATAGTGCTACTCGCCATCAACAACGCTTCTGTACGAGCAGCACAAGGTAAACGAATAAACGTGTCTCTGCCTAGATCGCGAGATGCGATCTAGGCAGCATGATGCTTACCCGGGAGAAACCCTCGAAAGAAGGGGTGGCGATGCGCCTGATTTGTGTTTGTTGTGAACGTGATTGTCCTCCTTTTCGATAACCCTAGATACATATTTATAGTCCAAGGGACTTTCTAATTCGGGCGTGCACCTAACCGTGCACGGGTCAAACTCTATCTTTTAATTCTAAACTAAGATGCGATCTACTATATTACAGATACATGGGAAATTAAGCCCAAACTCTTCGTGCAAGGCCGCTTCAAGGATGCTCCACGCGTGTATCTTTCAAGCCCATCTTCACTTACGGCCCATCTCCTGATTTGGCCAAAATCTGCTGATAACAATGTGTTGTTTATGTTCTTGCATGCTCTCCGTTGCTAGTAGAGGCTCTGGCCAAGTTGATACTTGTAACTCCAAGAGGGAGTAATTATGCTCGATAGTGGGTTCATGCCTCCATTAAATCTGGGACAGTGACAGAAAGTTCTAAGGTTGTGGATGTGTTGTTGCTACTAGGGATAAAACATTGATGCTTTGTCTAAGGATATTTGTGTTGATTACATTACGCACCATACTTAATGCAATTATCTGTTGTTCGCAACTTAATACTTGGAAGGGGTTCGGATGATAACCTGAAGGTGGATTATTTAGGCATAGATGCATGCTTGGATAGCGGTCTATGTACTTTGTCATAATGCCACGATTAAATCACATAGTAATCATCGTTGATATGTATTGAATCTTTATTTGTCAATTGCTCACCTGTAATTTGTTCACCCGAGCATGTTAGTTATCTTATTGGAGAGACACCACTAGTGAACTGTGGACCCCGGTCCATTCTTTTACATCTGAATACATTCTCACTGCTTTTACTTGTTCTTTGCAAACAAACACCATCTTTCACTCGATACGCTTAATCCTTTGTTTTCATCAAGCCGGTGAGATTGACAACCTCACTCGTTACGTTGGGGCAAAGTACTTTGATTGTGTTGTGCAGGTTCCACGTTGGCGCCGGTTTCACTGGTGTTGCGCCGCACTACATTCCTCCACCAACAACCTTCACGTGCTTCTTGGCTCCTACTGGATCGATAACCTTGGTTTCAAACTGAGGGAAACTTGCTGCTGTGCGCATCATACCTTCCACTTAGGGTTCCCAACGGACGTGTACATCTACGTGCATCACGAGTCTTGCACTGGAAGGAACTGGGTAGGTGGTCCGGGTTCAAAGGTCCACGCTGACCTCACCTCCCGTAAAGCGCGGCGCACTGTGGAGCAACAGTGCCACGCGCCGGACAGGCCATCATGGCGTACGTCGGTCCGTACCGGCTACAGGGCATGATGGCGACAGAGACACCACCTCGCCATACCGCTGACCTGAGCAGGCGGATGGGACGTGCCACTACGCCTCAACGGCTCCCTGACGTCAGCGCCTCGGGAAGGAGCGGGAGCGGGAGCCGGAGCCGGCCAAGCCGGCCACTAGACTATAGGGACTTATATGTAAAGTACCGGTGCCTATATAAGCCGGGCTACCCCCTCGTGCGGGGGACGATCGATCACGTCTTACTCATTCTAGTCTTAGTGCTGCGCTGTGAGAGAGACCTTCGTCTACCTTAGCCTCCCAAGGGCAGCCGGATACAGCTCAAGGAGCACCATTGTACTGTCTGATCACCATATACACTCATAGCAGGAGTAGAGGTGTTACCTCCACAGGAGGGCCTCGAACCTGGGTACGTCGACCGTGCCACTCGTCCCCATACCCGCATCCGGATACCGCCATGAGACCACTAGGAACCACTTCGATTAACCACCCTATGGCATATGTCATGACGATACCACGACATTTGGCGCCCACCGTGGGGCCTTCAGCGTCTCATACGTCCAAAACGTATCTACTTTCCCGAACACTTTTGATATTGTTTTGCCTCTAATTTGTGTATTTTGGATACAACTAACACGGACTAACGCTGTTTTCAGCGAGAACTGCTCGGTGTCTCGTTTTTGTGCAGAAATCCAACTTTCAGGAAAATCCTCGGAATTTATGCGGAAGGCCCTATTTTCCCAGAATACTGACGGAGCCAGAAGGGCAAGCCAGGTGGGGGCCCGAGGCCCCCACACACTAGGCCGGCGCGGCCCAGGGGGCGCCGCCTTGTTGTGTGGGCGCCTCGGCGGCCCCCCGACGCTCTCCTTCGGACTATATACGTCTTTCAACCTAAAAACGCCAGGGGGTACATCGATATTTCCAGAGACCATCTAGTACGTCGCCGCCATCGCAAAACTCCGCCTCGGGACCAGAAACTCCGTTCTGGCACTCCGCCGGGACGGGGAATTGGAGGGGATCTTCACCGCCATCACCACCGACGTCTCTCCATCGACTAGCCATGTTTCCCCCATCCATGTGTGAGTAATTCCCCCGCTGTAGGCTGAAGGGGATGTTAGGGATTGGATGAGATTGATCATGTAATAGTCACAAGATTGTTAGGGCATGGTGCCTAGTATCCTTAGATGTTACTTTTATGATATTGTTGCAACTTGTTATGCTTAATGCTTGTCACTAGGGCCCGAGTGCCATGATCTCAGATCTGAACGTGTTATTGTTTCATCATGATATGCATTGTTTTATGATCTTACCTGCAAGTTGTATACACATGTTGCTGTCCGGAACCAATGGCCCCGAAGTGACAGAAATCGGGACAACCAGAGGGGAAGGCGGTGATGTGAGGATCACATGTGTTCACGGAGTGTTAATGCTTTGCTCCGGTACTCTATTGAAAGGAGTACCTTAATTTCCAGTAGTTTCCCTAGAGGCCCGGCTGCCACCGGCTGGTAGGACAAAAGATGTTGTGCAAGTTTCTCATTGCGAGCACGTACGACTATATATGGAACACATGCCTATTGATTGATTAGTACTTGGATACCGCTTTATTATTACCTCCAAATGCCCTACCATGATTGTTATATGAATTCTCTCATCCATGCAACGCCCGTTCATCCGTCCCTGTGCCTAAAGTATTTTAATCCTGCTGTTTACTATAATCACTACTGCTGTCTTTATTTCACCGCTGCTATTATTTCACTATTCCTACTGCCATAAAACTATTGCTACTGATAAACTCTTGCGAGCAAGTCTGTTTCCAGGTGCAGCTGAATTGACAACTCCGCTGTTAAGGCTTACAAGTATTCTTTGTCTCCCCTTGTGTCGAATCAATAAATTGGGTAATACTTCCCTCGAAGACTCGTTGCGATCCCCTATACTTGTGGGTCATCAAGACTATTTTCTCGGCGCCGTTGCTCTGGGAGCATAGCTTTATTTGCAAGTTCACTTGGATTGATATTGTTCGCTGCAAATTCTCCATCATGGGTAAACCTCGCGATACTAAAGTCGCCATATTACCATCCACTACAAGAAAAGGTACAACATGCTGTTAGATATAAACTGTCTCCTGATCCTAAATTTGCCACATCTCCTATAAACATTAAGGATAAAGATTATGACTTTTCTCTTGATTTATCTCATATATCTATTGTTGATAAAACACCTTTTTGTGGTACTGAAAAAGAGAGTGCTGTAGAACATATGAATGAGCTTTCCACTTTAAGTAGCTTGTTTTCTGATGATGTTAAGATGCGTACTTATTTTGTTGCTAAGATTTTCCCTTTCTCATTAAAGGATGATGCTAAGATTTGGTATAATAATTTGCCTCCCTGATTCTATTAATAGTCCAAGTTGTTTGCTTGATGTTTTCTTTCGAAAATACTTTCCCGCTAGTGCTCAACATATGGCTCGCAGAGAATTTATAGTTTTGATCAAGAAGATGGAGAGAAATTGCCTGAAGCTTGGGCAAGATTTTGCTCTCTTATTAGAGCTCGGCCTGGACATGATTTGGAAAAACATGATTTACTTGATATATTTTATAGTGGACTAACCATTGAGTCTAGGGCATACCTGGATAGTTGTGCTGATTGTGTTTTCAGGAAAAGAACTCCGGACGAAGCTGAAGAATTATTGGCTAAGATAAGCAAAAATCATGATGATTGGTCTACACCTGAACCAACCCCGACACCTATATTGAAGAAGAGGGGTATGATTGAATTAAATGATGAAGATATGAGGGAAGCCAAGAAATCTCTTATGGAGAAGGGTATTAAATCTGAAGATGTGAAGAATTTGCCTCCAATAGAAGACCTATGTAAGATAATTCCCCCTTCATCTACAATCGAGGTACATTCTCTTCAACGCTTTGATAGAGGTGATATTCCTTATTCAAAACCTCCTGATCAATGTTTAGATGAATTTGATAATTATATTGTTAAACAAAGTAATTTTAATATGAGAGTAGAGAATCATCTAATGAAAAATTCTCAAGCTATTGGTAAATTGCATGATATTGTGGAGAGAACCTCCAATGATGTTAAGATGCTTGTTAAACATTTTAATATGATTCAAACTCAAATCGATCAACTTACTAAAGTGCAAAATGACCTGTTAAAAAATAATCATGAAGAGAAACAAGTTTATGAAGTAACAACTAGAGGCGGTGTTTCTACCCAGGATCCTCTATATCCTGAAGGGCACCCCAAAAGAATTGAACAAGATTCTCAACGAACTAAAGAAATTAGTAGTCCTTCTAAGAAAAAGAAGAAGAAACTTAAAACTGTTGTAGAATCCTCTGAAGCTGTTAATGATCCTAATAGTATTTCTATTTTTGATGCTGAAACTGAAAGTGGTAATGAAAATGATGAAGATAATGATAAGAATGATACTCCTGATAAAGAAGAAATGGAGAAAGAACCTGAAAAGCATGATAAAAATAAAAAGTACACTAAAGAAGATTTTATTACAAAGAAACATGGTAATGAAAGAGAACCTTGGGTTCAAAAGCCAATGCCTTTTCCTGCTAAGAAACTAAAATCAAAGGAGGAGGAACATTATAATAAATTTTGTGATTGGATGAAACCTTTATTTTTGCAAATCCCTTTGACTCGATGGTATTAAATTGCCTCCTTATTCAAAGTATATGAAAGATATTGTCTCTAACAAAAGGAAAATTCCCAATGAGGAGATTTCCACTATGCTCGCTAATTACTCCTTCAATGGTAAGGTTCCAAAGAAGCTGGGAGACCCAGGTATACCGACTATTCCTTGTTCTATCAAGAATAATTATGTTAGAACTGCTCTATGTGATTTGGGAGCAGGAGTTAGTGTGATGCCTTTTTTCTCTTTACAAGAGACTTGATTTAGATAAGTTGATACCAACTGATATATCTTTGCAAATGGCCGATAAATCTACTCGCTATTCCTGTTGGTGTATGTGAAAATGTTCCTGTTCAAGTTACTCAACAGTGCTTGATATTAACTGATTTTGTTGTGTTGGAAATGCCTGAAGATGATAATATGTCCATTATTCTTGGAAGACCCTTTCTTAATACTGCAGGGGCTGTTATTGATTGCAATTAAGGCAAGGTTACTTTCAATGTTGATGACAAGGAACATACCGTCTATTTTCCCAAGAGGATTGATAAAGTATATGGAGTTAATACAATTTTTAATGTGAAAACTATCAAGGTGGGATCCATTGATTGTCCTATATATGAGCCTAAAGAAGAATATCAAACTCTTGTGATTGGATCCATATCAATTCAATATAAGGTAACATGATTGATTTGAGGTTTATTTCTTCTTATGTCATATAAAATTTATTTGGTAGCAAGACTTGATCAACCTTGTTAACAAATATATTTTAATGCATAAGAGAGCTAAACAACATTTCTTTCTTTCTTTCTCCCTCAATTTGTTTTACTTGCTGTAGCACCTTTTGTTTAGCAATATGCTTTAGTAGTTTAAGATTTTGGAAATCATTTTCCTGCGCAGTAATAATTACTTTAACACCCAGAAATGCGCATTTTTCGAAGTTCTCAAAAATTTTCAAAAATTATACTGGTAGTCTTATTTTTCGAAAGGGCACTGGAGCACCTGGGATGACCAGTGGGGCACCCCGGGGTGGCACCCCACAGGCCGGCGCGGCCAGCAAGGGGGGCGCGCCACCTTGGTGTGTGGGCCCCTCCTTGCCCCACTTCATCATCTCTTTCACTCACTGCACTCTCTCTCCCGAAAAAACTCGTACTCACTTTCTCTCACTCGCGTTTCTGCTCAAGAACTCGCGATTTCTCGATCTCTTTGCTCAGCCCAGATTTCTGTCTGAAATTTGGCACATTTGCTCTCCGGTATGTGACTCCTTTGATTGTCCAATTAGAATTTTGTTTGGTTAAGTATATATTGAATATTTTGCTGCTGTAGGTAACATGTTTAGTGAGCTTGCATGCTTGTTCTAAGTGGTAGAAACTAGTTTTGATGCATGTTTAGTACTCTAGCAAGTTCCTATATATAGTAGTTCCCCTCAATTATATACCTTGAAATCAAATTTTATAATGATTGTTGAAAAATTTCAGAAAATGGAAGGGAGTAGGCACCAACTAAATCAACAAGAATTGGAGGTGCAACAAGTCATGAGAGTTCACCGCGAAGAGGGAGTATACCCCTCTTATTACCCATGCACTGATTTTATGCGTAACGCGAGAATCCTGCAAGATGTTCAAACACTGATTTCCAATGCAGGGTTGGAAGGTTTTACTGTTGGTGAACCTTACCAATATGCTAAACTAACGGTGTCGGTTGTGCAGGATTTCGAATTTCATCGGTCTCAAACTAACCCCATGGTCCGATACAAGATTTATAACAAAACTATCAACTTGCCTTTTAGTGATTTTTGTGCAGCAATTAGAGTGCCGAAGTGGGGATCCTGCGAGAAGGTCAGGGGAACGCCGCGGGAGATCTCGAATCTTTATACAATGATTTTTCATGGGAGAAGCTTCTCCGATGATGGTGGTAAGATCAGTAGCATTCAACTCCCAACTATCCGCTACTTTTCTTATTTCGTTACAAAGTGCGTTCTTGCTAGAAAGAATGCAAGTAAGTTGTCTGTCCAAGATATGGCTTTCTTAGCTGCCGCTTTGCAACAGGATAGGACTTATAATTTGGGTGCTTTAATATCTTGTAGACTTGCTACTAACCGTGAGAAGGGAGGAATTTGTGGGGGTATTATCGCCTCTCGCTTATTAACTATGCATGGTGTAGAACCTCACCACCTAGATATTCCGCTCTTCATGGAGAAACTTGATGTTGTTTCCATGATTAAACATGAGTTTATTTCAGATGCATCTAATTTGAACAACTTGTATTATAGGATAACTTTGTATAAGAAAAATTGGAGAATAACTAAGAAAATTGAAAAACTAGTACGATTGCCTCGCACCTGTTCGCTTAACCTTGATGCCAGGAAAGGGTGGTCGATCACAGAAAATGAGCTAAATGCATACATAGAAAGAGAAGGCCATCATGCAAGGGACGGCACGGAGGAGGCCGAGGAGCACCCCGACTCTTCATCCGATGCAGCGAGCTCCTCATATCAACATTATGGTAATGTGGAACCTCCACGACATTCTTCTGCGCAGGGGCCTTATTATCACTCCATGTACGATCCACCGGCGTGGAACCCCGACCCTCGTTGGGAATGAACTCCACTTAGGCCAAAAGCCTAAGCTTGGGGGAGGTATACCGGCATCACTCATTCTTTGCATATTATGGTTGCTGGATACTTGTACATACTTGTTTAGTTTCTTAGAGTGGTTTTCTAATGAGAGGGAGATGATATTTGGGGAAGTGCTGTCCAAAAACAGATTCTGGGCTGTTACCAAAAAATTCGTACGCACAGCCAGAACGTTATTTTGAGTTGCAAATTTTTGAGCATGTGTCCCAGGTTGTTATCTAACTTTCATTAGTTGAAAACTTTTTGAGCTGAGCAATGGAAGATTTTTATTAATTTCGATTTCTGTACTGCTGTCAGGTTTTGGCACATTTCTGTCATCCTGCTTTTCTGTGTTTCTTTTAGTTTGCATTCTCTTGTTTTCGCTTTGTTTCTTTCCTAAAACACAAAAGGACCAAAAATATTTCTGTTGTTTCTCTTCACCATTTGTTTATTTGGTTCTTTGCTCTCATTTTACTTTATTTGCTATCGTTAGTTTGCTATGAGAAAACCCAAAAAGATTCTGCTTTGTTTTCTTGTTTCCTTTTGTTCTTGTTTCTAACCCAAAAACACCAAAAATATTTGTTGTTCTTCTTTGGTTTTGTAAAGTTCATTAGGGAGTTCAGAGGTCTCCGGTGGTTGGAGCTTGGTTTCATTTCATATTATTATTCAAGCTGCACAAGTGAAAGGCAATAATGACGATCTACGACAATTTGATCGTGGTGAGAGGCTGGTATGAACTCTATTTGTTTTCATTTTTGTACATATACTCATCCATGTGAGCATGCTTAGTTGGTTCATATGAGGTATATGTCATTTAATGAAAGTCTAGTAGTTTATGATCTCTCATGATTAGTTCCAATTATTAATAATGAGTAGCATGTCATGGATATTTGCTTGCATTGTTTTATTCATAAATCGGTATGACATTGTGGTATCCTCCTCTGAATAATTCATTTGAATTGACTTGGCACATGCTCACGCATGCATATGACTAAACAAAAGTCAATTAAGCCTCGATGATTTACTTTGCTTCAGAGCTCTTGTATCACTTTTATGCCTCCGTTAATTTTATTTTGTCGCAAACATGATTATGACAGTTATTGCTCTCTTGATTGTCGCTTCCCAGTCTATTGCTAGCCTTCACTTGTACTGAGCAGGAACACTGCTCGTGTTTCCAAACACCTGAAAACTAAGTTATTCCAAAGTGTCCACCATAAATACCTATGCATGGCATTTCAAACCATTCCAAGTAAATTCTCATGTGCTACCTTTAAACCTTCAAACTACTCAATTTGTGTTAATGTTTTATAGCTCATGAGGAAATATGTGGTGTTTTATCTTTCAACCTTGTCATTTACTCCGGACAGACTTTCACCAATGGACTAGTGGCACATCCACTTATCCAATAAATTTGCAAAAAGAGCTGGCAACGGGGTTCCCAGCCCCAATTAATCAACCTTCATTAATAATTCTCTTCACGTGTTTTGCTTCGATTCATCGATAAGCAACTTAACCTCAAATAGACACTTCCCCATGGTATGTGAATGTTGGAAGGCACCCGAGGATTCGGTTAGCCATGGCTTGTGTAAGCAAAGGTTGGGGGAGTGTCATCCATAATGAAACTAAAATACATGTGTAAACAAAAGAGAAGATGGATGATCTACCTTGCTGGTAGAGATAACGTCCTTCATGGGAGCCGCTCTTGAGAGTCTGGTTGGCGAGGTGGTTAGAGTACCCATTATCATTCGTTGACAACAACAAACACCTCTCAAAATAATTTTACTTCTGTTTTTGAAAATGAAAAGCTCTAGCACATGTTAATCCCTGCTTCCCTCTGCGAAGGGTCAATCTTTTACTTTTATGTTGAGTCACCATCCTTTCTTTGAGCACTTTCTTGAGAGCATGACTATCATTCTTAGTATAATATGCTTGTCCCAAAATATGATCAGCTGTGGTATAACTTTGATGCTTTTATCTTTGACAAATTTACTTCTAGTCTTTCTATGAACTTCAGAGGTGCCTAGGCATTTATGTTTTGCTACAAATACAGGCAAGCGAGATACCACTTTATCATATCCTTCTATGAACATTGCAATCCTGCTTATTGAAGTGTTTCATGATGCTTGTTATTAGTTTGTTGGTATCTCTTTTATGATTGACACAGTTACTAGATGACTTTATTTGCACGTACCTTATCATGAATTGCTTAAGCACTTGCCATATCATGAGAATATTTACATCATATGAACAAATGTGTTCGTGAAAGTTCTTTTATCGCACTCAGCTTGTTAATCGAATTGCTTGAGGACAAGCAATAAGCTAAGCTTGGGGGAGTTGATACGTCCAAAACGTATCTACTTTCCCGAACACTTTTGCTATTGTTTTGCCTCTAATTTGTGTATTTTGGATACAACTAACACGGACTAACGTTGTTTTCAGCAGAATTGCTCCGGTGTCTCGTTTTTGTGCAGTAAATCCAACTTTCAGGAAAATCCTCGGAATTTATGCGAAAGGCCCTATTTTCCCGAATACCGACGGAGCCGGAAGGGCAAGCCAGTGGGGGCCCGAGGCCCCCACACACCAGGCCGGCGCGGCCCGGGGGGGGCGCCGCCTTGTTGTGTGGGCGCCTCGGCTGCCCCCCGACGCTCTCCTTCGGACTATATACGTCTTTCGACCTAAAAAACGCTAGGGGGTACGTCGATATTTCCAGAGACCATCCAGTACGCCGCCGCCATCGCGAAACTCCGCCTCGGGACCAGAAACTCCGTCTCCGGCACTCCGCCGGACGGGGAATTGGAGGGGATCTTCACCGCCATCACCACCGACGTCTCTCCATCGACCAGCCATGTTTCCCCCATCCATGTGTGAGTAATTCCCCCGCTGTAGGCTGAAGGGGATGGTAGGGATTGGATGAGATTGATCATGTAATAGTCACAAGATTGTTAGGGCATGGTGCCTAGTATCCGCAGATGTTACTTTTATGATATTGTTGCAACTTGTTATGCTTAATGCTTGTCACTAGGGCCCGAGTGCCATGATCTCAGATCTGAACATGTTATTGTTTCATCATGATATGCATTGTTTTATGATCTTACCTGCAAGTTGTATACACATGTCGCTGTCCGGAACCAATGGCCCCGAAGTGACAGAAATCGGGACAACCGGAGGGGGAGGCGGTGATGTGAGGATCACATGTGTTCATGGAGTGTTAATGCTTTGCTCCGGTACTCTATTAAAAGGAGTACCTTAATTTCCAGTAGTTTCCCTAGAGGCCCGGCTGCCACCGGCTGGTAGGACAAAAGATGTTGTGCATGTTTCTCATTGCGAGCATGTACGACTATATATGGAACACATGCCTATTGATTGATTAGTACTTGGATACCGCTTTATTATTACCTGCAAATGCCCTACCATGATTGTTATATGAATTCTCTCATCCATGCAACACCCGTTCATCCGTCCCCGTGCCTACGGTATTTTAATCCTCGTTGTTTACTATAATCACTACCGCTGTCTTTATTTCACCGCTCGCTATTATTTCACTATTCCTACCGCCATAAAACTCGTTGCTACCGATAAAATCTTGCGAGCAAGTCTCGTTTCCAGTGCAGCTGAATTGACAACTCCGCTGTTAAGGCTTACAAGTATTCTTTGTCTCCCCTTGTGTCGAATCAATAAATTGGGTAATACTTCCCTCGAAGACTGTTGCGATCCCCTATACTTGTGGGTCATCAGCGTGCGGCCGGTGTCTTCATCCGGACGGGCCTCACCATCACCACCGGCGAGCGGGTCGCTTCAGGCTTGATCTGGAGATTCGGCTCCCTCGACTGCGTCAGCGACAACGCTGGCTGCTTCGCCGACCGGCCATTCCCAGCCGGCGGCAACGTCATCAGCTTCGGCGGCTTCGACGTCTACGTCGCCACCGTCGCACCACCACGCTACCCGCGTGAGATCGTGCGCTGTGCAAGCCCTCCTCCTGGAGCCGGCGCCAGTCTCACCACTGCCGGCCCCTGCATCATGCAGGAGGTCATGGCCACCGGCGATGACGCCATCGACAAGTCCACGCGTGTCCGCGGCCTCGAGTTGGAGCGCACCAACAGGGACGCCGGCGCGTCCGGCTCTGGCCCAAAGGCCCCAGCACCACCATCCCGGCTGGATGAAGTCCGGGCAAAGCTGAGCTCCCCGCTCACAGCCGGAGCGGATCCCTCCTCCATCGAGAAGGACCTGGAGGCACACCGCCAGCTGCTCCTCAAGCAGGCGGAAGAGCTGTCTACTGCAAAGCGGCAGATGGAGATCACCCAGCGCGAGTACAACCGCGCTCACGGCTTCACGCCAGACGGCGACAACCCAAGCCGAGCCGGCCAGATCCGCCGGAGGGGAGGCGGCCTGGGCGCAGAGATCGCCCGGGACGGCGCAGAATCGCCGGCTCCATCCACGGAGCAACCCGTCTACAACACCCCGACAAGAACATGCGCGCGGCGCAAGCCGCCGCAGAAGAGCTGAACCGCCTCCAAGGCGAAGAGTTACGCCGCCAGACGAAGTGGGTAACTGAGCTGATCAACGCGGCCACCAAGCAGTCGGCCGACCCCAGGTAGGCCACTGCCCCTAGAGCTTCTCACGCTCGTGGCGCTGCAGGCAACGACCGGGACGGCCCAAGGGACACGGCCGAGTCCGCCTCCCCTGCACCAAGCCGGCACCGGGACTCCCGGGGCACCCACGCAAGTTCCAGCCGCACCAGCCGGCCGCCCAGTGGCAACAGCGGCCGCAGCCGGCCACCATCAAGCCGGCGTGAGGAAGAAGAATCCGAGAGGCTGGCGCCAAGACGCCAGCACCGCGCGGCCCTGGAGGCCAGTGGTCAACGCCAGCCGGCCCATTCCCAGCTGGGCCCACGCATCGAGCCGGCCGACGCCAGAGATCGCCTCGACCGGCTGGTCGAATCCCGCATCGCGGAGGAAGAAGGGCCAGCCGGCCCAAAGTGCTTCGGGCCGCAGATCCTCAACGAGCCCATGATCGACGGCTTCCAGCTCCCCCGCGACACGCCCAAGTACGACGGCACGGCCAAGCCGGAGGACTGGCTGTAGGATTACTCCACTGCAGTCTGCATCGCCAAAGGCAACAAACGCTGGGTTGTGCGCTACTCCCCCCTCATGCTGCTCGGCTCCGCCCGCACATGGCTCAACAACCTGCCAGCCGGCACCATCAACGGCTGGCTCGACTTCGAGGAGGCCTTCATCAGCAACTTCACCGGCACCTACCGCCGGCCGGGTCGCCCCCAACAGCTCGAGATGTGCAAGCAGGGCCCGGACGAGACGGACCGTGCATACCTGACGCGGTGGTGCGAAATGCGCAACTCCTGCGAGGGCGTGCACGAGATCCAGGCAGTCGGCTTCTTCATGGCCGGCTGCCGGCCCAACACCATGTTGTGGCACAAGCTACGCCGCAGCGAGCCCAAGACGATGGCTGCCTTGATGGCCATCGCCGACAAGTATGCGCTGGCTGAGGGAGCCAGCAGCACCCCGGCTGAGATTTCGCCGGCCCCGTCCAGGCGGGACAACAACAAGCCGGCCGAGCACAAGCCGGCCGAGCACAAGCCGGCCGAGGGCGGCCACCATGGCAGCCGGCGGGACAACTACCGCGGCAAGCGGCACAGCGACCAGCCGGACCGCCGGTACGGCTCCGCTCATGTGGCAGCCGTGTCGGATCACGCGGCGGCTGGCAGAAGCCGGCGCGAGAAACAAACAGACCGGCCCTGGAAGCCGAAGTACACCTTCGAGCAGATGCTCGACTCGCCGTGCAAGTACCACAGCGGAAAGAACCCCTCCAACCACACCACCCGCGACTGCCACTTCATGAAGCGGCTGACGAGCGGCGAACCGCTTCTGCCTCCACCCCCGCCTCCACCAGCCGGCAGGCCGGGTGGCCAGGCCGGCGCAGAAGCCAACAACCTCGAGCACCACGAGGCTAAGCAAGTGCACCATGGCGGCCGGTACCTGGCTGAGGATGCTGATGGCGTGTAACTCACACGTTCGTTGGGAACCCCAAGAGGAAGGTATGATGCGCACAGTAGCAAGTTTTCCCTCAGAAAGAAACCAAGGTTTAATCGAACCAGGAGGAGCCAAGAAGCACGTTGAAGGTTGATGGTCGCGAAATGTGATGCGGCGCAACACCGGGATTCCGGCGCCAACGCGGAACCTGCACAACACAACCAAAGTACTTTGCCCCAACGAAACAAAGTGAGGTTGTCAATCTCACCGGCTTGCTGTAACAAAGGATTAACCGTATCGAGTGGAAGATGTTTGCAAAGAAAACAAGTAAAACAAGTAGATTGTATGCTATGTAAAGAATACGACCGGGGTCCACAGTTCACTAGAGGTGTCTCTCCCATAAGATAAAGCATGTTGGGTGAACAAATTACAATCGGGCAATTGACAAATAGAGAAAGGCATAACAATGCATATACATGATATGATAAATATAGTGAGATTTAATCCGGGCATTACGACATAGTACATAGACCGCCATCCAACCGCATCTATGCCTAAAAAGTCCACCTTCAGGTTATCGTCCGAACCCCTCCAAGTATTAAGTTGCAAAGCAACGGACAATTGCATTAAGTATGGTGCGTAATGTAATCAACAACGACATCCTTAGACATAGCATCAATGTTTTATCCCTAGTGGCAACAAGACATCACAACCTTAGAACCTACTCGTCACGATCCCGCATTCAATGAAGGCATGAACCCACTATCGAGCATAAATACCCCCTCTTGGAGTTAAGAGCAAAAACTTGGCCGCAGCCTCTACTAATAACGGAGAGCATGCAAGATCATAAACAACACATGAACAATAGATTGATAATCACCATAATCATAGTACTCTCTATCCATCGGATCCCGACAAACACAACATATAGTATTACGTATAGATGATCTTGATCATGTTAGGCAGCTCACAAGATCCAACAATGAAGCACAACAAGGAGAAGACGACCATCTAGCTATCGCTATGGACCCATGGTCCAGGGGTGAACTACTCACTCATCACTCCGGAGGCGACCATGGCGGTGTAGAGTCCTCCGGAGATGAATCCCCTCTCCGGCAGGGTGCCGGAGGCGATCTCCCGTAATCCCCCGAGATGGGATTCGCGGCGGCGGCGTCTCCGTAAGGTTTTCCGTATCGTGGCTCTCGGATCGGGGGTTTCGCGACGGAAGCTTTAAGTAGGCGGAGGGTCAACGCGGGGGCCACACGAGGGGCCCAGGGGATAGGTCGGCGCGGCCAGGGCCTGGGCCGCGCCGGCCACCCCCCTGGCCTCCTCGTGGCCCCACTTCGTTAGGTCTTCGGTCTTCCGGAAGCTTCGTGCAAAATAGGACCCCGGGCGAAAGTTTCGTCCAATTCCGAGAATATTTCTTTACTAGGATTTCGAAACCAAAAACAGCAGAAACAAAGAATCGGCTCTTCGGCATCTTGTTAATAGGTTAGTTCCAGAAAATGCATAAATATGACATATAATGTGCATAAAACATGTAGGTATCATCAATAAAGTAGCATGGAACATAAGAAATTATCGATACGTTGGAGACGTATCAGATGCCACCTACATCATCTTCACCACCGAGCCGGAGGACAAAACGAGCCAACAGCGCCGTTCCCTCGAAGTCAACGCGGTCATGCCGCCGGTCCCCCAGTACCTAAACTGGTCAGAGCAGGCCATCACCTTTGATCGCCGCGACACACCGGCTGTCCTGCCGAAGCCGGGCAGCTACGCCATGGTCCTCGACCCCACCATTGGCACAAGCCGGCGCAGCGTGCGTTTCTCGCGTGTCCTCATCGACGGCGGCAGCAGCATCAACATCCTCTACCGCGACACCGCCCGCAAGCTGGGCATCCAGGAGGGCGAGTTGCGCCCCACCCCCACCGTCTTCCACGGCATCGTGCCAGGCCACTCGTGCCAGCCGTTCGGCCGGATCATGCTGGCGGTCATGTTCGGCAAGCCGGACCACTTCCGCACGGAGAACGTCGAGTTCGAGGTGGTGGACCTGGTCAGTCCGTACCACGCACTCCTGGGCGGGTGATACGTCCAAAACGTATCTACTTTCCCGAACACTTTTGCTATTGTTTTGCCTCTAATTTGTGTATTTTGGATACAACTAACACGGACTAACGCTGTTTTCAGCAGAACTGCTCTGGTGTCTCGTTTTTGTGCAGTAAATCCAACTTTCGGGAAAATCCTCGGAATTCTTGCGTAAGGCCCTATTTTACCAAAATATTGACGGAGCCGAAGGGCAAAGGAGGTGGAGGCCCGAGGGCCCCACACCACATGGCGGCGCGGCCCAGGGGGGGGCCCGCGCGGCCATGTGGTGTGGCCCCCTCGGCCGGCCTCCGACGCCCCCTTCGGACTACTTATTGGTTTCGACCTGAAAACGCACAGAGAGAAGTCGAAGTCGCCAGAAACCCTCCAGAGAGCCGCCACATCGCGAAACTCCGTCTCGGGAGCCAGAAGTCTCCGTTCTGGCACTCCGCCGGGACGGGGAATTGGAGGAGATCTTCACCGCCATCACCGCCAACGCCTCTCCATCAACCAGCAATGTTTCCCCCATCCATGTGTGAGTAATTCCCCCGCTCGTAGGCTGAAGGGGATGGTAGGGATTGGATGAGATTGGTCATGTAATAGTCATAAGATTGTTAGGGCATAGTGCCTAGTATCCGTAGATGTCACTTTTATGATATTGTTGCAACTTGTTATGCTTAATGCTTGTCACTAGGGCCCGAGTGCCATGATCTCAGATCTGAACATGTTATTGATTCATGAAGATATTCGTTGTTTATGATCTTACCTCGCAAGTTGTATACACATGTCGCTGTCCGGAACCAATGGCCCCGAAGTGACAAGAATCGGGACAACCGGAGGGGATGGTAGTGATGTGAGGATCACATGTGTTCACGGAGTGTTAATGCTTTGCTCCGGTACTCTATTAAAAGGAGTACCTTAATATCCAGTAGTTTCCTAGAGGCCCGGCTGCCACCGGCTGGTAGGACAAAAGATGTTGTGCAAGTTTCTCATTGCGAGCACGTACGACTATATATGGAACACATGCATATTGATTGATTAGTACTTGGATACCGTTTTATTATTATCTCGCAAATGCCCATGCTTTGATTGTTACATGAGTTTCTCTCATCCATGCAACGCCCGTTAAATCCGTCCCCGTGCCTACGATATTTTAATCCTGCTCGTTTACTATAATCACTACTCGCTGTCTTTATTTCACCGCCGTCGTTATTTCGCTATTTCCACTCGCCATAGAACTCGTTACTATCGATAAACTCTTGCGAGCAAGTCTCCGTTTCCAGTGCAACTGAATTGACAACTCCGCCGTTAAGGCTTACAAGTATTCTTTGTCTCCCCTTGTGTCGAATCAATAAATTGGGTAATACTTCCCTCGAAGACCGTTGCGATCCCCTATACTTGTGGGTCATCAAGACTATTTTCCGGCGCCGTTGCCGGGGAGCATAGCTTTATTTGGAAGTTCACTTGGATTGATATTGTTCGCTGCAAATTCTCCATTATGGGTAAACCTAGCGATACTAAGATCGCCATATTACCATCCACTACAAGAAAAGGTACAACTCTGAGTACCTCTGCTGCTCTTGATTCACCATCTGTGATTGATAAACTTGTTTCACCGCCACATGCTTCACGTGCTGGTACTTTCGCCGAATCTGAAAATTCTCATAATATTGATAATGTTTCTGCTGTGCTTGATGATAGTGGGTCATTGGGATCTTTTCTAGATGCTACAATTGCTAAGTCTAGACAAATTGAAAATACTGAAACTCCTAATGAAAATGCTGCTACACCTGTTAATTCACCTGAGTCCGTTGAATATTCTAGTGATGATCTTGATGAAGATTATGTAGAGCTTGATGATGATTTTATTGAAAAATGCAATGCTACTACTGATGCAAGAAAAATTAAAAAGTTGCTTGCATAACATGCTGTTAGATATAAACCATCTCCTGATCCTAAATTTGCCACATCTCCTATAAACATTAGGGATAAAGATTATTATTTTTCTCTAGATCTATCTCATATAGCTATTGTTGAGAAAACACCCTTTTGTGGTACTGAAAAAGAAAGTGCTGTTGAACACTTGACTAAGTTATCTACTCTTAGTGGCGTGTTTTCTGATGATGTCAAGATGCGTACTTATTTTGTCGCTAAAATTTTTCCTTTCTCATTAAAGGATGATGCTAAAACTTGGTATAATAATTTGCCTCCTGGTTCTATTAAAAGTCCAATTGACTTGCGTGATGTTTTCTTTCGAAAATACTTTCCTGCTAGTGCTCAACACGCTGCTTTGCAGAGAATTTATAATTTTGACCAGGAAGATGGAGAGAAATTGCCTGAGGCTTGGGCTAGATTTTGTTCTCTTATTAGAGCTCAGCCTGACCATGATTTGGAGAAGCATGATTTACTTGATATATTTTATAGTGGACTAACCATTGAGTCTAGGGCATACCTGGATAGTTGTGCTTGGTTGTGTTTTCGGAAAAGAACTCCGTACGACGCTGAAGAATTATTGGCTAAAATAGGCCGGAATCATGATGATTGGTCTACACCTGAACCGACCCCGACACCGATAGTGAAGAAGAGGGGTATGATTAAATTAAATGATGAAGATATGAGGGAAGCCAAGAAGTCTCTTAAAGAGAAGGGTATTAAATCTGAAGATGTGAAGAATTTACCTCCTATAGAAGATATATGTGAGATAACTCCCCCTTCATCCATGATTGAGGTACACTCGCTTCAACACTTTACTAGGGAAGATATTCCGTATTCAAAATCTCCTGCTCAATGCTTAGATGAATTTGATAATTATATTGTTAAGCAAGAAAACTTTAATATGAGAGTAGAGAATCATTTAATGGAAAATTCCCGAGCTATTAGTGAATTGCATGATATTGTGGAGAGAACCTCTAATGATGTTAAGATACTTGTTAAACATTTTCAAATGGTTCAAACTCAAATTGATCAACTTACTAAAGTGCAAAACGACTTGTTGGGAAATAATTCTAAAGAAAAACATGCTTGTGAAGTAACAACTAGAGGTGGTGCTTCTACCCAGGATCCTCTATATCCTGAAGGGCATCCCAAAAGAGTTGAACAAGATTCTCAACTAATTAAAACTGGTGCTCCATCTAAGAAAAAGAAAAAGAAACATAAGAATGTTGTAGAATCTTCTGAACCTGTTAGTGATCCTAATAGTATTTCTATTTCTGATGCTGAAACTGAAAGTGGTAATGAACATGAGGAAGATAATGATAAGAATGATACTCCTGATAAAGAAGAAATTAAAAAGAACCTGAAAAGCATGCTAAAAATAAAAAGTACACTAAAGAAGATTTTATTACTGAGAAACATGGTAATGAAAGAGAACCTTGGGTTCAAAAGCAAATGCCTTTTCCTGCTAAGAAACTAAAATCAAAGGAGGAGGAACATTATAATAAATTTTGTGATTGGATGAAACCTTTATTTCTGCAAATCCCTTTGACTGATGCTATTAAATTGCCTCCTTATTCAAAGTATATGAAAGATATTGTTACTAACAAAAGGAAAGTCCCCAATGAGGAAATTTCCACTATGCTCGCTAATTACTCCTTCCATGGTAAGATCCCAAAGAAGTTGGGCGATCCAGGTATACCTACTATTCCTTGTTCCATCAAGAATAATTATGTTAGAACTGCTCTATGTGATTTGGGAGCAGGTGTGAGTGTGATGCCTTTTTCTCTTTATAAGAGACTTGATTTAGATAAATTGATACCAACTGATATATCTTTGCAAATGGCTGATAAATCTACTGCTATTCCTGTTGGTTTATGTGAAAATGTTCCTGTGCAAGTTACTCAACATTGCTTGATATTAACTGATTTTGTTGTGTTGGAAATGCCTGAAGATGATAATATGTCCATTATTCTTGGAAGACCCTTTCTTAATACTGCAGGGGCTGTTATTGATTGCAATAAAGGCATGGTTACTTTCAATGTTGATGATAAGGAACACACCGTCTATTTTCCCAAGAGGATTGATAAAGTATGTGGAGTCAATACAATTTTTAATGTGAAAACTATCAAAGTGGGATCCATTGATTGTCCTATATATGAGCCTAAAGAAGAATATCAAACTCTTGTGATTGGATCCATATCAATTCAATATAAGGTAACATGATTGATTTGAGGTTTATTTCTTCTTATGTCATATAAAATTTATTTGGTAGCAAGACTTGATCAACCTTGTTAACAAGTATATTTTATTGCATAAAAGAGCTAAACAACACTTCTTTCTTTCTTTCTCCCTCCACCTATTTTATTTGCTGTAGCACTTTTGTTTTGCAATATGCTTTAGTCATTTAAGATTTTAGAAATCATTTTCCTCGCGCGAGTAATCATTAATTTAATACCCGTAAATGTGCATTTTTCAAAGTTCTCTAAAAATTACAAAAATTACACCGTTGGTCCTATTTTTCGACGAGGCACCCGGGAGCGCCGGAGGATGACTCGTGGGGCACCAGGGGTGCCACACCATAGGCCGGCGCGGCCGGCAAGGGGGCCGCGCCACCTTGTGGTGTGGGCCACCCCTGCCCCACTACACCATCTCTTCCTCCCGGCACCTTCTCTCTCCCGAAAAGCTCGTACCAAGTTTCTCTCACTCGCGTTTCTGCTCAAGAACTCGCGATTTTTCGATCTCCTTGCTCAGCCCAGATTTCGTTTGAAATTTGGCACATTTACTCCTTGGTATGTGACTCCTTTGATTGTCCAATTAGAATTTCATTTGGTTGAGTATATCTTGAATATTTTGCTGCTGTAGATAACATGTTTAGTGAGCTTGCATGCTTGTTCTAAGTGGAAGAAACTAGTTTTGATGCATGTGTAGTACTCTAGCAAGTTCCTATAGTAGTTCCCTTCAATTACACACCTTGAAATCAAATTTTATAATGATTGTTGAAAATTTCAGAAGGGGAAGATGAAGAAATTCAAATTTGGAGAGTTGTTCAAGAAAGCAACAACCAGTACCGGTAGGCCCTCAAGGGCGTCTACTCAAATTAGGCGATCCTACAATGAGGATGTCATCGCGCCTAGCTTCGCGCTCCGAGGAGGACCATGGGGCTCCTAATGCTTCATCCTTCCCCTGTTATGAGTTTCGACCAATGCGGGGATATTGGATGACTTCTTCACCCTTGTCAACAGGGCAGGCCTAGCCACCTACGTGGGAGACGAGAGGGGACAATATTACAGGCTCACCAAAGTTTTCGTTGAGAGCTTCAAGTTCCACAACACGGAATATGAGCCGACGGTCGCATTCAAGATTTATGATATTCCTGTTACCATGAAATTGGAAGAATTTTGTTGTGCATTGGGTATTGCCCCTGTAGGTACAGCAAGGAGGATTGATGACAACCCCCGGGACTTGTTGGAGCTCTACCGAGGGATCACCAGGGATGAATGCCGCACCATCCAGCGAGGGAAGATAAGAAACATTCAACTCCCCGCTATTAAATATTTCGCATATTACATTGGTACTAGCATTTTGGGTAGAGAAAATACTAGCAACATCTCTAGCTACCATCTTGCTTTCTTGAATGTTGCACTTACTGGAGAGACACCTTATCATCTTGGTTCTCTTATTGCTCGCCGCCTGTCTAGCAGGGGCCTATTTTTGGAGGAACTATTGCACTGCGCATTCTAACACATCTAGATATTCCTCTTGATTCTAATGATGTACCATTAACCCCTAGGAAACTAGATATTGCTGCTATGAAGAGCCATCGTTTTGTTACTACTGACTCTACTATAGATAATATGGTCTATAGAATGTTGTTTGCTGATGGGAATGAGAAGGAAATCCCTCTTCCCCAGCCAGGTTTGTTCAATATTGACAGGCAATCATGGTCGCTCACTAAGGAGGCGGTGGAGGAACATATGAAGATACAGGAATTCCACCAGCAACATGACTCCGGGAATGCCGAGCCCTCCTACGACTACACCGTCACGTACCCCGACGTTTCCTCCAGCACATACATGGAACCGGGTCGTCCTTCGTCATATTACGAAGACACCACTTCATGGGGACCGTGGGAATGAACTCCACTTAGGCCAAAAGCCTAAGCTTGGTGGGAGGTATACCGGCATCACTCATTCTTTGCATATTATGGTTGCTGGATACTTGTACATACTTGTTTAGTCTCTAGAATGGTTTTCTAATGAGAGGGAGATGATATTTGGGGAAGTGCTGTCCAAAAACAGATTCTGTGCTGTTACCAAAAAATTCGTACGCACAGCCAGAACGTTATTTTGAGTTGCCAATTTTTGAGCATGTTCCCCAGGTTGTTATCTAACTTTCATTAGTTGAACACTTTTTGGTCTGAGCAATGGAAGATTTTTGTTAATTTCGATTTCTGTACTGCTGTCAGGATTTGGCAGATTCCTGTCATCCTGCTTTTCTGTGTTTCTGTTAGTTTGCGTTCTTTTGTTTTCGCTTTGTTTCTCTCCTAAAACACAAAAAGACCAAAAATATTTCTGTTGTTTCTCTTCACCATTTGTTTATTTGGTTCCTTGCTCTTAGTTTGCTTTATTTGCTATCGTTAGTTTGCTATAAGAAAACCCAAAAAGATTTTGCTTTGTTTGCTTGTTTTCTTTCGTTCTTGTTTCTAATTCGAAAACACCAAAAATATTTGCTGTTCTTCTTTGGTTTGTAAAGTTCATCATGAGTTCAATGGTCTTCGGTGGCTGGAGCGTGGTTTTCATTTCATATTATCCAAGCTACACAAGTGAAAAGGCAATAATGACGATCTACGACAATCCGATTGTGGTGAGAGGCTGGTATGAACTCTATTTGCTTTCATTTTTGTACATATACTCATCCATATGAGCATGCTTAGTTGGTTCATGTGAGGTATATGTTATTTGAGAAAGTCTAGTAGTTCATGATCTCTCATGTTTAGTTCCAATTTATTAATATGAGTAGCATGTCATGGATGTTTGTTTGCATTGTTTTATTCATAAGTAAGTATGGCATTGTGGTATCCTCCTCTGAATAATTCATTTATATCGACTTGGCACATGCTCACGCATGCATATGACTGAACAAAAAGTCAATTAAGCCTCGATGATTTATATTGCTTCAGAGTTATTGTATCACTTTTATGCCTCCGTTAATTTATTTTGCCGCAAGCATGATTATGACAGTTACTGCTCACTTGATTTGTCGCTCCCCAGTCTTTTGCTAGCCTTCACTTGTACTGAGCGGGAACGCCGCTCGTGCTTCCAAACACCTGAAAACCAAGTTGTTCCAAAAGTGTCCACCATAAATACCTATGCATGGCATTTCAAACCATTCCAAGTAAATTCTCATGCGCTACCTTTAAAACCTTCAAAATGCTTCTCAATTTGTGTTAATGTTTCATAGCTCATGAGGAAGTATGTGGTGTTTAGCTTTCAACCTTTTCATTTACTTTTGACGGACTCTCATATGGACTAGTGGCACATCCGCTTATCCAATAATTTTGCAAAAAGAGCTGGCAATGGGATTCCCAGTCCCAAATTAATTAACTTAAATAGACACTCCTCCATGGTTTGTGATTGTTGGACGGCACCCGAAATTCGGTTAGCCATGGCTTGTGTAAGCAAAGGTTGGGGGGAGTGTCATCATCATAATTAAACTTAAATAAAAAGGCACTCCTTCATGGTATGTGATTGTTGGCAGGCACCCGAGGATTCGGTTAGCCATGGTTTGTGAAAGAAAGGTTGGAAGGAGTGCCAACAAAATAAACAAAATGGGAGCCGCTCTTGTGAGTCCGGTTGATGAGGTAGTTAGTGTACCCATTACCATTCGTTGACAACAACAAACACCTCTCAAAATAATTTTACTCCTGTTTTATAAATGAAAAGCTCTAGCGCATGTTAATCCCTGCTTCCCTCTGCGAAGGGTCAATCTTTTACTTTTATGTTGTGTCTCCATTCTTTCTTTGAGCACTATCTTGAGAGCACGACTGTCATTCTTAGTATAATATGCTTGTCTCAAAATATGATTGATTGTGGTGTAACTTTGATGCTTTTATCTTTGACAATCACTACTTCTAGTCTTTCTATGAACTCAAGAGGTGCCTCGGCATTTATGTTTTGCCGATCAAATACGGGCAAGCGAGATACCACTTTATCATATTCTCTTATGAACATTGCAATCCTGCTTATATACATGATTCATGGTGCTTATTATTAATTGTTGGTACCTTCCCATGATTGACATAGCTGTTGGATGATCTTATTTGCATGTATCTCATTATGAACTGCTTAAGTATTAGCCATAGCATGAGAATATATACATCATATGAGCAAATGTGTTCGTGAAAGTTCTTTTATCGCTCGGTTGTTAATCGAATTGCTTGAGGACAAGCAATAAGCTAAGCTTGGGGGAGTTGATACGTCCAAAACGTATCTACTTTCCCGAACACTTTTGCTATTGTTTTGCCTCTAATTTGTGTATTTTGGATACAACTAACACGGACTAACGCTGTTTTCAGCGAACTGCTCCGGTGTCTCGTTTTTGTGCAAAAATCCAACTTTCGGGAAAATCCTCGGAATTCTTGCGGAAGGCCCTATTTTACCAAAATATTGACGGAGCCGGAAGGGCAAAGGAGGTGGAGGCCCGAGGGCCCCACACCACATGGCGGCGCGGCCCGGGGGGCCCGCGCGGCCATGTGGTGTGGCCCCTCGGCCGGCCTCCGACCCCCCTTCGGACTACTTATTGGTTTCGACCCGAAAACGCACGAGAGAAGTCGAAGTCACCGAAACCCTCCAGAGAGCCGCCACATCGCGAAACTCCGTCTCGGGAGCCAGAAGTCTCCGTTCTGGCACTCCGCCGGGACGGGGAATTGGAGGAGATCTTCACCGCCATCACCGCCAACGCCTCTCCATCAACCAGCAATGTTTCCCCCATCCATGTGTGAGTAATTCCCCCGCTGTAGGCTGAAGGGGATGGTAGGGATTGGATGAGATTGGTCATGTAATAGTCATAAGATTGTTAGGGCATAGTGCCTAGTATCCGTAGATGTCACTTTTATGATATTGTTGCAACTTGTTATGCTTAATGCTTGTCACTAGGGCCCGAGTGCCATGATCTCAGATCTGAACATGTTATTGATTCATGAAGATATTCGTTGTTTATGATCTTACCTGCAAGTTGTATACACATGTCGCTGTCCGGAACCAATGGCCCCGAAGTGACAAGAATCGGGACAACCGGAGGGGGTGGTAGTGATGTGAGGATCACATGTGTTCACGGAGTGTTAATGATTTGCTCCGGTACTCTATTAAAAGGAGTACCTTAATATCCAGTAGTTTCCCTAGAGGCCCGGCTGCCACCGGCTGGTAGGACAAAAGATGTTGTGCAAGTTTCTCATTGCGAGCACGTACGACTATATATGGAACACATGCCTATTGATTGATTAGTACTTGGATACCGCTTTATTATTATCTGCAAATGCCCATGCTTTGATTGTTACATGAGTTTCTCTCATCCATGCAACGCCCGTTAAATCCGTCCCTGTGCCTACAGTATTTTAATCCTGCTGTTTACTATAATCACTACTGCTGTCTTTATTTCACTGCTGCTGTTATTTCGCTATTTCCACTGCCATAGAACTGTTACTACTGATAAACTCTTGCGAGCAAGTCTGTTTCCAGGTGCAGCTGAATTGACAACTCCGCTGTTAAGGCTTACAAGTATTCTTTGTCTCCCCTTGTGTCGAATCAATAAATTGGGTAATACTTCCCTCGAAGACTGTTGCGATCCCCTATACTTGTGGGTCATCAGCAGGCCGGCACTGACCAAGTTCATGGCGGTGCCCCACTACGGGTACCTGAAGATGAAGCTGCCGGGCCCAAAGGGGGTCATTACCGTAGCCGGCGACTATCGCCGCTCTATGGAGTGCGCCACCCAGAGCTCGAAGATGGCCCAGACGCTGGTCATAGCTGCCGAGAAGCAGCTCATCAGCGACGCCGTTAGCATGGCCAAGGCCGCGCAGTTGGGCATGCCGGCTATGGGCAACCCGGCTGGGACGACTCATTTCCAGCCGGCCAACGACACCAAGAAGATCCTGCTCGACCCGGCGCAGCCGGACAAGTTCGTCACCATCGGTGCCGGCTTGAGCAGCAAATAGGAAAGCGAGCTCACCAGCTTCCTCCGTGCGAATCGGGACATCTTTGCATGGTCTCCAAGGGACATGCCGGGTGTACCGAGGGAGTTGGCTGAGCACCACCTCCACGTCAGGCCAGAGGCCAAGCCGGTGAAGCAGCCCCTCAAGCGCTTCGCCGAAGAAAGAAGGAAGGCCATCGGTGAAGAAATCGCCCGGCTCCTAGCTGGCGGCTTCATCATGGAAGTGCTGCACCCGGACTGGTGGCGAACCCGGTCCTGGTCTTGAAGAAGACGGCTCCTGGCGCATGTGTATCGACTACACCAGCCTCAACAAGGCGTGCCCGAAGGACCCCTTCCCCCTGCCGCGCATAGATCAAGTCATAGACTCGATCGCCGGCCGTGAACTGTTGTCTTTTTTAGATGCTTATTCGGGCTACCACCGGATTCCTTTGAATCCGGCTGATCAAATAAAGACTTCGTTCATTACCCCGTATGGGGCTTACTTGCTACACGACTATGCCATTCGGCTTGAAAAATGCGGGCGCCACCTACCAAAGGTGCATGCAAAAGTGTTTGCAGGATCAAATCGGCAGAAATGTTCACGCATACGTGGATGATGTCGTTGTAAAAACCAAGGAGATGCCTACCCTCCTTGATGACCTGAGAGAAACCTTCACCAATCTGCGAAGATTCCGGATGAAGTTGAACCCGGCCAAGTGCACTTTCGGCGTGCCGTCTGGCCAGCTCCTGGGCTACCTCGTCTCTCAGCGGGGAATCGAAGCCAACCCGGAGAAGATCAGTGCCATAGAGAAGATGGAACTGCCGCAGTGCCTCAAGGACGTCCAGAAGTTCACCGGATGCCTGGCCTCCTTGAGCCGCTTCGTCAGCCGGCTGGGGGAGAAGGCACTGCCCCTGTATCAGTTGCTCAAGAAGACAAACTCCTTCAGCTGGACACCGCAGGCAGATGAAGCCTTCCGCGATTTGAAGCGCATGCTCTCGACTGCGCCCGTCTTGGCATCGCCGGCTTCAGTAGAGCCGATGCTCTTGTACATCGCAGCCACCAATCGAGTGGTTAGCGTTGTCCTGGTGGTGGAGCGCAAAGAGGCCGGCAAGGAGCAGCCGGTCCAGCGCCCAGTCTACTACCTAAGTGAAGTGCTTTCCCAGTCGAAGCAAAACTACCCCCACTACCAGAAGGTCACCTATGGCGTGTACATGGCGGCCAAGAAGCTCAAGCACTACTTCCAAGAGCACCCCATCAAGGTGGTGGCCACAGCGCCCTTGGCGGAGATCATTGGCAGCAAAGACGCCAACGGCCGGGTCGCCAAGTGGGCGCTGGAGCTGGCGGCCCATGCTATTCAATACGAGCCAAGAACAGCCATCAAGTCGCAGATCCTAGCCGACTTCTTCGTCGACTGGGCCGAGATGCAATACCTACCGCCTGTGCCGGGCTCGACGCACTGGAAGCTGCACTTCGACGGCTCGAAGATGCGCACCGGCTTGGGAGCCGGAGTCGTCATCACCTCTCCTAAGGGGGACAGGCTGGACTACGTCCTGCAGATCCACTTCGCCGCATCCAACAATGTGGCGGAGTATGAAGTGCTCATCCACGGGCTCAAGCTGGCCAAGGAAATAGGCGTCCGTTGCATCCTCTGCTTCGGCGACTCCGACTTGGTCATACGACGAGCGTCCGGCGGCCGGGACGCGAAGGATGCCAACATGGCATCGTACCGCTTCCATGTTCAGCAGCTAGCCGGCTTCTTCGAGGGCTGCGAATTCCACCATGTGCCAAGGGCCAACAACGAGGCGGCTGACGCCCTATCCAAGATAGGCTCAACCCGGCAGGCAATTCCGCCGGGTGTGGCCCTGCAACACCTGCGCAAGCCGTCCATCACACCCTCCCCGGACTCGGATTCCATATTCGTGCCGGCTGACCCGGGGGCTTCTCAGCCAAACCCGGGGGCTTCACAGTCAAAGTCGAGGGCTTCTCAGCCGAACCCGCCGGCTCCACAGCCGAACCCGGGGGCTTCTCAGCCAAACCTGGGGGCTCATCAGCCCAAGTCGGGGGCTTATCGGCCAAACCCGCCGGCTCAACAGCCGAACCCGGCGACCATGCAGTCGAACCCGGAAGCTCCGAAGATGGAGGCCCTGATGGTTAGCGTATTCGAGATAAAATGCGTCCCATCATGGGCACAAGAATTCCTCTCCTACCTCACCGATGGTGTGCTGCTCAACGATAGGGTTCAAGCCAGGCAGATTGAGAGAAGGGCCAAGGCCTATACAATCATCAACCACCAGCTGTACAAACGCAGCGTAAGTGGGGTGTTCCAGCGGTGCGTCGAGCCGGCTGAAGGGATTGAACTCCTTCGGGAAATCCATCAGGGAGAGTGCGGCCATCACGCCTCCTCGAGAGCCATAGTGGGCAAAGCCTTTCGGCACGGCTTCTATTGGCCGACTGCGCTAAGAGACGCAGAAGATCTGGTGAAGAAATGCAACGGCTGCCAGCGCTTCGCAAAGCAAAGGCAAACGCCGGCTTCCGCCTTGAAAACCATCCCCATCACTTGGCCATTTGCCGTGTGGGGCCTGGATATGGTGGGCCCATTCAAAACAGCCCGAGGCGGCATGACCCACCTCTTGGTGATGATTGAAAAATTCACCAAGTGGATTGAAGCCAAGCCGATCAAGAAGCTGGACGGCTCCACAGCTGTCACATTCCTCAAGGAGATAATTGTGAGGTACGGCTACCCCCACAGCATCATCACCGACAACGGCAGCAACTTCGCTGAAGGCATATTCAAACGCTACTGTGGGGAGATGGGGATCCGGATGGACCTGTCGTCAGTGGCGCACCCGGAAACCAACGACCTAGTGGAGAAGGCAAACGGCCTGATCCTAGCCGGCATCCGGCCCCGGCTGGTGGAGCCGCTTGAGCGGTCAGCCGGCTGCTGGATAGAAGAACTGCCCTCCGTGCTTTGGAGTCTGCGCACCACGCCAAACCGCTCCGTCGGCTTCACGCCATTTTTCCTCGTATACGGGGCCAAAGCCGTCCTGCCGACTGATATCGAGCACGACGCGCCTAGGATCAAGCTCTATACAGAAGCTGAAGCTAAAGAGGCTCGTGAAGATGGAGTCGACTTGGTCGAAGAGGTCCGACTGCTGGCTCAGTCCAGATCGGCCATATACCAGCAAAGCCTCCGACGCTATCACAGCCGGAAGGTGCAGCCCTTAACATTCCGAGAAGGAGACCTAGTGCTCCGGCTGATCCAACGGACAGCCGGACAGCATAAACTAGCCTCCCCATGGGAGGGTCCCTTCATCGTGAGCAAGGCAGTAGGCAATGATTCCGACTATCTCATAGATGCCCAAGAGGCTAAGGAGAACAAGGTGAGCAAAACTGACGAGGAGACAAAACGTCCCTGGAATGTCAGGTTGCTTCGACCATTTTACACTTGAGAGCAGGAATGTATGTATCCCTTGTACTCCTTTTGTAAGCTATGAAAAGGCAAGCGCTAAGAGCGCCGATTTCGACAAATTTTTCGCATACTCTATCGTCTTCGCCGGTTGGCTAACACCCTCTCACGCGGCCGGCTCAGTAACGTGATCCGGTTCCCGACAGCCGGCTTCCGACCAGCTACAGACCGCAACCCGGCTGTCCGGCTGGCGGGAGTAAGAGCCTAGGGAGCCGGCACGCGAAAGACGACTAAGAGAAAGAGTGAAACCGAATCGACTTGCACAACTCTTCATAAAAGTGCCGGATCGCTGAACTCGGCTCGTTCCACGGAAATACTGTCGGCCTCACCCAGCGGCACGCTCTTGACCCAACGACGGACCGCAAGTCGGACGTACGATCGGCAAGGGCAACGCCAAAGAGTGGGGCGGATGGGAAAAAGCGAACAAGCCGGAAGAAAGCAAGCCGGCACACAAATGATTAACAAACACATTAAAAGTGTACCATAATAAAAAGACGATAATATTGTCATTACATGCGCACCCGGCATTCCGGGGATTTAATAATTTGTCTTTGCAAAAGCAAGATTACATAAACAGATAAGTCTAGGCGCCGGCTGGAGGAGGACCAGCCGGATCAGCACGAGGCGGCGGAGACTCCATCTCGGTTTCCTCTTCCTCGGGCTCCTCATCCGAGTCGCCCTCAGGCGGGTTCGGGTCCTCGATGAAGATGCGCTTGTCGACGAAGTCGGCAATGGCGCAGGCGCGGGCAAGCCGGGCAGTCTTGTTCTCCGCCGGAAGGTTTTCCTCCACGTCAGCCCGCCGGCACTCCAGCTGGTCGAGGCTGACCTCGTCATACAAAGAGAGCACGAAGGAGAGGGCCATATCGGCTCCGGCGCGCGCAGCCGACTCCCTCCAGTCGTGGAAGCGATCGGGCGCCGTCTCCAGCCACTTGATGAGGTTGACGAGGTCCTGCAGCAGCGTCTCAGTCGGCCACAGCTGCCGGATCAGCTCCTTCGCCGCCTTCCGGAGTTCCCAGCCGAGCTTCGTGATGGGCTCGACGCGGGCGGCCATGGACGCCAGGTAGTCGTCCATGGAGAAGCAGGCCGAGCTTTGCTCCCCGGTAGCCTGCCGGCGCGCATCCCACGCCCTGCCGGCTGCCGCTAGCGCCGCATCCTGCGCCTCAGGGAAGGCCGCTGCAAAGAAAAAGCAAGTTAGAAGCTTATCGAAGACAGAAAAATGCAAATTTTCAAAGTAAGACTGGCGGCAGCCGGCAAGAACCGACTGCCCCCAGCCTGAAGATGGAGATTCCGAAGCTCTAAAGTAAGACTGGCGGCAGCCGGCAAGAACCGACTGCCCCCGCCCGAAGATGGAGATTCCGAAGCTCTAAAGTAAGACTGGCGGCAGCCGGCACGAACCGACTGCCCCCAGCCTGAAGATGGAGATTTCGAAGTCCTAAAGTAAGACCGGCGGCAGCCGGCAAGAACCGACTGCCCCCAGCCTGAAGATGGAGATTTTGAAGTAAAACTGGCGGCAGCCGGCAAGAACCGACTGCCCCCAGCCTGAAGATGGAGACAACGAAAAGATTAGTTTCTGCCGCCGGCTGCCAACCTAAGCTGGCAGCCGACAGCCGAAAGCCGGCAAAGGGGAAGGAAAGGAAAAGTAGAAGGACTCACCCGCCAAGCCGCGGTCGAGCCGGCTAATCTCCCCCACCCACCGCTTGGCGGTGGCCGACAGCTCCTCAGATTTGGCGGTCACCTCTCGCTGAAGTTCAAGCCGCTGCTGCTCCACCGTCTCCAACCGCTTGGACAGGCCCTCCACCTTATCCTCCTCACCCTTCCTGAGGGTGGCCAGCTCCTTGAGGTGGTTGGCCTCAAGCTTGCGCAGCCGCGTCAGCTAGCCGTCGGCCACCCTAAGCTTGGCGGCAGCAGCCCGGCCCGCCTCCTCGCTCTCGGCGCACTGAGCGCGGGCGATCCGAAGATCCTCCTCCAGCTGCGGAACCCGAGCAGCTTCGGCTGCAAAACAACAAGAAAAATCATAAGCCGGATGAAATCAGAGAAAAAGAGTAAAGGCAAAAGGAAGAAAAGCTTACCCTTGACGACCTCCAGCTCGCGAGCCAAGGCGGCCCGCTCGATCTTGGCCCTGTGGTAGCTGGTCACCACCTGGTTGTACAAGACGGTGCGTCGCTCCTCAACCGTCTGAAAGAGAGTCAGTTGCTTAGGTGAAACCTGGACCGGCTCCAAGCAGCCGGCCAATGCCTCAGAGGGCTACCAGGATAACAATAAAATTGCACAAAATAAGATGAGAAGACACCTACCTTGTCAGCATCCTCCAGCGTCGCCAGCTGGGCAATAGTCTCGGCGGCCTTGGCCTTGAGGCTGGCTCGGTAGCCGGAGAAAAGCATCTTCATGGGCGCCGTGCCAGGTGATGGCGTGTAACTCACACGTTCGTTGGGAACCCCAAGAGGAAGGTATGATGCGCACAGTAGCAAGTTTTCCCTCAGAAAGAAACCAAGGTTTAATCGAACCAGGAGGAGCCAAGAAGCACGTTGAAGGTTGATGGTCGCGAAATGTGATGCGGCGCAACACCAGGGATTCCGGCGCCAACGCGGAACCTGCACAACACAACCAAAGTACTTTGCCCCAACGAAACGAGTGAGGTTGTCAATCTCACCGGCTTGCCGTAACAAAGGATTAAACGTATCGAGTGGAAGATGTTTGCAAAGAAAACGAGTAAAACAAGTAGATTGTATGCTATGTAAAGAATAGGACCGGGGTCCACGAGTTCACTAGAGGTGTCTCTCCCATAAGATAAAAGCATGTTGGGTGAACAAATTACAGTCGGGCAATTGACAAATAGAGAAAGGCATAACAATGCATATACATGACATGGTAAATATAGTGAGATTTAATCCGGGCATTACGACATAGTACATTGACCGCCATCCAACTGCATCTATGCCTAAAAAGTCCACCTTCAGGTTATCATCCGAACCCCCTCCAGTATTAAGTTGCAAAGCAACAGACAATTGCATTAAGTATGGTGCGTAATGTAATCATCAACTACATCCTTAGACATAGCATCAATGTTTTATCCCTAGTGGCAACGAGCACATCACAACCTTAGAACCTATCGTCACGATCCCAGATTCAATGAAGGCATGAACCCACTATCGAGCATAAATACCCCCTCTTGGAGTTAAGAGCAAAAACTTGGCCAGAGCCTCTACTAATAACGGAGAGCATGCAAGATCATAAACAACACATAAACAATAGATTGATAATCACCATAATCATAGTACTCTCTATCCATCGGATCCCGACAAACACAACATATAGTATTACGGATAGATGATCTTGATCATGTTAGGCAGCTCACAAGATCCAACAATGAAGCACAACAAGGAGAAGACGACCATCTAGCTACTGCTATGGACCCATGGTCCAGGGGTGAACTACTCACTCATCACTCCGGAGGCGACCATGGCGGTGTAGAGTCCTCCGGGAGATGAATCCCCTCTCCGGCAGGGTGCCGCAGGCGATCTCCAGAATCCCCCGAGATGGGATTCGCGGCGGCGGCGTCTCTATAAGGTTTTCCGTATCGTGGCTCTCGGTACTGGGGGTTTCGCGACGGAAGCTTTAAGTAGGCGGAGGGTCAACGCGGGGGGCCACACGAGGGGCCCAGGGGATAGGTCGGCGCGGCCGGGGCCCGGGCCGCGCCGGCCACCCCCCTGGCCTCCTCGTGGCCCCACTTCGTTAGGTCTTCGGTCTTCGGAAGCTTCGTGCAAAAATAGGACCCCGGGCGAAAGTTTCGTCCAATTCCGAGAATATTTCTTTACTAGGATTTACTGAAACCAAAAACAGCGAGAAAACGACAAGCGGCTCTTCGGCATCTTGTTAATAGGTTAGTTCCGGAAAATGCATAAATATGACATATAATGTGCATAAAACATGTAGGTATCATCAATAAAGTAGCATGGAACATAAGAAATTATCGATACGTTGGAGACGTATCAGCATCCCCAAGCTTAGTTCTGCTCGTCCCGAGCAGGTAAAACGATAACAAAGATAATTTCTGAAGTGACATGCCATCATAACCTTGATCATACTATTATAAAGCACATGAGATAAATGCAGAGATTCGAAGCAATGATGAAGGTAATGAGTAAACAAATGAATCATATAACAAAGACTTTTCATGAATAATACTTTCAAGACAAGCATCAATGAGTCTTGCATAAGAGTTAACTCATAAGCAATAAATTCTTAGTAGAAAGCTTTGAAACAACACAAAGGAAGATATAGGTTTCAGCGGTTGCTTTCAACTTTAACATGTATATCTCATGGATAATTGTCAACACAAAGTAATATAACAAGTGCAATAGGTAAACATGTAAGAATCAATGCACACAGTTCACACAAGTGTTTGCTTCTAAGATAGAAAGAATAGGTAAACTGACTCAACAATAAAGTAAAAGAATGGTCCTTCAAAGAGGAAAGCATCGATTGCTATATTTGTGCTAGAGCTTTGATTTTGAAAACATATAGAGAGCATAAAAGTAAAGTTTTGAGGAGTGTTTGTTGTTGTCAACGAATGGTAGCGGATACTCTAACCCCCTTGCCAAACAAACCTTCAAAGAGCGGCTCCCATTTTATTTTATTTTTGGGTGGCACTCCTTCCAACCTTTCTTTCACAAACCATGGCTAACCGAATCCTCGGGTGCACTGCCAACAATCTCATACCACGAAGGAGTGCCCTTTAATTTTAGTTTTATTATGATGACACTCCTCCCCACCTTTGCTTTCTCAAGCCATGGCTAACCGAATCCTTCGGGTGCCGTCCAACAATCACATACCATGGAGGAGTGTCTATTTTTGTTAATTAATTTGGGACTGGGAATCCCATTGCCGGCTCTTTTTGCAAAATTATTGGATAAGCGGATGAAGCCACTAGTCCATTGGTGAAAGTTGCCCAACAAGATTGAAAGATAAACACCACATACTTCCTCATGAGCTATAAAACATTGACACAAACCAGAGGTGATAAATTTTGAATGGTTTAAAGGTAGCACTCAAGCAATTTACTTTGGAATGGCGGAGAAATACCATGTAGTAGGTAGGTATGGTGGACACAAATGGCATGAATATTGGCTCAAGTATTTGGATGCATGAGAAGTATTCCCTCTCGATACAAGGTTTAGGCTAGCAAGGTTATTTGAAGCAAACTCAAGTATGAAATGGTGCAGCAAGACTCACATATAAACATATTGTAAGCATTATAAGACTTTACATCGTCTCCTTGTTGTTCAAACACCTCAACCAGAAAATATCTAGACTTAGAGAAACCAATCATGCAAACCAAATTTTAACAAGCTCTATGTAATTATTCATTAATGGGTACAAGGTACATGATGCAAGAGCTTAAACAAGATCTATATGAGCACAACAATTGCCAAGTTTCACATTATTCAAGACATTATACCAATTACTACATGTAGCATTTCCCGTTTCCAACCATATAACGATTAACGAAGCAGTTTCAACCTTCGTCATGAAAATTAAAAGCTAAGAACACATGTGTTCATACGAACCAGCGGAGCGTGTCTCTCTCCCAAACAATCATTTATTCAAACAAAAACAAAAACAAAAGCATACAGACGCTCCAAGTAAAGAACACAAGATGTGATTGAATAAAAATATAGTTTCAGGGGAGGAACCTGATGATGTTGTCGATGAAGAAGGGGATGCCTTGGGCATCCCCAAGCTTAGACGCTTGAGTCTTCTTAAAATATGCAGGGATGAACCACGGGGGCATCCCCAAGCTTAGAGCTTTCACTCCTCTTGATCATAGTATATCATTCTCCTCTCTTGACCCTTGAAAACTTCCTTCACACCAAACTTCAAGCAAACTCATTAGAGGGTTAGTGCACAATTAATAATTCACACATTCAGAGGTGACACAATCATTCTTTACACTTCTGGACATTGCATAAAGCTACTGGACATTAATGGATCAAAGAAATAAATCCAACATAGCAAAAGAGGCAATGCGAAATAAAAGGCAGAATCTGTCAAAAACAGAACAGTCCGTAAAGACGAATTTAGAAATGGCACCAGACTTGCTCAAATGGAAAAACTCAAAACTAATGAAAGTTGCGTACGTATCTGAGTATCACGCTCGTAAATTGGCAGATTTTTTCGAATTTTCTACAGAGAATTGTGACCAGATTCGTGACAGACAGCAATGCTGTTTCTGCGCAGCGATCCCAAATATAACATCAACTTTGACATAGAAACTTTACTTGGCACAAAAACTTGATAAGGAGAGGTTGCTACAGTAGTAAACAACTTCCAAGACTCAACAAAACAAAAAATTGCTGTAGGTAAAAACATGGGTTGTCTCCCATAAGCGCTTTTCTTTAACGCCTTTCAGCTAGGCGCGAAAGTGCAAATCAAGTAACATCGAGAGTAGAAGCATCAACATCATTACCGGGGGTGTTGGGAGTTTTCTCAACAATGCATTGTATCTGGTCTATATAAGTAACTCCTCTCTCATTGCTCCTAGGCTTACTATTCTCATCAAACAAATTTTCAGGAACAAGCCAAGCATAGTTATTTTCCAAAGCTTCAGGCATCCCTAGTAGTTTACTAGGTATTGGCGCTTTAATTTCCCTACCATCATTAACATTATTAGTATACTTAATTCTATCCATATCCATCTTTTCAAGTATTTGTTTAAAATTAGGAAAGAAACCAAGCCTCTTATGCTTAATAAAAACTTTTCTAGCTTCTTTAACTATATCCTCAAATTCTCTAACAAGGATTTTTAAAACAAAATTTCACTTTTCCCCCATCTCCATATCCGAAAGTGTAAGAAACATATGTTGTATTATGGGATTGAGATTAACAAATCTAGTTTCTAACATGTGTATCAAACAGGCAGAAGCACTTTCATAAGTAGGAGCAGTTTTTGATAATGGTATATCTTCAAAATCTTCATCCATACTAACATGGGTGAAAAATTCTTCTATATTATCTCTTCCAATGATACACCCTCGTCCTACGGTATCTCTTCCAAAGTAAACTTAGGATTAAGCATGATGAAATAAGCAAAAAGTAAACTAGGCAAATAAAGTAAAGACAAGTAACTAATTTTTTTGTGTTTTTGATATAGAGAGCAAGACAGTAAATAAAGTAAAACTAGCAACTAATTTTTTTGTGTTTTGATTTAGTGCAGCAAACAAAGTAGTAAATAAAATAAAGCAAGACAAAAACAAAGTAAAGAGATTGAGAAGTGGAGACTCCCCTTGCAGCGTGTCTTGATCTCCCCGGCAACGGCGCCGAAAAAGAGCTTGATGGCGTGTAACTCACACGTTCGTTGGGAACCCCAAGAGGAAGGTATGATGCGCACGGTAGCAAGTTTTCCCTCAGAAAGAAACCAAGGTTTAATCGAACCAGGAGGAGCCAAGAAGCACGTTGAAGGTTGATGGTCGCGAAATGTGATGCGGCGCAACACCAGGGATTCCGGCGCCAACGCGGAACCTGCACAACACAACCAAAGTACTTTGCCCCAACGAAACAGAGTGAGGTTGTCAATCTCACCGGCTTGCTGTAACAAAGGATTAAACGTATCGAGTGGAAGATGTTTGCAAAGAAAACGAGTAAAACAAGTAGATTGTATGCTATGTAAAGAATAGGACCGGGGTCCACGGTTCACTAGAGGTGTCTCTCCCATAAGATAAAAGCATGTTGGGTGAACAAATTACGGTCGGGCAATTGACAAATAGAGAAAGGCATAACAATGCATATACATGACATGGTAAATATAGTGAGATTTAATCCGGGCATTACGACATAGTACATAGACCGCCATCCAACTGCATCTATGCCTAAAAGTCCACCTTCGAGGTTATCATCCGAACCCCCTCCGGTATTAAGTTGCAAAGCAACGGACAATTGCATTAAGTATGGTGCGTAATGTAATCAACAACTACATCCTTAGACATAGCATCAATGTTTTATCCCTAGTGGCAACAACGACATCACAACCTTAGAACCTCATCGTCACGATCCCAGCATTCAATGAAGGCATGAACCCACTATCGAGCATAAATACCCCCTCTTGGAGTTAAGAGCAAAAACTTGGCCAGAGCCTCTACTAATAACGGAGAGCATGCAAGATCATAAACAACACATAAACAATAGATTGATAATCACCATAATCATAGTACTCTCTATCCATCGGATCCCGACAAACACAACATATAGTATTACGGATAGATGATCTTGATCATGTTAGGCGGCTCACAAGATCCAACAATGAAGCACAACAAGGAGAAGACGACCATCTAGCTATCGCTATGGACCCATGGTCCAGGGGTGAACTACTCACTCATCACTCCGGAGGCGACCATGGCGGTGTAGAGTCCTCCGGGAGATGAATCCCCTCTCCGGCAGGGGTGCGGAGGCGATCTCCGAATCCCCGAGAAGGGATTCGCGGCGGCGGCGTCTCTATAAGATTTTACGTATCGTGGCTCTCGGTACTGGGGGTTTCGCGACGGAAGCTTTAAGTAGGCGGAGGGTCAACGCGGGGGCCACACGAGGGGCCCGGGGGATAGGTCGGCGCGGCCGGGGCTCGGGCCGCGCCGGCCACCCCCTGGCCTCCTCGTGGCCCCACTTCGTTAGGTCTTCGGTCTTCGGAAGCTTCGTGCAAAAATAGGACCACGGGCGAAAGTTTCGTCCAATTCCGAGAATATTTCTTTACTAGGATTTCTGAAACCAAAAACAGCGAAAACGACAACTGGCTCTTCGGCATCTTGTTAATAGGTTAGTTCCAGAAAATGCATAAATATGACATATAATGTGCATAAAACATGTAGGTATCATCAATAAAGTAGCATGGAACATAAGAAATTATCGATACGTTGGAGACGTATCACCAGGCTGCCCCTCCCGGCTGATCACCTCGCAGGAGTCCGCCTGATGCCACGCCTTCTCCATGGTACCAGCTGAGCCAAGGCTGGAGTCGGAGGCGGACGGCATGCTCAGCAGCCGGGCACCCTTGGCCACGTGGAGGCCTGTGGGCGACACCGACGGGCCCTTCGTCCTCACCAACGCCCGGGAGTCAGCGTCCTTCGAGCGCGCTGGCTCCTCCCTCACCGGCTCCTTCCCGGCCGGCTCCCCCCTCGGCGGCTCCGAAGCCGGAGGCGGCGCAGTTGGCCCGGTAGGGGTCACCTTCTCCGGCGTCGAAGGTGTCCTCTCAGGTGGCACAACCCTGCCGGCTCCAGTTTGAGGCGGCACAGCCCCGCCGGCTCCAGCTCCGGCCGCTGGCGGCGCACCCCTGCCGGACCCGGCCGCAGGCCCCAACAGTGGCGCGCGGCGCGGAAACAGCTCATCCAAGGTGGGCCCCTGGGCCGACTCACCCGGGGCGCCGCGGCCTGGCGCTGAAGGAGGCGCAGCCGAAGAAGACGCCCCCGTGGAAGGCGGCGTAGTCGCAGGCGGCACAACGACGACAGGCGGCGCGCGCGCAAGCATCGAAGGCGGCGGCGTCGGCTCCCTCTGCCGCCGGAACGGCGGTGCGACACGAGCAGCCGGCCCAGAGCCGCCGCCCTGGGTAAACTTTATGGCGGCCCCAATCGGACAAACAAAAGAAGATAAATACGAAGAAAGGAAAGAAAAGGAATCAAACAATGGAGAAAAAGGACTCACCCGGCCGTCTCTGGAACCTTCTTGGGCCCCAGCTAGCGCTGCTTCTTGGCCCGGCTCTCCAGCTTGGCCGTGGACCCGCCAGCGGCCCGCTTCTTCTTCTGGGGCGCAGAAGTCGCCGAGGCGGCAGGCGGCCTCGTGCGTAGGGGCACCGCCGGGATCGGCCCCGTAGTAGATGTCGCCGGCTCCTCCTCCTCCCGCTGCTCCGGCGAGGGCGGCTGGTTGTGCTCCCCCTGGCCGCCTTGGTCCGGCACCTCCGGCAGATCGTCGTCACCGGCTTGGTCGCCGGCTTGGTCAGCCGGATCAACATGATCCGGCTTCCAGATCTTCTGCGCCAGGTCGCCGTCCTCAACACCTTGGCGGCCGAAAAGCTGAAAGCAAAACAAATAATTAACAAGTCGGCCACGCAGCCGGAAGTCGCAAGCCGAAACACCAAACTTACCAATTCGGGCGGCAATGACCGGTCGTAAGGCGGCAACCCCCAATTCCAGTCCTCCGGCATGTTGGCCTTGGTGATGCTGTTCACCCGGCGAGCAACCTGGGCCTTGGTAAGCGCCACCTTCGACGTCCGGGTCGGATCCAGCCGGCCGGACATATGCCCGATCTTGTGGACGCGGCCCTGGAGCGGTAGCATCCGGCGCTCGGTGTAAGTACAGAGGAGGTCCTCGGCGCTCAGCCGCCCCCCCCCCGTGACACACTCTCCCAAGAAGTCCCACAGGAGGTTTACCTCCGCGTCCGGGTCCGCCGACTTGGCGTTGTGGCCCCAGTTGAGCCGGCCGGTCGGAGGAGCCGGGTTGTACTCCGACAGGTTGAGCCAGTCGAAGGCCGGGTTGGCGTTCCGCACGTAGAAGAACGACATCTGCCAGTTCTTCACCGAATCCACCGTTGGGATCTTCGGGAAGGACGTACCTGCGCGGGGGTATATGGAGGCGGCGCCAGAGGTCCTCAGGTGGCCCTCAGTCATCTGCGACTTGAGGTAGAAGAGCCGGCTCCAAAACTCCACGTCCGGCCACAAGCCGCGTAGCCCTCCATGAAGGCCACATAGCAGCTGAGGAGGACGCAGGCGTTGGCTGGCAGGTGGTGAGGCTGCAAGCCGAAGAAGTCGAGGAACTGGCGGAAGAAACGCGAAGCCGGCAGGCCCAGCCCTCGATCGAAGTGTGCTCCGAAGACCACACGTTCGCCGGGTTCCGGCGCGGGCTCGGTCTCCTCGCCGGGCACCCTCGTGATCACCTCCTGGGGGATCCGGCGAAGGCGCACCAGCCGCGCGATATCGTCCTCGCGCATGTACGAACCCCTCCAAGAGCCGCTCGGCTGGGCCATTGACGGAGACGAGCAAGAAGAAGACCAAGAGAGGCTGAACGGCGAGGAAGAACCGCACCTCGCCGGGGGAGAATGCGGCGGCGATGAGCGTACCGTTGAAACGCGGGGCCCCGTGGCGCTGGCTCGGCGTGCGGACGGCTGCCGGGCGGCGGAGGAGTCCGGCCGCGTCTGGTCGCTGGAGTTCGCCAGGAGGTCACCGAAGAAGAGGTGATGGCGTGCGGGAGCGCTTGAGCGAAGAGGAGTGGAGTGAGAGCGCGAGGAAGAAGAAGGGTGCCTCGGTACCGCTCCCAGGGGCATTTATAGCCGCCTGACGCGCCAGTTGCACGGCCACATGGCGATCGTGGGCCACGACTGGGATTTACTGCGCCATAACTTCCCCCCACGACGGCGGCAGTTACCAGAAACGGCCGCACCACGTCGCCCACGACCGCAAAAGATCCGGAGGAGACAATGATGTGACCATACGAAACGGCCATACCGACCAGCCGTCAGAACGGTCAAGTCGGGCGCAAGGCTCGAGGCGGCGGAAACTCCGGCGCGCCCAAGCCGAAGCCGGACGCTAAAATCAATCCGGCCCCAAACTCTTATAGCAAGACGGAGGCGTCATCAACACTTGTAAAAAAGCAAAAGCCGCAGAAACGAAAGAAACGTCCGACTGGAGGAAGCCGGACAAAGCGAGCCGGATGAGGGCGCAGCCGGCTAAATGAAAATTCTCAGTCGGCCGCTCCAGGAGCCGCCAGATACAAGCGAAATATATCTAGAAGCCAGGAAAACCTGCCTAGGTCCTTCTTAACGCAGGACCTTGCCAGCTTCGGGGGCTAATGTCGGGGGGAAGACCCCGGGTAGGGCAATGGACGCGGAGCGGCCGGCTTGAGGTCGGCCGGCTCGCGGCAAAGGCCGGGCGAGGAGCAGCCGGGCCGGAGCCGTGGCCGGCTGCCTCGGGAGCCGGCTGGCTCTAAGTCCTGGTCGGCCTGGCTACGGCCTTCCGCGCTGTAGCTGGGCCGGCTTCTACAAGCCATATCCGACTGGGGTTTGTACCTTAGACCGACTCGAGGCTGGCGAGTCTTGCACTGGAAGGAACTGGGTAGGTGGTCCGGGTTCAAAGGTCCACGCTGACCTCACCTCCCGTAAAGCGCGGGGCACTGTGGAGCAACAGTGCCACGCGCCGGACAGGCCATCATGGCGTACGTCGGTCCGTACCGGCTACAGGGCATGATGGCGACAGAGACACCACCTCGCCATACCGCTGACCTGAGCAGGAGGATGGGACGTGCCACTACGCCTCAACGGGTCCCTGACGTCAGCGCCTCGGGAAGGAGCGGGAGCCGAAGCCGGCCAAGCCGGCCACTAGACCATAGGGACTTATATGTAAAGTACCGGTGCCTATATAAGCCGGGCTACCCCCTCGTGCGGGGGACGATCGATCACTTCTTACTCATTCTAGTCTTAGCGCTGCCCTGTGAGAGAGATCTTCGTCTACCTTAGCCTCCCAGGGGAAGCCGGATACAGCTCAAGGAGCACCATTGTACTGTCTGATCACCATATACACTCATAGCAGGAGTAGAGGTGTTACCTCCACAGGAGGGCCTCGAACCTGGGTACGTCGACCGTGTCACTCATCCCCATACCCGCATCGGGATACCGCCATGAGACCACTAGGAACCACTTCGATTAGCCACCCTATGGCATATGTCATGACGATACCACGACACCGACTGCAGACGGTAGCACGGGATTTCTTCAGCTGGTGTGGGTGGCGGCTTGATCATAGGATCACTTTGTGATGTCGCTCTGTCTTTTGCTTTATTTTTCTTGCGTTGGTTGATTTTCACATCAACTAGACATGAGACTTGAGGTGTAATAAGGTTAAAACTGGACTTGAGTAAGGTAATAAAGCAGTTGTATGCATCTTTTTGATGCAGAGGCTGGGGCACATCTCCCATTTCGAAAAAAAATGTCATTTCAAAAAAAATGTACCATTGTACACCATTATATATATATGAGATAGGCCACCCCATAGAGGATTGAGCCACTTCCACCAAACCGTTTATTTTACATGGTATCAGCCTAAACCTAGATCCTCCCCACCCCAACCGCCACCGCCACCGCGCCCAAAACCCTAGGGCGGCCTCCGCCGCCGCCGCTATGTCCGGTTTCGCCTCGGCCGCCGCCAGCTCCGGGTCTATCACCGCGTCGCTTGCCACCCTCCTCAACCTCTCGCCCTGCGATCTGGCTTCATCGGTGCACCGGTTTTTCGGCACCGCCGAAGTGGGTTTGATGTTCTCGGCTCCGATCCCGCGACAGCCGCGCCTGCGTCTCCGTCATCACGACGACGGTCTCGCCCACGCCGCCACCCGTGGCCTCCACTGGCTCGTCCCCGACACTCGCCATCCTACCGGCGGTCTCGGGGGCCCTCGATGCCGCGCTTGCGGCTGCGACTCCCGCCGCCGTTAGGCCGCTTGCTGCCCCGGGTGCGGACACCGTCGTGCTTTCCGGGCAGTTCCACTTCGACAACTTGATCACCATCTGACTCATGCCGGACAACTACTTGTTCTGGCGTGCCAAGGTTCTACCGTTGCTCCGCTGTCGCTCCCTCTGTGGGTACATCAATGCTTCTCTGCCATGCCCTCCGCAAGTCATCGTCACCATCCATAGTATGGCCCTCAACTCGGAGCACTGTGTGTGGGTGTAGCAGGATCAGGCGATCCTCTCCGCCATCCAGGGTTCCTTGGGCGACGGGGTCGCCGGCCTCTGCCTCTTCGCTGCCACCTCCATGGACGCCTGGACGAGGTCTCCACCTCCCTCTCGATGGCTCTTCGCAGCGAGGTCGCCGACATCAAGAAGCTCGACTCCTCCACCACGACCTACTTCAACAAGATGAAGGTGCTGGCGGACACGCTGGCCTCCATCGGTCAGCCGCTCCGCGACGAGGAGTTCACTGGCTTCATCATCAAGGGCCTCGACGCCGAGTACGACAATCTCGCGGAGGCCATCCACAACTCCAAGACGCAGATGCCTACTCACGAGCTCTACTCATGCCTCCTCTTCACCGAGCAGCGTGTTGAGGCTCGCCACTCCTCCACAACCATAGCCGAGCAGCCGACGGCCTACTGGGCCGCGTGTGGTCAGCGCCCGCCGGCTTCCTCGTCCGCTGGCAAGGCTGCCCCGCCCCTGCCACTAGTGGAAAATGGGGGTTTAGCACCGGTTGGTAAAGCCCATTTTTACCGGCTGACCAACCGGTGCATGCACCGACCTCGGGTGGGGCTCCCAATGCACGTGTGTGCCAATTGTGCGGCCGTGAAAAACACGTAGCCTCCAGGTGCCACCGACGCTTTCAAAGGAGCTTCCTCGGACTCGGCAACGACGACAAGGGCAACGAGCACCAATTTGCAATGGCCGACTTCGCCCCCCCTCCCCGCCCCGGCTGCCCACGTCGCCGCCAAGGGCAAGAAACGGCGCGCCGAGCAGGGGTACACCCTATCCTACCCTATTGATCCAGCGTGGTGCATGGACACCAGCGCCACTGATCATACGATGAACAAGCTCAACAAGCTCGCCACCTACCGGCCCTACTATGGGCACGACAAGGTTCACACCGTCGATGGTGCAGGTATGACCATCTCTCACATTGGCCAAGCTTCTCTTTTAACTAGTCATCCTTCTAGGCTGCTCCACCTTCGTAATATTCTACGAGTACCATCGGTTACTTGTAATATTTTAACCGTTCCTAAGCTCACCCTTGATAATGATGTCCTCTGTGAATTTCACCCTTTCGATCTCTTTGTTAAGGACCGAGCAACCCGGGACGTTCTGCCTAGTGGTCGCTTGAGCCAAGGCTTGTAACGTTTGGAGGATCCATCCTCCACACGCGTCTTTAGCGGTGTTCGTGTATCACCATCATAGTGGCATGCGCGCCTTGGCCACCCCGCCACCCCCGTTGTTCGCCACATCCTTCACTGCCATGAGCTGTTATTAGAGTCTAGCAATAAAGAGATGTCCGTGTGTGATGCTCCCATTTGTTTCATCTACTAGAGAAGTAAAGAGTCATCTTGAACTTGTGTTTTCCGATGTGTGGGGTCCAGCACAAACATCTGTTAGTGGTCACAACTACTATGACAGTTTTATTGATGCCTATAGTCGATTTACATGGCTTTATCTTCTTAAGCGCAAGTCTGATGTGTTTGATATATTCATTTAGTTTCAATTGCATGTTGAACGTCTACTCAAGAATGAGTGATGCCTTTGCCACCGCATGTTTTCTTATTAATCGATTACCTACGTGTGTCCTTATTATGAAAATTCCCATTGAGCTTCTCTTGCATGAAACTCATGACTATACCTTTTTCAAGGTGTTCGGGTGGTCCTGTTGGCCCCATCTTTGTTCATATAATAATCGAAAACTTGAGTTTCGGTCCAAAAAAATGTGTATTCTTGGGGTATAATTCTCTCCATAAAGGCTACAAATGCCTTCATGTGCCAAAAAATCGTGTCTACATATCTCGTGATGTTGTCTTTGATGAGAACGTCTTCCCCTTTTCCGCCATGCCACAGCCACCTATCACAACCCCATCTATGAATTCATCTCCTATTATGCCTGGCCAATTTGAAGATGTTGCATATTCGCCTGTGTTGTTACCTAACCATGGCGCAGGAACTGGACGCAGAACTCGCTTGGAACTCCTACCCGATGCACCTGCGTCGCCCGTGGCGCACGTCGATCGGCCGGTGCATGCGCATGCACCGTCTCCCGCCATCGACCCCGCCTCCGGAACGACTCCTGCTCCTGCGCCTAGGCCGGCGCCCACGTCATCCTCCCCTGAGCGGCCCACGTCACCGCCTGATGTTTTGCAGAGCACGCAGTTGGGAAACTCTACGAGGAAGGTATGATGAGCACATCAGCAAGTTTTCCCTCAGTAAGAAATCAAGGTTTACTCGATTAGTAGGAGAAAGAAATCACTTCTGAAGGTGTTGCTGGCTGACTTTGGCAGGGCACACTAACCGTGTCAGCAACAACGTGGAACATGCACACAACACAACCACAATACTTTTCCCCAAGTTACAGTGAGTTTGTCAATCTCACCGGTTTTGCTGAAAACAAAGGATTGACCGTATAGTGTGGAAAGAGATGTTTCTTTGCAGTGGAGTTACAGAGAACAGTGTTTGCAGTAAGTAAACACAACATGATGATTTTATCAGTGTAAAAGAAAGGACCGGTGTCCACAGTTCACTAGAATTGTCTCTCCATACGGATAGATAACATGCTGGGTTAATAAATTACAGTTGGGAAATTGACAGAAAAAAGGACCATACATGACAAGATGATTACTATGAGATTCATTTGGGCATTACAACAAGATTCATAGACCGTAATCCAACTGCATCTATGACTAATAATCCACCTTCAGGTTAGCATCCGCACCCCTTTCAGTATTAAGTTGCAAGCAACAGATTATTGCACTAAGTAAAGTGTGTAAAATAAACAATAGAATTATCCTTAGATAAAGCATTGTTGTTTTATCCTTAGTAGAAACAACACATCTACAACCTTAGGAGTTACTGTCACTCTCGCAGATTACTAGAGGAATGAACCCACTACCGAGCATAAATACTCCCTCTTGGAGTCACAAGCACATACTTGGCCAAAGCATCTACTAGCAACGGAGAGCATGCAAGATCACAAATAACATATAAACAAGTCTATAATCAACTCAACCATAGTATTCAATATTCATCGGATCCCAACAAACACAATATGTAGCATTACATAGAGATGATCTTGATCATGATAGGCAGCTCACAAGATCTAAACATGAAGCATAATGAGGAGAAGACAACCATCTAGCTAGTGCTATGGACCCGTAGTCCAGAGATGAACTACTCATGCATCACTTCGGAGGCGGGCATGGTGATGAAGAGGCCTCCGGTGATGATATCCCTCTCCGGTATGGTGCCGGGAAGAGCTTCAGAACCCTCCCGAACTAGGGTCCATGATGGCGGCGACTACGGAACTTTTCATGGATGGAGGCTCAGGTGTTTGGGTTTTTCCCGAAGATGTGAATTTATAGGCAAAAGGGCGATGTCGGTGGGCGCCCGAGGGGCCCACACCACCCCTAGGCGCGGCCAGGGGGCCTCGCCTAGGCATGGTGTGGCCACCTCCTGGCTCTTCCCTGTCTCTGCTTTGGACTCCGTCTCCGGGTCGGGAAAAATAGGAACTTTGGCTTTTGTTTCGTCCAATTTTGATAATATTTCATGTACAACTTTTCTGAAATAAAAAAAACAGGAAAGAAAAATTTGCACTATGGCATATTGTTAATAGGTTAGTTCCAGAAAATGCATAAAAATGCCACAAAATGTAAACAAAACATATAGAAATTGGTGTAAAACAAGCATGGAGCATCAAAAATTATAGATACGTTTGCAACGTATTCACCGCCTCCTCGCACGGACTCACCTCCTCCATCGCCCACGTCGCCCGCGCGAGCACCCCTGCCGCACACCTCGGCTGGGTCGGCAGCGCACAGCTCGGCGCCGCACACGTCGCTTGGGCCCTCGACGACCGGCCCTCCATCACCCGGGCCACCGTCGCCCGGCCACTCGTCGCCTGAGTCCCCTGGGCCGACCTCGCCTGGTCCTGATGTACCGCCCGCTCATATTTTCGCGGCTCCATGGCGTCCGCACACACGCAGCTGTAGCGGTATCGCTCGTCCCAAGGAGCGCACTGACGACACAGTCACATACTTGGCTGCTTGCCTGGCTCATGTTGTGGAAGATTCAATCGCCGAACCCCGCAGTTATCAAGCCGCTATGAGTATCCCACACTGGAGGACTGCTATGGAACAAGAGTATCATGCTCTCATGCAGAATGAAACCTGGAAACTTGTTCCTCCTCCTTTATACGTTCCAAACGTATCTATAATTTTTGATGCTCCATGTTTGTTTTGTTACAATTCTTATATGTTTTATGTGCACTTTTCCACACTTTTTAGCATTTTCTGGGACTAACCTATTAACGCAGTGTCGTAGTGCCAGTTCCTGTTTTCTGCTGTTTTTGTGTTTCAGAAAAGTTGTACATGAAAGTTTCTCGGAATTGGACGAAACAAAAGCCAGAGTCTTATTTTTCCAGGACGAAGACAAAGCCAGAAGGACACACGCAGGAGAGCTGCCACGTGGCACTACATAGGGCTGGTGCGGCCCCACCCTTGGTCACGCCTGGCCCATGTACTGGGGCCTCGTCACCTCGTTTGCTCCGCCCTTCCGCCTATTTATTCGTCGTATCGGGAAAACACCAGAGACGAGAGCCTCCATCCACGAAAAGTTCTGACGCCACCGTCAACCGAAACCCTAGTTCGGGAGGGTTCTGCAGTCCATCCCGGCACCCTGCCGGAGAGGGAAATCACTGCTGGAGGCCTCTACATCGCCATGTCTTCATCCGAGGTGATGCGTGAGTAGTCCTCCACGGGACCATGGGTCCATAGCAGTAGCTAGATGGCTGTCCTCTCCTTGTTGTGCTTCACGTATAGATCTTGTGAGCTGCCTAACATGATGAAGATCACCTATTTGTAATTGTTACATGTTGGTTTGATGTGGATCTGATTTATAGAGAGATTTCTTTGGTTGAGATTATGTATTATGTTATTATGATCTTGCATGCTCTCCGTTTGTAGTAGATGCTCTGGCCAAGTAAATGCTAGCGACTCCAAGAGGGAGTATTTATGCTCAATAGTGGGTTCATGCCTCTATTTAACCATGGAAAGTGACCTTGTTCTCTACGGTTGTAGATGTGTTGTTGCTACTAGGGAGAAAACAACAGTGTTCTATTCAAGGGTAGTTTCATCGTTTCTTTACACACATTGCTTAAAGCGATAGTCCGTTGCTTGCAACTTAATACTGGAGGGTGTCGCGGATGCAATCCTGAAGGTGGATTATTAGTCATAGATGCAGTTAGATTACGGTCTATATATGTATATTGTTGTAATGCCCGCATACTTTCATAGCATGTATTCTGCACCAACCATTAGCGTAAAATCTCTGTTTGTCAATTGCCCATATGTAATTTGTTTACCCAGCATATTTATTTTATTGGGGAGACGCCTCTAGTAAACTGTGGACCCCAGTCCTTCTTCTTTTAATTGCAATCTTCTACAACATTTTTCTTTCTGTTCTGTGCAAACAGTTCTTCTTCCACACGGTTCGTTTAATACTTTATTTTCAGCAAAACCAGTGAGCTTGACAACCTCGCTGAAAGTTGGGGACAAAATACTTGGTTGTTTGTGCAGGTCTCCACATTGCTGCTGATGCCGGCAGTGCGCCCTGCCATGAGTTGGTTCGCAACACCTCGGGAGAGAAAGTTTTTCTCCTACTGGTCGATAAACCTTGGTTTCTTACTGAGGCAAAACTTCGTGATGTGCTCATCATACCTTCCTCTTGGGGTTCCACTCAACGTTGCGCATAAATTCTCCTTCATCAACTTCACACCAGCAAGACTTTTTCTGGCGCCTTTGCCGGGGAGAAAAGCATCTCTTCTGCGAGGGGAGTCTCTCACTCTAAACTCTTTTACTTTTTTTATTGTTTTTCTTGCATATTTTATTTTTATCTTGTTTGCATTTTATATCAAAAATCCAAAAAAATAGTGTAGTTGTTATTTTTATTGCATTTAGTTTACCATGATTATTCCCGAGTTTGAGTTTAGGAAACTATCTATAGGTGATGGATCTATAGTAGGGATAAATAATAATGGAGAGTTCCTTAATCATATTAGTAAGTCTGAGAAAATCCCAGAAAAATCATTAGCTGAACTTGCTCCCGATTATGAAACCGCTATGGCTTTCCTAGTTAAAATGCTAGAGAGTATATTTATTAGCCTTCACCCATCCTTGCAATACATGTTTCTTAAATTGCATGAAATTGAGGATGGTGAGAAAAAAAAATATTCTTGAAACCTTGCTTAGAAAATTTAGGTATGAAGCTATAGAAGCAAGGAAAATATTTGATCATTATGGTTTGCTAGGATCAAGCATAGATATTCTGAAATTATTTGGTAAGATTAGTAAAGTTAAACCAGAGAAAATCAATATACCAATACCTCCTAAAATTTCAGCAGTGCATAAAGCTTACGATAGGAATTTTTATTGGATTGTTCCTGCGAATTTATTTGATGAAGAAAGTAAAAACTAAAAGTCCTGAGAGAGTAACTTCAAAAACCACTATAGATAGCATATAATGCCTGGTTGAAACTACTTTCATTCCCGATCTTAATGATTTCTCTCTTGATAATACTTGATTTGCACCCTTTCTGCGCCTAGCTCAAAGGCGTCAAAGAAAAGCGCTTATGGGAGACAACCCATGTTTTATTTCTGTTATTTTTGCTTTGTTGAGTCTTAGAAGTTATTTCTACTGTAATAACCTCTCCTTATCGTTTTTATTTCTTTTTTGTGCCAAGGGCAGCCTCTAATAGAAAGAAAGCAGTGTTTGGGGTATTTGCAATTCCGAAACAGATTTTGTGCTGGTCACGAAAACAATTCTTAAAAATCGCCAGAAAGTTATTTTGAGCTGCAAATTTTGTGCTTATGCCCCAGTATGTTAGATAACTTTCATTAGTTTAGTATTTTTCGATTTGAGCAATGGAACTATTTTTTAATTTTAATCTCTTCCTGCTCGTCTGTTTTGACAGATTTCTGCCATGTTTTGCATTTGCGTCTTATGCTTCATCTTTTTGAGTTCTTTTGTGAAAAAGAGCTTTGGGAAGAAGTAGATACAGTAGCATATGTTAAAATGAGTGTTTGATATGTGCCATTACTGAAGTCTTGCTGGTTTGATATATATTTTTATTTGCACTAATGTTGCTAATAAATTGTGCTAAGTTTTGTGTGAAGAAAGTTTTCAAGTGTAGGGAGAGAAGAATGATGCAATAAGATGAAGCATGGACAAGAGCTCAAGCTTGGGGATGTCTCCTGGACCCCCCCCCCCCCAAGAAATATCCAAGAAGTACAAGCGTCAAAGCTTGGGGATTCCCAAGGCATCCCCTCTTCATCAACCAAAAGCACCAGGTCATTTTTGAACATGCTATATTTTTATTCCTTCATGTGATATGTGTTATCCTTGGAGCGTCTTTAATTTTTGCTGTGTGTTTACTTTCAATAAATTTGGATCCCATCATTCATGTTTACTTTGGAGTGAGACATGCTCCACCGCTTTGCATATTTACTTTGGAGTGAGACACGCTCCGCTGTTTTGCATGTTTATTTTGGAGTGAGACACGCTCCACTGTTATGCATTTTGCGTTGGAGAGAGACACGCTCCACTTTTATATTTATTTGTGTATCAATAGCTCTCTGGACATTTACTTGTTTTTCATATATGAGAGTTGTTTGGTTACATTTGGTTGGCGTTGGAAGCATGAAAAAAAAATTATGTGCATGTGATGCAAATGGAAGCATTTTTAGACTGTGGCATAGTTATTTTTGAATGTCTTGCTAGATGTTATTCTCATGATGAGCTTGTTAATTATGTTTTCATTATTATTAGTCTCAAATACTGAGAGTGTTTAGTGTGCCATTGAAGGTTTCATGCATTGTTTTTAGCATACAATAGAAAAGCATAATATTGTGGTATATATTCTCCTGCGAATGTTTTTATTTGGGTCGACTTGGCACATGTATTGCAACATGTTATGACTGCATTCCAGTCAATTATTGCCTCTATGATCATTTAGTTTGCAACTTGTGTATCATTTTATGCTTTGATTAATATATTTTGTCGATGTGCATGATTATGGCCATTATGCTCTCTTAGTTGGTCGCACCCGGTCTTTTTTAGCCTCCATTTGTGTGAGTATTTTATTCATGCATCCAACCACCAAAAACCGAATAAGCCAAAGTGTCCACCATATATACCTATATATGGTATTTCATTGCCATTCCATAATAGTTTGCTCGTGTGCTACCTTTAAAACATTCAAACAGTTCCTCGTTTTGTGACATTGTTTTTAGCTCATGAGGAAGTAAATTAAAATTGTGGTTGTCGTCTTTCATACTAGTTAAGTAACTCAAAGACTCGCGAGCTTCATCTTGCTTGTCACATAAAAAAGTATATAAAAAATAAGAGCTGGTTTGACCACAACTTCCAATAGGGGAAGAAAATAGGAAAATTATAAGAAAATGGCACTCCTCCATGGTTTGTGATTGCTTGGTCGGCACCCGAGGATTCGGTTAGCCATGGTATGTGTAAGCAAAGGTTGGGAGGAGTGTCACAATTTTATAAGTAGTATAAATGAAAAGAGGCTTCGCCCAAATATTTCGGAACCGCTCTCAAACTTGCTTAGTATGGAAGATGACAATAGCTCTTTTTACTACTCGTTGACATGAACAACCACCTCTCAAAAGTGCATTTTATACTCTTGTTGTTTCAATAAAAATCTCTAGCACATGAGTGATCTTACTTGCCTCTCAAAGAGATACCTTCTTTTACTTTTATGTTGAGTCTCCACCTTCTAGTTTATGCACCACATATGAGAGCATAGTTGTCATTCTTAGTTTTATGTGCATGGTTCCAAGATTTTATTGATTGATTCATAATTATGGTATTGCTTGTTCAAACTTTTTGTTTCTAGTATTCCTTATAATCTTTTGAAGGTGTCCAAGCATTTATGTTTTGCTTCCACTTATGGGACAAGCTGAGTACCACTTTATTATGTATCTATGCTATGCTCTTCAAAATCACTTTGCTTTCCATGCATGTTATATATTTTCTTTTGTTTGATTACTATTCATGTTTTAGCATGGTTATTAAGTTTCATTGTTTGATTATATCTATCATGCTTATGTTAGGATTCTATGATTCCAGCTATGTTTGCTTTTACACTTAGATTGATCAAAGTAGTGTGACAGCATGTCACCTCAAAAATTATTTGTTTGTTATCACTTAACTACTCGAGGACGAGCAAGAGTTAAGCTTGGGGATGTTGATACGTCCCAAACGTATCTATAATTTTTTATGCTCCATGCTTGTTTTGTTACAATTCTTATATGTTTTATGTGCACTTTTCCACACTTTTTAGCATTTTCTGGGACTAACCTATTAACGCAGTGCCGCAGTACCAGTTCCTGTTTTCTGCTGTTTTTGTGTTTCAGAAAAGTTGTACATGAAAGTTTCTCGGAATTAAACGAAACAAAATCCTAGAGTCTTATTTTTTCGGGACGAAGACGGAGCAAGAAGGACACGCGCAGGAGACCTGCCACGTGGCAGTACATAGGGCTGGCGCGGCCCCACCCTTGCTCGCGCCTGGCCCATGTACTGGCGCCTCGTCGCCTCGTTTGCTCCGCCCTTCCGCCTATTTAATCCACGTATCGGGAAAACCCCAAAGACGAGAGCCTCCATCCATGAAAAGTTCCGACGCCGCCGGCAACCGAAACCCTAGTTCGGGAGGGTTCTGCAGTCGATCCCGGCACCCTGCCGGAGAGGGAAATCACCGCTGGAGGCCTCTACATCGCCATGTCTTCATCCGAGGTGATGCGTGAGTAGTCCTCCACGGGACCATGGTTCCATAGCAGTAGCTAGATGGCTGTCCTCTCCTTGTTATGCTTCATGTATAGATATTGTGAGCTGCCTAACATGATCAAGATCATCTATTTGTAATTGCTACATGTTGGTTTGATGTGGATCCGATTTATAGAGAGATTTCTTTGGTTGAGATTATGTATTATGTTATTATGATCTTGCATGCTCTCCGTTTCTAGTAGATGCTCTGGCCAAGTAGATGCTAGCGACTCCAAGAGGGAGTATTTATGCTCGATAGTGGGTTCATGCCTCTATTTAACCATGGGAAGTGACCTTGTTCTCTACGGTTGTAGATGTGTTGTTGCTACTAGGGAGAAAACAATGGTGTTATATTCAAGGGTGGTTTCATCGTTTACTTTACACACATTGCTTAAAACGATAGTCCGTTGCTTGCAACTTAATATTGGAGGGTGTCGCAGATGCAATCCTGAAGGTGGATTATTGGTCATAGATGCAGTTGGATTACGGTCTATATATATTTTTGTAATGCCCGCATACTTTCATAGCATGTATTCTGCACCAACCATTAGCGTAGAATCTCTGTTTGTCAATTTCCCATCTGTAATTTGTTTACCCAGCATATTTATTTTATTGGGGAGGCTATTGGAGATATGCCCAAGAGGCAATAAAAAAATGGTTATTATAATATATCTTTGTGTTTATGATAAATGTTTACATCCCATGCTATAGTTGTATTAACCGAAACATTGATACATGTGTGTTATGTAAACAACAAGGAGTCCCTAGTGAGCCTCTTGTATAAACTAGCTTGTTGATTAATAGATGATCATGGTTTCGTGATCATGAACATTGGATGTTATTAATAACAAGGTTATGTCATTATGTGAATGATGTAATGGACACACCCAATTAAGCGTAGCATACGATCACGTCATTAAGTTCATTTGCTATAAAGCTTTCGATACATAGTTACCTAGTCCTTCGACCATGATATCATGTAAATCACTTATACCGGAAGGGTACTTTGATTACATCAAACACCACTGCGTAAATGGGTGGTTATAAAGGTGGGATTAAGTATTCGGAAAGTATGAGTTGAGGCATATGGATCAAGAGTGGGATATTGTCCATCCCGATGACGGATAGATATACTCTGGGCCCTCTCGCTGGAATGTCATCTAATTAGCTTGCAAGCATATGAATGGTTCATAAGAGATCACATACCACGGTATGAGTAAAGAGTACTTGTTGGAGACGAGGTTGAACAAGGTATAGAGATACCGATGATCAAACCTCGGACAAGTAAAATATCGCGTGACAAAGGGAATCGGTATGGTATGTAAATGGTTCAATCGATCACTAAAGTTATCGTTGAATATGTGGGAGCCATAATGGATATCCAGATCCCGCTATTGGTTATTGGTCGGAGAGAAGTCTCAACCATGTCTGCATAGTTCACGAACCGTAGGGTGACACACTTAAGGTTTGATGCCGTTTAAGTAGATATGGAATATGGAATGGAGTTCGAAGTTTTGTTCGGAGTCTCGGATGGGATCCAGGACATCACGAGGAGATCCGGAATGGTCCGGAGAATAAGATTCATATATAGGAAGTCACTTTCCAAGTTTGGAAATAATCCGGTGCATTTATGGAAGGTTCTAGAAGGTTCTAGAAAAGTCCGGAAGAAATCACCATGGAAAGTGGAGTCCCGGAGGGACTTGATGACCCACAAGTATAGGGGATCGCAACAGTCTTCGAGGGAAGTAAAACCCAATTTATTGATTCGACACAAGGGGAGTCAAAGAATATGTGTAAGCCTTAACAGCGGAGTTGTCAATTCATTCGCACTGAAACGGACTTGCTCGCAAT
>NC_061508.1:310784284-310810782 GCF_022539505.1 Lolium rigidum | reverse complement strand
AACACCGAGAGAAAAGAGCTCTCCGGCGGGCGGGAATCCGCCGGGGAAATTCCCTCTCGTGAGGGGGAAATCGACGCCATCGACATCGTCATCGAGCTGGACATCATCTCCATCATCATCATCATCATCTCCACCATCTACACCGCCATCATCACCGCTGCACCTCGTCACCGCTGTAACGATTTGGGTTGGATCTTGATTGTTTGATAGGGGAAACTCTCCCGGCGTTACTTTCTACTTGTTATTGATGCTATTGAGTGAAACCATTGAACCAAGGTTTATGTTCAGATTGTTATTCATCATCATATCACCTCTGATTGTATTCCATATGATGTCTCGTGAGTAGTTCGTTTAGTTCTTGAGGACATGGGTGAAGTCTAAATGTTAGTAGTGAATTATGGTTGAGTAATATTCAATGTTATGATACTTAAGTTGTGGTGTCATTCTTCTAGTGGTGTCGTGTGAACGTCGACTACACGACACTTCACCATTTATGGGCCTAGGGGAGTGCATCTTGTATTCGGTTGCTAATTGCGGGTTGCCGGAGTGACAGAAACCCGAGCCCCCGTTAGTATACCGATGCAAGAGGGATCGCAGGATCTCGCAGTTTAAGGCTGTGGTTAGATTTATCTTAATTACTTTCTTGTAGTTGCGGATGCTTGCAAGGGGTATAATCACAAGTATGTATTAGTCCTAGGAAGGGCGGTGCATTAGCATAGGTTCACCCACACAACACTTATCAAAACAATGAAGATTATTTAGCTACATGAAGCGAAAGCACTAGACTAAAATCCCCGTGTGTCCTCAAGAACGTTTGGTCATTATAAGTAAACAAACCGGCTTGTCCTTTGTGCTAAAAAGGATTGGGCCACTCGCTGCAATTATTTCTCTCGCATTTTACTTACTCGTACTTTATTCATCTATTACATCAAAACCCCTTGAATACTTGTTTGTGAGCATTTACAGTGAATCCTTCATCGAAACTGCTGTCAACACCTTCTGCTCCTCGTTGGGATCGACATTCTTACTTATCGAAGATACTACGATACACCCCTATACTTGTGGGTCATCACTCATTTACGCCGCCCCCAAGTGTATAGGTGACCAACCATTCTAATCATCGGCACTAAAATGGAAGAAAGAGCCAAGTGGTAACAACTACATAGTATATGCCTCATACATTGTTGGTCCAAACAATATTAACATTCCGAGACGGAGTGAGTGAGACCAAGTAGGATGCACAAGACATGGATATTTGTGCCATCACACCAGGCTCGCTCATGCCGCCCCAGAGTGTACATGTGACCGAACATTCTAATCATCGGCATATGCGAACAAAATTAACGACCAAATCAAGTGAGGAAAACGACAGAGCCATATATAAAAGTTCACAAACATAGACGAACTAGTAATTAATAGCAAGTAAAGTGCTGGATAAAGTTTATTACAACACAACCTCGTCTTTAGTTCACAACTACATAACTAGGCTTGCACATCAAGACTCTCCACTCGGAGCGTGGATAAAACCATCGCCTTTCTTCAAGCACATCCATGAGCGGTAGTCGTCACCCTACATTTGGAGCTTCGTGTCTATGTCACTGTTTGACGGCTGATAGCCGGCGTAGAACTCCCCCGCGCTTCTAATGACATCTTGATGGATGATTTCACAAAACTCTGTTTGGATGCGGAAGAAGTCTTGCTCATTGCGGCCATCAGGACGCTCTCAACGATCATGTTGTGCATGATCATGCAGCATGTCATGACCTCATGCATGGTCTTCAGCGACCTGTTCTTGTCGGGTGATGGACAATTGCCCACCAAGCATGGAGCACACCAAATCCTCGCTCCACATCTTTCCTGCAAGCCTCTTGCTTCTTGGCAAACCTCTTCGTCTTCACCATGTTTGGATTACGGACAGTCTTCACCAGTGTGGCCCAGTCAGGGTAGATGCCATCAGCAAGATAATATGGCTTGTCATATTCATTTCCGTTGATCTCGTATCTCACCCGGGGAGCTTCCCTTGCATAAGCCTGTTGAAAACCGGTCACCGATGCAACACATTGATGTCATTGTTGGAACCGGCCATGCCAAAGAATGAATGTCAAATCCATAAATCTTGAGATATCACTGCTTCAAAAATGACAGTGCGTCCCTCCGTATGGCTGATATACTGACCCTGCCATCCAAATGGACAGTTCTTCCACTCCCAGTGCATGCAATCTATGCTGCCAATCATGCCTAGGAACCCTCTAGACTCATTGATAGACAACAGCTGCCTTGAATCCTCAACTGTTGGCTCCCTAGAGTTATGTTGTTCGAACACGACAATCACGGCTCGGCAGAACTGGTACATGGACTCAAGGCAGGTACTCTCACCCATTCGAAGATACTCATCGAATATATCAGCGCCATTCCATATGATACCATGCGAATAGTTGTGGAACATTTTTGGTAGGAGGTGAAGCCTAGCGCACCTGTTGCATCGGGCCTGCATCTGAATTAGGGATCGTAGTCTCCGACGCCCCGTAGAATGACCATGAACATGTCCCTTGACATCCTGTACCAGCGCCGGAACAATTTTCCGGGAACACCGGATTGGTGCGGTCGAAGTAGTCCGCGTGGACGCAGAGGTGCCGTTCCACTCTGTTGCGAGGCATGTTTTTTGAGCGGCCCTTCACAGAGCCCCGGTGCACCCGAATTTGGCTGGCATGGTACTCGTGGAGGATGGAGGCCGCAGAAGTAGCCATGGTCTGCGTCGACTGATCGGACTCTTCGTCGGAAGAGGATTCAACGACCTCCACACGGAACTTGTCCAGCATCTTCCACATGTCCATCTGCATGGGTAGCAACTGCGGATCAATGGCCGCGCACAATAGCGCCCAAAACACGAGTAAGAAACCTACCGGCGCAATTGACCAAACAGGTCGTGGGCGGCGAGGCCGGGCGGCGCAACCTGCAGAGTTTGGCCCCCAAACAGATGACAGGTGCGCGCCAGAACCTACCCCGACTGAGATCCTGTTCTCCGGCGCGGCGAGGACCAAGCACACGGCGTGTATTGCGACGGTGCGGCGGGGGGGGTGGGGTTGGGGTGCTGGCGTCGCACTAGGGCAACAAAGAAGGGGAAGATCTACGCACGGTCGATTTCGCTCTCCCTAACGTGCGGGACCGGATAAGAAAATGAGGACGCTCTGCGCGACCGCGCAACGTCCGGGAAGATGCAAACCTGCCGCATATTTGGGTCGCGTTTGCGCCGCCGCGGACGGCCCGGTCACTTTGCGTCGCCCCGCTAGAACAGGATCCTGACGCATTTTCGATCCGCGGACGCAAACGGTTGCTCAGCGCCCGTTTGCGTCGTCCCGTTTGAGATGCCCTAATAGACATATGTTGTTTTTCTCCGCCGCATGAACGAGGGGATAAGGAAGATTCTGTTGACTATTCACTCTGTTATGAAATAGTCTACATTCTAGCTTCAAAATTTGTTCTGAAATAATCTACATTCTAGATTTTGGTTAACAACATATTGAAAACGAAGTGGTTTAGCTCTCTTTATTGGATGTTGTTATTTTCAATGTAGCTTGAATTGGTTGATCACATATCTAATTAGTACTAATCAATGCAACACTAGTTTGTCTCATTTCTTCTAAAAATGTAGACTAAATCAAAACAGAGAGAATATGTCTTATTGTGCTTGCTCTGAGAAGGGAAAATTACTCCGACCAAACTCGTAAGTCCAGCACCATCACGTGCATCCGTGCGATTTCAAGGCGAGATTTAGAGCTGGACATAAGCTAGCTATGGGCTGGGTATTGTCAACCTACCTCTCAAGTGGATTTGCAAATCATGTTGTCAATCTGAACACAATGTTTTCTTAAAGTTATTAGTACTAGGTAGATTGAACATTCGACAAATGCGTCACAAGACGAATCTTTTTATTCCAGATTATTCTTGCGAGGATTTTTACGGTACCTGTACTCCGAAATAGTAAGTGGGAATATAGATCAAATATAGCCCTTAATTTCCATGGGTACTTTAGTATTTATTTATTTCAATCAGATTTTTTCATACATCATTCACCGTCTAAATAACCGTTCCCCACATATTGTCGTGCTCATGTGGATCTTGGAATATGCCCTCCCACGATGTTGGGCCACACCCTCCGGACTATGCCCTCCTACGATGCCTTGGAGAACTCTGCATCGAGCGTATCAACCAGTGACAGGTTCGCGCGGAGCACCCGCTACACCGTGCCGCGCATGGAGAGGGATCCTTGATGTTGGAGTTGAGGGTGCCGGACCGGATGTCATCTCTGAACATGAAGTAATCTTGCCTTGGGAGGTGATGTGTGATTAAACTAATCTGATATGAATCAATGTTTTTCCATTATATGCGTTTGTGGAAGCAAAGAACATGAATTATTATAATCAACGGAGAAAAATGAGGACGCACCACACGCAAATGACGGCCCCACTCCCAAGGATGACTCAGTTCTAACCACGTCCTAACTCATATTTAAAGGTGCGGGAGGAGTTTTTGAAAAAATTCCCTACGTGTGTTTAGAGGGGGCCCTTGCCCCCCCCCCCCCCCTCCCCCGTCCCCGTCCTCAAAAACTTGGATGAAACAGTCGATACATGGGCTTCTTTTCTAATCAATGACGTGGAGGGCTGCATGTTCAGACAAATAGGTAAGAGATACATGTCGATAACTTCCTCTTGGAGAAGACGCCAACCTTCCAGGTCATCCGCGCCTTGCCGTCAAGGTCGATCCCCAGCAGCCCTATGCTGAGGTCCTCCATCATGGCGCACCTCTGGACAAGATCTGACGGTGCCCCGTCCGAGTGCACACCCTACCGTGGCAGCAAGAAGCTCCATAACGAGACGTCAAATAGCCATGACTCGAGCCCTGAGAGGGTGGCTCCACCGAAGCCTAGTGCCAGGTTGACGTCCGAGAATGTGACGGTTGCGCTTGGAGGTGTCGTTCTTGGAGACCACATCCATGGCTAATTGTTAGGTCGCTGATGATATCGTCGGTCGGGCTGTAAACAAGTCATCCGAGGTGGAAAAAATGATCATGATGTTCAAGTTAAACAGTTTATATTGTTGAGGGGCTAGGGGCCGTTGCCCCACCCCTCCAAACACACGAAGAGAGAACTTTCTGTTTAATAGTTATTTGTTCAAAATAATTTTCATATATATGAAAATAAAACCTAAAATCTAATAATTGCATGGGCACCATCTAGTCTTACAGAGTGCTCCCACTTCTCCACCATCCGATCTGGATCGCGCGGTCTTGCCTTCCCTTGCGTAGCGGCGGGTTTCAACCAAAAAAAAATCTGCACTAGGTCTCATATTCCCCTCCCCTTCCTTCGTTCCCATTATGAGAGACATCTCGTCCATACCACCTCAACTCCTTCAATTCTCCCTCGTCGATGGCAAGAGGTCCAGTGGAAAGACGAGTCGAGTGGTGATATGCGTTCGTTGCCGTAGCAGCCGTTGGTGTTGTATGATGAGAGACATCAGAGCACTAGTAGAAAAAGAGGCTTCCATACACCCCCTTTAGTCCCCAAAATATTCGAACCGCGACTAAAGGGGTCTTTAGTCGCGGTTCGGGAGGCAACCCGCAACCGAAGGTCTGGGCCCAGCGGGCTCGGTCGACAGCTGGTGGACGGGAAGGGCTTTAGTGGCGGTTGGCCTGGCCAACCGCGACTAAAGGTCCTCGTGTCTCAGCTCGAAGGCTCTTAGTCGCGGTTGGCCAGGCCAACCGGGACTAAAGGCCCATCCCTATAAATGCAGTTCAGCACACTTCACTTAGCCATTTGGTGCCACTTCTATTCACAAGGGGGTGCACTACAAGGAAAAGCCTTATTGCCGGCGCACCAAAAACGGCTATTGCCGGCGCACCTGAGCCCGCCGGTAGGAACAGGCCGGTGATAATGAGTTACCGCCGGCGCACCGAGCCGGTGCGCCAAGAAGTAACATGAATTATCCCCGGCGAACCAGGCCAGGTGCGCCGGCGGTATGATTTTTCAATTTTTTTAAAAAAGGCCGATCTAGATCTAGATCTAGATCGGGTTCGTCCTCGAAAACCATGAATGTGGGCCTGTCGTTGTTGCGCCGAGGTAGGAGGAGGTGTAGGAGGCCGGAGGTGGTGGTGGAGGAGGAGGTGACCGGAGGTGGAGTATGAGGAGGAGGAGGATATCACCGGAGCTCGATGTCACCGGAGTAGGAGGAGGGAGGTGGAGGAGGTGGAGGAGGAGGAGGAATATGTCACCGGAGGGAGGATGTCACCGGAGTAGGAGGAGGAGGAGGAGGAGGAGGAGGAGGAGGCCCGAGGTTGAGGAGGAGGAGGCCCGAGGTTGAGGTCGCCGGAGGAGGTCGTCGTCGTCGTCGTCGGAGGAGGAGCCCGTCAGGGAGGAGAAGAGGAGGAAGGAGAAGAGGAGGAGGAGGAGAGGAGGAGGAGAAGTGGAAGAAGAGGAGGAGGAGGAGGCTAGTCTGCGCCTATATAGTATGGTGGTTACTGCCGGCGCACCTAGTATGGTGGTGCGCCGGGGGTACTTTTTAATTATTTTCATCCAAATCTAAAACCTCAAAAAACTCTGTTTTCCTTTTCGAATTTTGGGAATCAAAAAAATCGGTAAACGGCCGTAGGCGGTTGAATTCGGATAGGAAATTTCGCGTAGATAGATTTTGATATAAAAAAGTTTTTCATCGGAGGTCGTATGCAACCGTAAATCCCGTTTTACCGAAAGATGACGCCATTTTGCATAATATATCGAAAATCATTTTTTCAATTTTTCTTTAATACTAGATTACATAAGTATTGGACATATCAAAGGATTTTATTTTTTGAATTTTCTATCATTTTCTATTATTTTTTCGAAAACTGAAAAGGCGATTCCCGGGGGGGGGGGGGAGAGAAAATCTAGGCAACTTACCCCCGGCGCACCTCTATGGTGGTGCGCTGGTGGTAAATTTTTTACCACCGGCGCACCACCATAGAGGTGCGCCGGGGGTAAGGTACCCATATTTTCTCGTTTCCGGCCAGAACTCTTCGAATTTTATTACCGGCGCACTAAATTTTCTTGTGCGCCTGCAAGATAGGTTCTTCGCCGGCGCGGCCTAACATGGCTCGCCGGCGGTATTTTGCCACCGGCGCGCGTCAATGATGGTGCGCCAGCACCCTTCCGTGCAGCTATAGCCCTTTTCCTAGTAGTGGTGGTGGGTTTGCTTTTGGTTCCTCTTATGCGCACAAGGTGTTCGATGAAATGTCCGAGAGCATGAAACAAACATTATATGAAGTTTCCGAGCCACACTTGAGCTTTCTCATTTATTTTTCCTCCTCGATCGCGGTTAGCAACTTGAACCTTTCATGTGTCATTGATAAAATTAATATGCATGTGTGTAGTTCACTGTTTAATTTCTATTATTTCTACCTAGTCAGTTTAACAAATGCATGATGGTTAATTATATACTTTATATAATAATAATGCAGATGAATCGGCAATGGATGTACGGTAACCGACTCTCCGGCGAGTTCATTACGGGTTTGAAAGATTTCCTCGTAGTGGCTAATGCGAACAAGCAGGGGGGGTTTTGTTATCTGTCCATGTGTTGCCTATAAGAATCAGAAGGGTTACTCTTCCTCAAGAGACGTTCACCTGCACCTGCTTCGGCACGGTTTCATGCCAAGTTATAATTGTTGGACCAAGCATGGAGAAAGAGGGGTTAGAATGGAAGAAGATGAAGAAGGGGATGATATCATCGATGACAACTATCCTGATCATTTCGGTGATACTTTCATGGAGGACGCTGAAGGTGGGGAAGGTGAAGAAGAGGCACGTGATGAGCCCGCTGATGATCTTGGTCGGACCATTGCTGATGCACGGAGACGCTACGAAACTGAAAAGGAGAGGGAGAATTTGGATCGCATGTTAGAGGATCACAAAAAGCCGTTGTACCCAGGATGCGATAATGGTCTGAAAAAGCTGGGTTGCACACTGGATTTGCTGAAATGGAAGGCACATGAAGGTGTAGCTGACTCAGGATTTGAAAATTTGCTGAAAATGTTGAAGAATATGTTTCCAAAGAATAATGAGTTGCCCGCCAGTACGTAGGAATCAAAGAAGGTTGTCTGCCCTCCCTCTAGGTTTAGAGGGTCTGAAGATACATGCATGCATTAACGACTGCATCCTCTACCGCGGTGAATACGAGAATTTGAATGAATGTCCGGTATGCACTGCATTGCGTTATAAGATCAGAGGTGATGACCCTGGTGACGATGTTGAGGGCGAGAAACCCAGGAAGAGGGTTCCCGCCAAGGTGATGTGGTATGCTCCTATAATACCACAGTTGAAACGTCTGTTCAGGAACAAAGGGCATGGCAAGTTGTTGTGATGGCACAAAGAGGACCGTAAGTCGGACGGGGAGCTGAGCACCCCGCTGATGGAACGCAATGGAGAAAGATCGACAGAGAGTTCAAAGATTTTGCAGCTGACGCAAGGAACATACGATTTGGTCTAAGTACAGATGGCATGAATCCTTTGGCGAGCGGTAGCCCAGCCATAGCACTGCCCGTGACTCTATGCATCTACAACCTTCCTCCTTGGTTGTGCATGAAGCGGAAGTTTATTATGATGCCAGTTCTCATCCAAGGTCCGAAGCAACCCGACAACGACATCGATGTGTAACTAAGGCCATTAGTTGATGAACTTTTACAGTTGTGGGGCAGACCTGGTGTACGTGTGTGGGATGAGCACAAAGAAGAGGAATTTGACCTACGAGCGTTGCTTTTCGTAACCATCAACGATTGGCCTGCTCTTAGTAACCTTTCGTGACGTACAAATAAGGGATACAATGCATGCACGCACTGCTTACATGAGACTAAAAGTATATATTTGGGTAACTGTAAGAAGAACGTGTACCTGGGGCATCGTCGATTTCTTCCGCGAAATCATAACGTAAGAATGAAAGGCAAGCATTTCAACGGCAAGGCAGATCACCGGCCAAAGCCTGCGGAACGTACTGGTGCTGAGGTATTTGATATGGTAAAGGATTTGAAAGTCATCTTTGGAAAGGGTCCTGACGGACAATCAGTTCCGCAGGGAGTTGACGGGCATGCACCCATGTGGAAGAAGAAATCTATATTTTGGAAGCTAGAATATTGGAAAGTCCTAGATGTCCCCTCTGCAATCGACGTGATGCATGTTACGAAGAATATTTGCGTGAACCTTCTAAGCTTCTTGGGCGTGTATGTGAAGACAAATGATACAAAGGAAGCACGGCAGGACCAGCAACGTTTGAAAGACCCAGATGACCGGCATCCGGAATGGTTTCAAGGTCGTGCCAGCTACGCTCTTACCAAAGAAGAGAAGGTCATCTTTTTTGAATGCCTGAGCAGTATGAAGGTCCCGTCTGGCTTCTCGTCGAATATAAAGGCAATAATAAATATGGCGGACAAAAAGTTCCAAAAACTGAAGTCTCACGACTGCCACGTGATTATGACACAATTGCTTTCGATTGCTTTGAGGGGGCTCCTACTGGAAAATGTTCGAGCAACCATTGTGAAGCTATGTGCATTCCTCAATGCAATCTCTCAGAAGGTAATCAATCCAGAAGATCTACCACGATTACAGAACGATGTGGTCCAATGTCTTGTCAGTTTCGAGTTGGTGTTCCCACCATCCTTCTTCAATATTATGACGCACCTCCTGGTTCACCTAGTCGAAGAGATTTCCATTCTCGGTCCTGTATTTCTACACAATATGTTCCCATTTGAGAGGTTCATGAGGGTATTAAAGAAATATGTTCGTAACCGTGCTAGGCCAGAAGGAAGCATCGCCAAGGGCTATGGAAATGAGGAGGTAATTGAGTTTTGTGTTGACTATGTTCCTGACCTTAAGCCGATTGGTCTTCCTCAATCGCGGCACGAGGGGAGACTAAGTGGAAAAGGCACGATCGGAAGGAAATCAACGATATGAATGGACGGCCATTCTATGACTGAAGCACACCACCCAGTTCTGCAAAATTCCAGCTTGGTGGCTCCGTACTTCGAGAACACAAGAATATTTTACGCTCGGACAACCCGGGGAAGCCTGAATCCTGGATTAGAAAGGCCCACATGGAGACTTTTGGTGGTTGGTTGCGAAAACATTTAATGAATGACAATGATGTTGGAGATCAGTTGTACATGTTGGCCAAGACACCATCTTCGACTATAACGACTTTCCAAGGGTACGAGATAAATGAGAATACATTTTACACGATCGCCCAAGATAAAAAGAGCACCAACCAAAACAGTGGTGTCTCTGTTTTGATGCAAGCAACCGAGAATGGGCAAAAGGTCACATATTATGGTTACATAGAGGAGATATGGGAACTTGACTATGGACCCTCCTTCAAGGTCCCTTTGTTCCGGTGCAAATGGTTCAAGCTAACAGGAGGTGGGGTAAAGGTGGACGAGCAATACGGAATGACAATTGTGGATTTCAACAATCTTGGTTACCTTGACGAACCATTCGTCCTAGCCAAAGATGCCGCTCAGGTTTTCTATGTGAAGGACATGAGTAGCAAACCGAGGAACAGGAAAGATAAGAAAACGAGTACATCATGCAATGATCCAAAGCGCCACATAGCTCTTTCAGGGAAAAGAAATATCGTGGGAGTGGAGGACAGGACAGACATGTCAGAAGATTATAGTATGTTTGGTGAAATTCCGCTCTTCAAAGTGAACACTGATCCAAGCATTCGGTTAAATGATGAGGATGCTCCATGGATACGGCACAATCGTAAACAAGGGACACAAGGGAAGAAATGATGTGTAATAATTTATTGTTCCAAACTTTGTTGGAATGGATCATGTGAATTATATTATATGTGATGTGTTTGGTCTCCATTTTTGAATGATTCGATTGATTCGAGATACCACTGATGATACATGAAATTTGAACTACAGCCAATGATGTGAAGGACATGCCTAGGCTTAGGAGTACATCTTGGAATATTGGAGTGATTTAGTCATACTCCTGCCTAGGCCTATAATATGCATACTCGTAGTCTTCGTAGTCGCCGCCGTTGTACTGGTAGTCATCGCCTTCTAAGTTGCCACCGTAGTCGTCGCTGCCGTTGCTGTCGTCGTCGCTGTCGTCGGGCGGCGCTCGTGGCTCGAACTGAGGGTAGCGCAGGCGGGGAATATCGCCGGCCATGATGTAGTCCATGATGCTCTGTAGAGTCCGGCCGTACCACCATAGCCGACGGCCGATCTCGTGGAAGTTCCTAGGAGGTAGACCGTCCTCCTCATACCTGGCGAGCGCCCTCTCACGCCAATTGATGAAGAAGGCGTCCCAAGTCTGCTGGTTGTCGGGATGCCAGCGGGGATTCATCCGCTGCTCCGGCGTGAGGTCAAGGTAGTAGTGGTTTGTGATGGCCGCCCGGCGCGCAGTACCATGAGGGACGGAAGGGACCGGCACACCTCCGGCGCTTAGGCTCCAGCCGGCGGGGACACGGTAGCCCGGTGGACAAGGGTAGTTCGAGGCGCAAAGCTCCTCCACCTGCTGGTAGGTTAGAGTAGGTACGGCGGAAGCCATGAGAGAGTGATAAGAGATTGTAGAGATGTGATAATGCTGGCCAAGCTGGGCTACGTATATAGAGTGAGAAATGGCGGGAAAAAATATGGGCGGGAAGACAGTGGCGGGAAGAAATGGCGGGAAGAAATGTGGGCGGGAAGACAGAAGGCGGGAAGACAGAGGCGGGATGAAATGGCGGGAAGAGGGGGGCGGGAAGACAGGAGGCGGGAAGACTGAGGCGGGAAGAAATGGTGGGAAGTGGGGGCAGGAAGAATTTTTTTTTTGATATATTCTTTATATTTTTTAGATTTTGAAATAAATTAGTTTTATTTTTCTGATTTTTTGATATATTATTTGTATTTTTAAGATTTTAAAATGATTTACTTTTATTTTTCTGAATTTATTGATATATCATTCTTTGTATTTTTAAGATTTTGAAATGAATTAGCTTTATTTTTCTGAATTTTTTGATATATTATTTGTACTAGTTGAATGCGTTGCCACGGCCTTTTATTAAAAGTTTACCCATCACACATGTAACAAACTAAACTATATGATGTTGCATGCGAGCTTTTTGTACCCTTTCAACACATCCCCTCCGAGCATTTGGCTGTGCATTCTATCGGCAACTACATGACATGCACAAGTGAACACACACCAATATAAATTTGAAACTCATATTCAACGTGCATAGAAAAAGTGTATGTTACGTGATCTTATGAGTTCCTTCCCATCTTGATTGATATTTACACTAAAAAAGAGCACATCTATTGGATAAACTAAAAAAAGTGAGGAAGAAATGGAGAGAAAAATAATCATGAGGAAGATTAGCATATAGCAAGTGCAATACTAATTTATAAAATGATGACTATATAATTAGTGTAGATAGATAATTCTCTGACAATTTTTAATATGATTTTAAATAGGACTATAACACTATGGCAGTTAATTATATAATTCATTGATTCATGTGATCAGATAAAAATGGGCACATTAGTTGCATGTAGGAGAAATTCTCCCAAGGAGAAACCACACAAGGAAAAACACCATGTTTTGCATGTTAAGTTTGGTAGAATGTCAAGTGAAATTCTGCTAAGGAAGAAACACACAAGGGTAAACAAATTCATGAACTAAAACGTATTGCTGATTCTTATGCTCCAACCATATGTAGGAGACATGATAAGACATCCATACATTATGACTAAAGAATATTGCTGATTCTGAATACTGAGCTTACAACAGATAGATGATCAGCTTGCAAGAGATAGATGATCATCTGTCATTTTAACACAACACTTACCACTACCATTATAACTTCTCTAGCGTGTATTGTCACACCGTTGAGCGCTCATTCTCCTCCGTTGGGCTCATATGAAGTGGTTGTTAACTGTCCCATCATCGTCTTCTCTTCTTACTGGTGGATAGTAGTAGCTGCAAAAAAAAACGGTTTATGTTAGGAAAGGCACCTAAACATTCACCATCTGGTGAGAGCTAAGAAGCGAGCTCATGACTTGGTTTAAGGGCATCACTTACCAGCGCTGCTAGCATACTCCATCCGCATACGCGATATTTCACCCATGAAGTCGGTCATCATCAAAGCATGAAGTGTCTGCTTCATGGATCGGGAATCCGGGTTGTAGGGATGCCCAAGAGTCGCAATGAAGGCCATGGTTTCAGTGTATCGGTTAGCACTCGACCTACACGTGTCTGACGACGCTAAGAAGGATATCATTCCGACGCACTCACTTCAAACCTTTGGCTGCATGACAAATGGAAACAGTCACAAAACTGTCAGGATGGACACATGTAATAAATCTCGAGCTTTTTTGCTTGACAAATATTGTTGCATGTTTGCATCACTCAAAAAATGCATCTATTTTCACTAATTTATTTGTGCCATACTAACGGACATATGCTGGAAAAAGAATAGTTTTTTCCTAAACAGGAAAACACTAATTAGAATTCTCAAATCCATTGTAGTTGACATAACAACAAGATACCATGACAACAGCTAAATAATTAAACATGCAGATATCTACGCCCATCTTTCAGTCTGTTTTATGAAATCATAACTATTGGCCTATAAGCAAGTTCTTCGTTTATTAGTTGATAAAAAGTTGCCATCATGCTTAAATTCCACTCATATCCATCTTTTTTAGCTCCTGAACTTTGAAAAGAAAGGAGACTGATCCTATGGCCATTATGATTAAGTTACCATGTAAACCAAATTTCGCCAAGGTGCTTCTGACTACACAATGTGCTAAACAAGGAGCATAAACAAAGGTTAGCGAGTGTATTGGTATTGCTATACTTTACAGGATAATCACTCACTAAGCAACATGTATTAACCCATTAACTTTACATTCACACACGGTTAGAGGTAATATTTTAGGTTACCAAGGGAACTGATACTAAAGTAAGTAGAGGTTAGCAAAGGTTTGCTGTATCATAATCTTACAATTTAGGAGGGAAGTACTACATGAAGTGCACTATTAGCTGCTCATTTAGGATCAAGTTGTAGTTACAAGTAAACTTGCCATATGTTTATAGAAAATATTTTTTATGAAGTAGATCCAAGCTAGACTTCTAACAAACACAAACAAATAGAGTTATCTTTTTTCCTAAAACCACATGTACTACGTCATCAAAGAAGAATGATTTTTTCATGATCTAGTTTGCTCTCAATTTCCCACTATATCATGCACAATACATTTTAGAAGCTTGGATGATATTCACCAGAGATGAAAACTATGGCCTAACCGCAAAATAGAAAATATAGAATAGGTTGTGCATTGCCATGGAAAACCTTACCGCCCCCAGAAATGCATGAAAATTGGGCATTAGCACGATACAAAAAAGTGTGTAGCACAAGCAAAGACCTTCATCTAAGAAGAGGTTCCAAAATACGTGGGACACAAATTACAAAAACTTTAGGCAGGGAGAGCATATGCAGTAGCAAGACTACCATGTTAAAATGAGATAGTCAACATCTGCTGACCTGCAACTCTATTCTCCAGTAATGAGATTGGCTCTCTTTATTTACCAGGTGAGGACTGGGGATCCAGGTTCAAAGATCACTTGAAACAAATATGTTGTAGTATCAGCAAGGCAGCAATAACATCATTTTAGTCATCTTATAGGTGTTACTAACATGGTTCAACTGAGAGATATAATTGTGGAAGTGCTAAGTTTCAAGGTTGAGACCATATTTCATTACTGTACAGATCATCCCTACTTGTTAGTTAAAGTTTTTCGATTTTAATTAGTTTTAGTCCACCATAGATACTTGTACTGAGCTAAACTCAACATAATATGTTTTGACCAATTTGATAGGCTTGTTGGATAGCCTAATATTCTGCATCTTGTGCTTTCAGGTGATCCAAAATATAGGCTTACTCGTAACAAAAAAAGCAGAATGACGAAGAAGCTAACTAATTCCATATAGGCAAAATCTTAGGCCTGGTACCGCTAATAGCTTACACGGTAAATATGAATAACTGGCAGAGCAGTTTAACCAATTAATGGTGCTGTTATATATAAAACTGGTCACGGGGTAGTTTAGGATATAACTGTTATATACAAATGGACGGTTGATCATCTCTCTTAAGATATGGAAGTCTGAGGGTATCAACATGTTTGTTAAAATAGCATAGCCACGCATATCATAAGCAACATGAATAGCACAATTAGCTTTCTGCCTAGCAAGATCACCAAGCTTGTTTTGAGCATCTTGGCACGTCACTCAAAGTGTGACCAGGCTGGGTGCAGAAAATGATGGAACAAATAGTTCATGGAATATACATGTTACAGGGAATTACTAGCCGTGCCTTTGTAGCATGTGGGGTTTAGCATATTTTGTGTTTGTTTGTTTGTTTGTTTGTTTGTTGCTTTTTAGTTTGCTTCGTTGTTGTTCTTTCACAAAAAAAGCGAAACATCTGTTGCAGTTAAAAAAATTCTGGCCTATTAAATTATGTTCTGATTAGAGATTTTTTCAGTTCCATGTGGGTCGCGATTAAGATTTTCTACGTTCTGTGTGGGTCGCAACCGAGATTTTCTGAGTTGCATGTGTATCAAACTAACATTTTTCGAGTAGCATGTGGACCGCAACTGAGATTTTCACAGTTACATGTGGGTCGCAACTGATATTTTCCAAGCTGCATGTGGGTCTCAACTGAGTTTTTTCTTTCCATTTGCATGTGGATCGCAACTAAGATTTTTCTAGTAGCATGTGGGTCATAATTAAGATTTTTTCAGTTGCATGCAGATCGCAACGGAGAACTTCTCAGTTGCATGTAGGTTGCATGTAGGTCGCAATTGAGATTTTTCCCAGTTCAATGTGGGTCACAATTGAAATTTTTCCAGTTACATGTAGATCGCAACAGAGATTTTTCAGTTGCATTGGTACTGTAACTAAGATTCTCTAGTTGCACATAGTGCAACAAATATTCCCAGTTACGAGGCAACTGAGAATTTCTCATTGCATGTGGGTTGTAACTGAGTGAAAATAACCTTTTTCAGTTAGTCAGTTACATGTAGGTTGTAACTGTGTCTTTTTCTAGTTTTTCAAGTGAAAAATGCCACTATGGAGCTATGTTCTTTTTTCTCTTATATACTCTTTATGTAATGTAACAAGAAAATTATGGACCTCACGTATTAAGAAATTATTCTGACCGCTTCCATGACCTTTTAATGCTTCATTTGTAGTATGTTAAGAAACCCTAAGCAATTTAATTCGCTAGAGCTGGGCTTCAAAACAACAAGCGGAAAACTAAGTGTTACGTACGGAATGCCTTAATAAATAAGTGTCGTCTATTAAATCTCAGTCGACTGAGGTACAGACTTTTCCATAAAATACTCTAGAAGTAGTTGTTTATGTATCTGTTGAACTATGCCGAGAGGGTGCCAATGTGCTTCTAGAGCATTCCACACGTTGGCTGCTAGGCGAACCTACAGAGGGACACGGCCAATGGTGCACCGGATGGTCACCATTGATGGATATATCGATAGATCAGTTCGATTGACCTTTTTTTCTTTGTAGGTGTAGCCAGTGTGATGTGAGAAGTCAGGCACCGGCGGCCAGCCTCAATCGCTCCTCATGATTTATCTATGCAGCTCGAACATGTGGAACGGAAGTGTGCAGTTTGGCGGCTGCACTGGTAGAAAAAAGGCCTTCCGTCCAGCCCCATTAGTCGCGGAAATTCAAAAACCGCGACCAATGGGACCTTTAGTCGCGGCTCGGTTGGCCAACCGCGACCAAAGGCCTGGGCCCAGCGCGCTCGGTGGCCAGCTGGTGGAAGGCCTGGCCCAAAGGCCTTTAGTCGCGGTTGGCCAGGCCAACCGCGACTAAAGCCCCTCCCCTATATATACCATCCAGCCCACATCACTTAGCCATTTGGTGCCACTTCTCTTCACAAACTTCACAAGGGGGTGTATGGTTTGCTTTTGGCTCCTCTTATGCACACAAGGTGTTTGATGAAATGTCCCAAGAGCATGAAACAAACATGATATGAAGTGTCGGAGCCACACTTGATCGAGCTTCCTCATTTATTTTTTCCTCCTCGATCGCGGTTAGCAACAACACTTGGAACCTTTCATATATATGTGTCATTGATAAAATATGCATATGTGTGTAGTTCATTGTTTAATTTCTATTTAGTTTAACAAATGCATGCGATGGTTAATTATATATTTTGTATTATAATAATGCAGATGAATCGGCAATGGATGTACGCTAGCCGACTCTCCGGCGAATTCACTACGGGTTTGCAAGATTTCCTCGTAGTGGCTAATGCGAACAAGCGGGGGGTTTTGTTATCTCGTCCATGTGTTAACCGTAAGAATCGAAGGGTTACTCTTCCTCAAGGGAAGTTCACGTGCACCTGATTCGGCATGGTTTCATGCCAAGCTATAATTGTTGGACCAAGCATGGAGAAAGAGGGGTTATAATGGAAGAAGATGAAGAAGGGGATGACATCGATGAGAGCTATCTTGATCATTTCGGTGATACTTTCATGGATGATGCCGAAGGTGGGGAAGGTGAAGGGGAAGGTGATCAAGAAGAGGCACGTGATGAGCCCGCCGATGATCTTGGTCGGACCATTGCTGATGCACGGAGTCGCTGCGAAACTGAAAAGGAGAGGGAGAATTTGGATCGCATGTTAGAGGATCACAAAAAGTCGCTGTACCCGGGATGCGATAATGGTCTGAAAAAGCTCGGGCTGCACACTCGGATTTGCTCGAGATGGAAGGCACAGGAAGGTGTAGCTGACTCGGGATTTGAAAACTTGCTGAAAATGTTGAAGAATATGTTTCCAAAGAATAACGAGTTGCCCTCCAGTACGTATGAAGCAAAGAAGGTTGTCTGCCCTCTAGGTTTAGAGGTTCTGAAGATACATGCATGCATCAACGACTGCATCCTCTACCGCGGTGAATACGAGAATTTGAATGAATGCCCGGTATGCACTGCATTGCGTTATAAGATCAGAGGCGATGACCCTGGTGACGATGTCGAGGGCCAGGAGAACTGCGACTAAAGGTCCTCCGCCCCGAAGGACTGCTGGCGGCCACGTGGAGGCGCCTTTAGTCGCGGTTCGTAAGGAACCGCGACTAAAGGTGGGTGGGCTTTAGTCGCGCTTGCTTGGTCGCGGTTGCGCAACCGCGACCAATGGCAGTTGCGAACCGCGACCGAAGCCGTTTTTTCCACCAGTGCTGCGTCCCTCGCTCCGTCCGGCAAAAAGGACCGATGGATGGTGATGGTGAGAAGGTGCGGTTGTATGGGTCGACCCAACATAGATGATACTCGAGTTTTTCAATATCCGTAGAATTTTTGTTTTCCTTTTCCATTGAACTGATGTGATGCATGCAGGATGGATGCAATGCTCCAATATAGGACACACTAAGAGCATCTCCAGCCGCGTCCCCTAAAGCGTTTCCCAAAGCTATTTGGGACGCGTCGGACAAAAAAACGCTTTCAGCCGCGTCCCCCAAACCTGTTTTTTGTCCGGCGCGCCCCAATACGGTGTCCGGCGCCCCGAGCCCGTCCCCGCCCCACAGGAGACGCACCGGGGACGCCGGATACACCGAAAAGCGAGGCGAAGCGACGCGGGCCCGACCCGTCAGCGACACAATAAATTTTAACCTAACCGTCGCCTACCTCGCGGCGGAAGTTATTGGCGCGCAGCGACGGTGCAGTTCCCGCAGAGGCGCAGCGACGCGTCTCGTCGCACCTAGCTCTGCGTGTCGGCGTTAATGAGCGCCACCGCTCCCCCGCCTCCCTCCGGCCTATAAAAAGGGCCGCCTCTCATCGTCCCTCTCACACACAAACCCTAGCGCCTCTCTCCCCAACCCTAGCCGCCACCATCTCAACAAGAGTCGACGCCATGGCTGGGAGAGACGGAGGCCGAGCTCGCGGTCGTGGTCGTGGTCGTGGTCGTGGTCATGGTCGTGGCCGCGGCAGAGCTACACGCTCGCCGTCGCCTGCCACGCCGTCGGCTTCATCGTCGGAGATGGACGTGGAGGGGCCCGTGCTGTTCGAGTTCGTCCTCATCCTCACGGGCGACCCACGCGGCATCCAGAGGCTGCCTGACTCCTTCGCCGCCTACGTCGCCGGCGACCACCGCCCGGGCACGCTGCATGCGGCTTCTACCGGTGGATCATCGACGTGATCTACGACGCGCGCGGCAAGATGTACCTCCACATCGGCTGGGAGAAGTTCACGCGCCACCACAGCCTCGAAGCCGGCTTCATCCTCCTGTTCTCCTACTTTGGCGACAGGGACATGAGCGTCAAGGTCTTCGACGAGACGCGCTGCCGCCGGGACTACCATAGCGACAACACCGACGAGGAGGACGACTGAAGAAGAGTGTTGTTTCTTCGCAGGGAATACATGCACGGAGGTCTCTGTCTGTTCTTTCTCGATAGAACCAACAAGGGCACCGTCTTCCGCTGGATTTTCCAGCTTGGGTGACTGGGTGTGCCCTCGAGTGTTCTTTCTTGGCAGCGAACACAGGAAACCTTCGATGCACGGCCTAGTTAGGTTTAGTTTTTTTAATATTATAAATTTTTAATATTAGTATTGTTGTTAGTAGTAGCATAGCTAATCTATCATCTCCAAATAAAAAGAAAAAACAATTCAAGAGCGTGATGAAATCTAGATATACAAATTTTACCATGCCACTGCCAAATGAAGTGTTACCAATTTGTATTACTATACTATTTTATAATAAAAGGCGTTGCAAAATTGTATCGCTGACGATATAAAAAATGTAGGAATCTATTGGATTGTCTATGCACCAATGCTAAATTAAATAACAATGATGACTCAGTGTTCTTTTAATTTTTGTTGTCCCATTATTTATTAACAATAACCGGCTATCTCTTTCCCATATTCTAGTACTCTCTCACAACTCGCTAGTCATTGAATTAATCCGAAGTTACTCATGCGATGGAATAATTTGTTTGATTGTATATGACCAGGTGTCTCATGTTGCCAGACTAGTACTGATATATAATCGATTGGGTAATTCACGATTCAATAGGAACGTTCCACAATTTTTATTATTGTGGGCTCAACTAATATAAATACAATGTCACGTACAGATGAAAAGCACAACTTTTATGTAGGTCTTTATTTTATCTAATCGGCAGTACGTGCATGCATGGCTAGTTGAACCGCCAGAGGGATGATTTCTTTTAGCGTGCAACATCCTTTGCTTGTACCTCGTTTTGTTCTCCTGCTCATGTTCCTACTTGAGTACTTCACACAGGAACAAAAATCAACTATACATATAATTAATTGTTGTACTCACATATTAGACTTCGGCATGCATACACATATTTATAAACTTATCACATACCGGTATAAAAATATGGAATTGCTAGAAGTCAGACGTCTGAGATTTATTAAATCTCAATCACCTAATACTTCATTAGATTAAGATTTGCGCAACCTTATGCCGCCGTTCTTTTTCTACACTGCACGCTGGCTTTGCTATTGTCATGTGCCTTTTTAGCATATTTTGTGTTTGTTTGTTTGTTGCTTTTTAGTTTGCTTCGTTGTTGTTCTTTCACAAAAAAAGCGAAACATCTGTTGCAGTTAAAATTCTGGCCTATTAAATTATGTTCTGATTAGAGATTTTTTCAGTTCCATGTGGGTCGCGATTAAGATTTTCTACGTTCTGTGTGGGTCGCAACCGAGATTTTCTGAGTTGCATGTGTATCACAACTAACATTTTTCGAGTTGCATGTGGACCGCAACTGAGATTTTCACAGTTACATGTGGATCGCAACTGATATTTTCCAAGCTGCATGTGGGTCTCAACTGAGTTTTTTCTTTCCATTTGCATGTGGATCGCAACTAAGATTTTTCTAGTAGCATGTGGGTCATAATTGAGATTTTTTCAGTTGCATGCGGATCGCAACGGAGAACTTCTCAGTTGCATGTAGGTCGCAATTGAGATTTTTCCCAGTTCAATGTGGGTCACAATTGAAATTTTTCCAGTTACATGTAGATCGCAACAGAGATTTTTCAGTTGCATTGGTACTGTAACTAAGATTCTCTAGTTGCACATAGTGCAACAAATATTCCCAGTTACACTAGTGGAAAACAGGGCTTTCGTGGGAGCCTTTTGTCGCGGGCGCGCCTGCACCCGCGACAAATGGCCTGGCCACGTCGCCCAGAAACCATGTGGAGCGGGCAGGGCCTTTTGTCGCGCCCTCTTTGTCGCGGACCGTATCTCGACCCGCGACAAAAGGTGTCTGAGTGCCGGGGCTTCTGTCGGCACCCCTTTGTCGCGGGTCGTAATACGGCCTGCGACCAAAGGGCCATGGCTATATATAGACACGCAGCCAGCCCCCCCCCACCTTATTTTTTCCTTGGTGGTGAAGGTGGAGGTGTATGCTAGCTCATTTTTTCTACATGTGCACAAGAGGTGTTTGATGGAATGCTTGTAAGAGGGATGCCACTTGATTTTATTTGATAAGATTTCTCCTCTTTTTGATCCTAAAAGGTTAGCCACTATTTTCTCGTATATGTATATACATAGTCCGTACAATACTAATTTTAGAAAGGTGATTGCATCTGATACATATATAATTGTACTTATGATGCAGATGAGTCATCCATGGATGTACGGTAACCGATGTGCCCCCGCTTTCAGAGAGGGCGTGAATTCTTTCCTGCTTGTGGCCGGGGCCAACAAGTCGAAGCAAGGTTTTATGTGCTGTCCATGTCTAAAATGTAAGAACGAGAAGGATTACTCTTGCTCAAGAGACATTAAGAGCCACCTGCTTCGGTTTGGATTCATGTCCAGCTATAATGTTTGGACCAAGCACGGAGAAGAAGGGGTTATGATGGAAGACGGCGATGAAGAAGAAGATAATGATGACCAGTACCGATCTATGTTCTCTGAATGCGATGATACCGCAATGGACGACAATGAAGAAGAAGGAGGTGAAGAACAGGCATCAGATGATCCTGTTGATGATGATCTTCGTCGGGTCATTTCTGATGCAAGAAGAGACTGTGGCACGGATAAGGAGAGGTTGCAGTTCGAAAAGATGTTAGAGGACCACCACAAATTGTTGTACCCAGGTTGTGAAGATGGGCATAGAAAGCTGGGTAGCATATTGGAATTGCTGAAATGGAAGGCAGAGGTTGATACGTCTCCAACGTATCGATAATTTCTTATGTTCCATGCTACATTATTGATGATATCTACATGTTTTATGCACATTATATGTCATATTCGTGCATTTTCTGGAACTAACCTATTGACGAGATGCCAAAGTGCCAGTTCCTGTTTTCTGCTGTTTTTGGTTTCAGAAATCCTAGTAACGAAATATTCTCGGAATTGGACGAAATCAACGCCCAGGTTCCTATTTTCACCGGAAGCTTCCAGAGCACCCGAGAAGGACCAGAGGGGGGCCACGGGCCCACCACACATGGTGGTGGCGCGGCCAGGGCTGGGCCCGCGCCCCCCTGTTGTGTCGTCGCCTCGTCGACCCTCCGACTCCGCCTCTTCGCCTATTTAAAGGTCCCTGACCTAAAACCTCGATACGAATAAGCCACGATACGAGAAAAGTTCCAGAGCCGCCGCCATCGCGAAGCCAAGATCTGGGGGACAGGAGTCTCTGTTCCGGCACGCCGCCGGGACGGGGAAGTGCCCCCGGAAGGCTTCTCCATCGACACCGCTGCCATCTCCACCGCCATCTTCATCAACGCTGCTGCTCCCATGAAGAGGGAGTAGTTCTCCCTTGAGGCTCGGGGCTGTACCGGTAGCTATGTGGTTCATCTCTCTCCTATGTACTTCAATACAATAATCTCATGAGCTGCCTTACATGATTGAGATTCATATGATGATGCTTGTAATCTAGATGTCATTATGCTAGTCAAGTGGGTTTTACTTATGTGATCTCCGAAGACTCCTTGTCCCACGTGTGTAAAGGTGACAAGTGTGTGCACCGTGTGGGTCTCTTAGGCTATATTTCACGAATACTTATTCACTCGTTATGAATGGCGCAGTGAAGTGCTTATTCATATCTCTTTATGATTGCAATGTGTTTTGTATCACAATTTATCTATGTGCTACTCTAGTGATGTTATTAAAGTAGTTTTATTCCTCCTGCACGGTGTAATGGTGACAGTGTGTGCATCCGTGTTAGTACTTGGCGTAGGCTATGATTATGATCTCTTGTAGATTATGAAGTTAATTATTGATATGATGGTATTGATGTGATCTATTCCTCCTACATGGTGTGAAGGTGACAGTGTGCATACTATGCTAGTACTTGGTTTAGTCGTGTCGATCTTTCATGCACTCTAAGGTTATTTAAATATGAACATTTAATTGTGGAGCTTGTTAACTCCGGCATTGAGGGTTCGTGTAACCCTACGCAATGTGTTCATCATCCAACAAGAGAGTGTATAGTATGCATTTATCTATTCTGTTATGTGATCAATGTTGAGAGTGTCCACTAGTGAAAGTCTAATCCCTAGGCCTTGTTCCTAAATACTGCTATCGCTGCTTGTTTACTGTTTTACTGCGTTACTACTGCTTGTTTACTTCCTATAATATTACTACCATCAACTGCACGCCAGCAAGCTATTTTCTGGCACCGTACTACTGCTCATATTCATTCATACCACTTGTATTTCACTATCTCTTCGCCGAACTAGTGCACCTATTAGGTGTGTTGGGGACACAAGAGACTTCTTGCTTTGTGGTTGCAGGGTTGCATGAGAGGGATATCTTTGACCTCTTCCTCCCTGAGTTCGATAAACCTTGGGTGATCCACTTAAGGGAAAACTTGCTGCTGTTCTACAAACCTCTGCTCTTGGAGGCCCAACACTGTCTACAAGAATAGAAGCACACGTAGACATCAAGCACTTTTCTTGCGCCGTTGCCGGGGAGGAAAGGTAAAAGGTACTCACACTCCGGATCTCGGCTACTAAGCTATTTTCCGGCGCCGTTGTAAGTACTCGAAGCTATTTCCTTTAGACTCTGCAATTGCGACATTTGGTTTCTTGTTTACACTAGTTAGGCATAATGGACAACAATGACCTTCTTATTCTATTTCCTGATTTAAGACATGGATGGTTTGATGCGAAAATTAAAAAACTCATGGAACATATTAATATGAATGCTTTGAACACTATTGTTGCTAATGCTATGGAAAATTCTAAGCTTGGGGAAGCTGGCTTTGATGAGCATGATATTTTTAGTCCCCCAAGCTTTGAGGAGAAAATTTTCTTTGATGATACTTTGCCTCCCATTTATGATGATTATAATGATAGTAGTCTTTTGTTACCACCTGTTATGGAGGATAAATTTGATTATGATTACAATATACCTCCTATATTTGATAGCTACTTTGTTGAATTTGCTCCCACTACAATTAATAAGAATGACTATGCTTATGTTGGGAGTAGTAATTATTTTATGCATGAGACTCATGATAAGAATGCTTTAAGTGATAGTTATATTGTTGAGTTTGCTCATGACGCTACTGAAAGTTATTTTGAGAGAGGAAAATATGGTTGTAGAAATTTTCATGTAACTAAAATGCCTCTCTATGTGCTGAAATTTTTGAAGCTACACTTGTTCTATCTTCCTATGCTTGTTACTTTGCTCTTCATGAACTTGTTTATTACAAGATTCTTATGCATAGGAAGCATGTTAGACTTAAATTTGTTTTGAATTTGCCTCTTGATGCTCTCTTTTGCTTCAAATACTATTTCTTGCGAGTGTATCATTAAAATTGCTGAGCCCATCTTAATGGCTATAAAGAAAGAACTTCTTGGGAGATAACCCATGTGTTGTTTTTTTACTACAGTACTTTGTTTTATATTTGAGTCTTGGATGTTGTTTACTACTGTAGCAACCTCTCCTTATCATGTTTTTGTGCCAAGTAAAGTTTCTATGTTAAAGTTGATGTTATATTTGGGATCGTCTGCGCAGAAACAGCATTGCTGTTCTGTCACGAATTCTGGCACAAGTCTCTGTAGAAAATTCGAAAAAATCTGCCAATTTACGTGCGTGATCCTCAGATATGTACTCAACTTTCATTAGTTTTGAGTTTTTCCATTTGAGCAAGTCTGGTGCCATTTTAAAATTCGTCTTTACGAACTGTTCTGTTTTGACAGATTCTGCCTTTTATTTCGCATTGCCTCTTTTGCTATGTTGGATGAATTTCTTTGATCCATTAATGTCCAAGTAGCTTTATGCAATGTCCAGAAGTGTAAAGAATGATTGTGTCACCTCTGAACATGTAAATTTTTATTGTGCACCGATACGCGTAGATGCACACGTCCGTTGGGAACCCCAAGTGGAAGGTATGATGCGTATAGAAGCAAGTTTCCTCGCATGAAACCAAGGTTTAATCGAACCGAGTAGGAGCCAAGAAGCACGTTGAAGGTTGATGGTGGCGAAATGTGATGCGGCGCAACAACAGGGATTCCGGCGCCAACGTGGAACCTGCACAACACAACCCAAGTACTTTGCCCCAACGAAACGGTGAGGTTGTCAATCTCACCGGCTTGCCGTAACAAAGGATTAACCGTATTGTGTGGAAGATGATTGTTTGCAAAAAACAAGTAAAACAAGTATTGCAAGTAGATTGTATGCTATGTAAAGAATAGGACCGGGGTCCACAGTTCACTAGAGGTGTCTCTCCCATAAGATAAAGCATGTTGGGTGAACAAATTACAGTCGGGCAATTGACAAATAGAGAAGGGCATAACAATGCATATACATGATATGATAAATATAGTGAGATTTAATCCGGGAATTACGACAAAGTACATAGACCGCCATCCAACTGCATCTATGCCTAAAAAGTCCACCTTCAGGTTATCATCCGAACCCCATTCGGTATTAAGTTGCTAAGCAACGGACAATTGCATTAAGTATGGTGCGTAATGTAATCAACAACTACATCCTTAGACATAGCATCAATGTTTTATCCCTAGTGGCAACAGCACAACACAACCTTAGAACCTACTCGTCACGATCCCGGGTGTCAATGAAGGCATGAACCCACTATCGAGCATAAATACCCCCTCTTGGAGTTAAGAGCAAAAACTTGGCCGAGCCTCTACTAATAACGGAGAGCATGCAAGATCATAAACAACACATAAACAATAGATTGATAATCACCATAACATAGTATTCTTTATCCATCGGATCCCGACAAACACAACATATAGTATTACAGATAGATGATCTTGATCATGTTAGGCAGCTCACAAGATCCAACAATGAAGCACAATTAGGAGAAGACGACCATCTAGCTACTCGCTATGGACCCATAGTCCAGGGGTGAACTACTCACTCATCACTCCGGAGGCAATCATGGCGATGAAGAGTCCTCCGGGAGATGAATCCCCTCTCGGCAGGCGGTGCCGGAGGCGATCTCTGAATCCCCCGAGATGGGATTCGCGGCG
>NC_061508.1:310672645-310784184 GCF_022539505.1 Lolium rigidum | reverse complement strand
TTCGAGGGTTAGTCTCATGATCTTCTCGTTGCTACCATCTACTAGATTAGATCTTGGCTTGTGTTTCGTTCTTGCGGTAGGAATATTTTGTTTTCTATGCTACGAATCCCAACAGAGGCGCCTCTAGTGAACTGTGGACCCCGGTCCTTCTTCTTTTAATTGCATTCTTCTACATTATTTTTCTGTTCTGTTCTCTGCAAACAATTCTTCTTCCACACGGTTCGTTTAATCCTTTGTTTTCAGCAAAACCAGTGAGCTTGACAACCTCGCTGAAAGTTGGGGACAAAGTACTTGGTTGTTTGTGTGCGGAGTCTCCACGTTGTTGCTGACGCGAGCGATGCGCCCTCCCACGAGTTGGTTTGCAACACCTCGGGAGAGAACGTTTTTCTCCTACTGGTCGATAAACCTTGGTTTCTTACTGAGGGAAAACTTCCTGTTGTGCTCATCATACCTTCCTCTTGGGGTTCCACTCAACGTTGCGCATAAATTCTCCTTCATCAACTTCACACCAGCACTCCTCCTAACGTCAACATCATTGATTCTAAGTGGGTCTCTAAGGTGAAGAAACATGTTGACGGTTATATTCAGCGCTACAAAGTGTGTCTTGTGGCGAAGGGTTTTAAGCAGCGCATGGACTGGATTATGAGGATACATTCAGCCCGGTTGTCAAACCTACCACTATTCGGCTTCTCTGTCTCTGGCAGTTTCTCGTGGATGGTCTCTCTGCCAGCTTGATGTGCAGAATGATTTTCTTCATGGGTTGCTTCAAGAAGAGGTCTACATGCGGCAGCCACCTGGATTTGTTGATCACACTCAGCCTCATCACCTCTGTTGTCCGACGAAGGCTCTCTCTATGGACTGAAGCAGGCGCCTCGTGCCTGGCATGCTCGTATGGCTTCAGCTATCCGTGCTCCTGGGTTCGTTCCTTCTACGGCTAACACTTCACTGTTCTTTTTTCAGCGTTCGAGTGTGACCATGTACCTGCTCATGTACGTGGATGACAAAATCCTGGTCAGCTCTTCACCGACGGCTGCCGATGCTGTTGTGACTGCGCTTGGCAGAGACTTTGTAGTTAAGGATTTGGGACAACTACACTTCTTCCTGGGTATTGAGGTCGCTCATCAGGATCGTGGCAGCTTAGCTCTCACCCAAAAGAATGCTCTCTTGATCTCTTGCGTCGTGTTGGTATGCTCAAGTGCAAGACATCTCCTATGCCCATGTCCTTGACCGACAAACTTTCAGCTACTGATGGTGCTCTTCTGTCTTCTGAGGATGCGACTGAGTACCGGAGTATTGTTGGTGGTCTGTAGTATCTGACAATCACACATATGGATCTCTCCTTTGCGGTTAACAGGGTGTGCCAGTATCTTCATGCGCGTACTAATGTGCACTGGTATGCTTTGAAACGCATCATGCGTTATGTGCATCTCACTGTCTCCTATGGTCTCTACCTGCGCCCTAGTCCCTCCGGAGTTTTTTCTGCATTCTCATATGCTGATTGGGCTGGGTGTCTAGACGACAGGCGATCTACGGGGGATATGCAATGTTCCCGGGTCCTAATTTGATCGCCTGGAGTGGACACAAGCAAGCCATTGTTTCCAGCAGCAGCACAGAAGCCGAATACAAGGCTGTTACCGATGCGACGGCCGAGCTCATATGGATTGAGTCCCTACTTCGAGAACTAGGAGTTTCTCAGCCACATCCTCCGGTCCTTTGGTGCGACAACATCAGTGCTACGTTTCTATCGTCTAACCCGGTGTTCCATGCACGTACCAAACACATTGAGATTGACTATCATTTTGCGAGGGAGCGTGTTGCACAGAAGCTACTACAAATCAGGTTTTATCTCTTCAAAAGATCAACTTTCAGACATCTCCACCAAGCCTCTATCTTCACCCATGTTCGAGGTATGTAGGCACAACCTTCTAGATGCTTCAGGAGTGAGTTGAGATTGAGGGAGAGTGTTAGACTTTGTATTGTAGTCCAACTGTGTAATTCATGCCGTATTGGTATAGGACATGTATTGTACCATTTTACACCATTATATATATATATATATATATATATATGAGATAGGCCACCCCATAGAGGGTTGAGCCAGTTCCCCCAAACCCTTTGTTTTACACTAGCTAATATTACAGGAGCTGGATGGAGCACCGTCGCCGTCCCTACTTGGCCCCAGCGGCACCGTGGAGGCCCTGGAAGAAGGCATGCGGGTTTGACTCGAATCCGGTGCTGGAGATGTAGGCGCCGCCGTCGGGAGCCTTCATCATTCCCCCACCACTGCCACCTCCGCCTACTGCCTGGCCACAACATACACCGACTGACTTGGCAGCGGCACCACCACCTCCTTTACCTCCTCCTACGGACCCCCCCCCCCCGTCACTCTTAGCTCCTCCTCCTCCGCCACCGCCATTGCCTCCTCCTCCACCACCCTTTCCACCGCCGCCGTCTCCTCCTTTCCCACCACGGCCACAACCACCCTTTTTTAAACACAAGGCCTTAGCCCAGCTTTAAATTAATAAAGCCACGAATGGCACATTTTTACAGGTTGCTGAGAGAACAGCTTACAAGACACCAACACACACAAGCACACACCAAAAACACGACACATAGCTTGAGCGTCGGAGACCTCAGCCACCAAGGCAAATCCCTACACTTGAAGCGGGGATAGTTGACACTCGGAGGGGGCTCGTCGTCGAGGAGAAACCATCCTGCGCGTACATCAAATGGCCAAAGGCCGTGGCCCTGGATCGAAGGGCGCCGTACCGTCGGCCGGAGTCGCTCACCCTAGAGCTCGAACGGATGTCAGGGACATTGAGACCAAAGAGCAGAGGCCAGGACTGGCCACCAAGAACAGCCAAGAACGCCACGAGACCAACTCCACCGCCGGACATGAGAACTCGCCCGGCCTGGCGCAAGCTGAAGGTACCACGAAGGAACAACAGCTCAAAGAAAAGGCGCCCTCGCCGGAGAACCAAAGAAGAACGCTGCAGATGAAACCCGCCAGTGCCTCCAACCGAGATGGACCAACACAACACTGCCCCCTTTACCCAAAATGGCCTTTCAAGAAGGACACCACGCCGGAGGCGTAGACGCCGCCCATTTCGAGGGGAATTGGGTTTTCACCCGGGAATAATGGATTGGTAGGAGGAAGGGGAACAACCTCGTCGGCGCCTCCAGCGAGGGAGTGATGCCCGCATGCGTCACCATCGTCGTGCCACTGGCTAGGGATTTCTCCTGGAGGCCCCATCCCCACAACCCACTGTGACGCACCCAGCCGAGCTCCGGCGACCAGGCGCGACCACGGATCTGGCATCAAAAGGATGACCATCAGATCTAGGGAGCGCGACGCCGGAGAGATCAACACACCAGATAAGCACCTGCCACCGAGCCGATGCCCACACAGCCGAGCACGGCGGCCAGCAACCAGTGAGTGCCACCCCGCCAGAGAGTCGACGTCACCCACCAGCCCAGGGCCGCCGCCCTGACTTCTCGAGCCCCCACCGAAGAAGAAACCAACATAAGCCTTCCTTACCTCAGGCCGCCAGCCATCAAGGCAAGAGGAGTCTATAGCGATGCCGCCTCGGCCAAGACGATCCCGGCATGGAGATCCTCCACCTACACACCACGCGGGGGCGAGAGCTCAGATCCCCGCCGCCCCCTTCACCGGCGACGCGAGCTTAGCTCAGCGGCGTCTCTAGGGGCGACGAGGAGGGGGAGGAGGGAGGGGAGCGGCGGCAGCGTGAGGCTATGGTTTCGCCTCCTCGTTCGCTTGGAGGGGGCGACGCAAGGAGGGCGAAGCGGTTTTTTCGCCTTCTCGTAGTCACCTCCGCCATCCTTGCCACCCATGGTTCTCGCTCTAAGAAGATGCTAGTTGTTGTGTTCTGTGCGCTTGTTCTGTAAGTATAGAAACAGATTGGAGTGCTCTACTACTCTTTCATAGAGAGTTCGATCGATGTTGGGACTGTGGGAGCAGTCAAAACCACATGCACGGCGACGCATGGCGGGACACGTTGGAGGGCTGCATGCCTGCATGCCGGTACGTGGTGGAAGATATGCCTGACTTCCCCTGACTCCAGCTGGCCTAGCGCCCGAGAGCTCGCCTCGGTATCCGTGATTGTGCATATCTGCGTGGTTTTAGACTACTCGTAGTGGGAGTAATTTGGGTAGTAATATAGAGCTACATGCAATGTCAACTAAGCAATTTGATGACATGACACATCATTAATTGAGGAAAGAGAGCATTGTGGTAACTAGCTATGTTATCATAACATCACATTTTCCAAGATTAGATGAGTCTACAACCTAATTAATATGGCTTTGCATGACACTACACATATGTTACTTCTCACTATGAAGGTAGTAACATAGAGTAGTAACATGTTCATGTTACTACTCTATGTTACTCTCCACTATGACTAGTCTTAAGCTGGAGTGATGGACCGAGAAAGCAATATGACTCCACCAAGAGAGTGATGATTGAGGTTGCTTAGATGATTGAGCTCGCTTTTTTATTTTTATTTTTTTAAATCGATGGTTTGTATTAATAGGGAGTAGAGTTCTGATTACATTCTTTCAAAGTCAGCTCCAACACGCAGGAAGGTGTTGAACCTTGTAACACACCACCAGTGCAACTCACACAACTAAACCTGGCCAACTCATGAGCCGGCCTATTGTCTTCTCTTGCCACTTTTCTGAAGGTGAAGTCAGGTATGAGAGTAACCAACCGATGAATGTTCGCTAGCACACTCGACAAATGAGAGCGATCCCTTTCATCAGAGTTTTCCTTTTTTATTAGAGCATCACAGTCACTCTCAATAATTAGGCTACTATCCACTAGTTTAACAGTTTGCTTGATCCCTTTTAAACAAGCCAGGGCTTCTGCAGTTTCCGCATTATCACAATTAAGTAGAACTCCCTAGGCGGACCACTTGATCTTTCCAAGGTGGTTAAGAGCTAGAACACCCCACAAGGCGAAGTTTGATTATTTAATGAAACTAGCGGGTCCACGCTTAGGCATTGCCAGCCCTGTGTCTGGAGGCTTCCAACTTGATTTCATTTTATTCTTCTTTGGTTCCTCGTGTATCTCCTTCATTCCACGCATTGGTCTTTCTCCTTTCCTTTATTTCAGGCTACTTTTCTTCTGTAATATTTGACACCAACTATTAGTAGTTGCTTAAGAAATCAGTTGACTGATTTATTCCCACCTTTCCATCTCTAAAGATGCAGTTGTTTCTTAAATGCCAGGCCCTCGACGAGACCAGCATCAGCTATCCGCGCATATCTGAGCTTGAAGCATTCAGAATGTTCAGAGTCCACTCCTTCCGACTGCTTCTCAGTTTTCCTTCAGGTGATAGCTTCCAGATTTTTCTCATGCTTTCTCTTAGGGTGGCAGCTTAGGTGCAAGTCACAGTGGCATGGTATCCATCTTCTTCATCTCTTCTGCAGATGGTGCAAGTTGGGTCAGTTATCATATTAGGCAATCACTGCTTTTTTTTGTACCGCTAGTGCCTAGTTTCCAACTGAAGATCTTCAACGTTTGTGTTACTTCTTTTTCCTACTTTTTTGTTTTCATTTGTCTCTGTTTTATTTTTTTGCTTTTAATTTTTCTTCCATTTTACTCAGTAAGGCTAAATATTTTTCAAAATCATGAACATTTCTTTAATTGGAACCTTTCTACTTGGTGATTATTTTTAAATTATGAACCATTTTATCGTAAATAATTTTGGAAGGTGAATATTTTTTGATTTTAACATTTTTGAAATCACATTATCGAGTGAACCATATATATTTAAAATCTAAAACTTTTTTGACCGACTAAACAATTCTTTAAACCTAAACATTTTCTAAATGGAAATTTTAGAACCTAAACCTTTTTGCAATCATGAACAATTTTCAAAATATGAACCTTTTCTTATTTAGCGAATAAAATTTTAAATGTGAACCATTTTTCTAAACTTCAACAATTTACATATCATGAAAAATTGTACCTTTTGCCCTGGTAAACAATTTTAATTTTGGAACCATTTTTGCTAGTGAACTCTTTCTAAAATTTGAACCTTTATTAATCATGTGAATTGTTTTAAATTTGGCACATTTTTCTTACTCAACTTTTTAAAAATCTGAACCCTTTTTAACAGCGTGAACCATTTTATTTATATAATGCATGGTTGCTTGTTGATTACTTTCTTCGCTCTCTTATCGTAGGCTAGTTCAACTCGTAATCGCGCATGTTGCTCGTTGGTTGTTGTAGGCGTTTGATGTGTGCACCAATCCGCTCGGTGGGCCTGGCCCATCTGCGTGAACTACAGGAGCACGACCAGAGCACAATAGGTAGGGGCTCCCCTTTCGCGAGGCTTCTCGCTCTCATAATGGGTGATCCCTATACACCGACTAGGTCGGTGTAGACAACCCCCCCCCCCCCCCCCACACACACACACACCCCTGCGTTGGTTGGGCCTGGCCCAGGCACCGATTTCTGCTTTGTTTTTCGCTTTCTGTTACCCTTTCCTTTTTCTTTTTTCTTTTCTCCTTTTTAGGTTCGAAAAAGGTTCAGATTCAGGAAAATATTTAACATGAAAATCGTGCAAAATTGTTCAAAAAATAATTGTTCTCTAATTTTAAAAATGTTTAGATTCGAAAAAACTCAAAATGGTTTAATTTCGAAAGAAGTTCAAATTTTGAGGAATTTCAGATTTTTTAAAATGTTCAAACTCAAAAAATGTTCATTCTTAAAAAATGTTAAAATTCAAAAACTGTTCAAGTTTTTTGAAAAATGTTCATTTTTCAAACTTTGTTCTGATTTAAAAAATTCTCAAATTGAAAATATTCATGTAAAATTTTTAAAAATTTTTTTGAATATTTTTTGAATTTGAAAGTTTTCGAAGTTATGCTGATTTTGAAAATTGTGAACAACGACAGAACACAGACGGAGCATAACAGGGATACCAAGAGAAACTAGGGAAGGAAGACCGAACGACTAATGGGACTGGCCCACGCCCTGCTAAGGGTGTGCGGCGTGTTGCCTCCCACCGACCAGGTCGGTGTAGAGGCCCTCCCCTCATAATGTGTCGGCTCAGTTAAACCGTTGCTGATTCGCCTTCTCTTGATGCGTCAATGGACCCGACCAATCCGATAAATTCCTTGTTTGCCAATTTTTTCATTGTATTCTATCGTTTTGCTAGAAGTTCTCGGTAACGTGTTTAGCCGTTGGATCCAGTTGTGCTACAATTCACGCATCTTTTTTACTCTCTACATAAGGATGATAATTTTACCCACGGGTACACTAGAAGTTCTCAGTCATGTGTTTAGCCGTTGGATCCAGTTGTGCTACGATTCGTGCATCCTGTTTTACCCTCTACATAAGGATGTCAATTTTACCGACGGGTACGTGTACCCGCGAGTATGGGTATGGGTATGTATTCATTTTTATGCCCAAGGATAGTAATCATACCCTAACCCTTAAGTCATAGGTAGGGCATGATTATAGTCTTGTACCCACGGGTATACCCATACCCTGCCCGTTTAATGTTAGTTTCTTACGTGACACTCTACTTTTGTTGACTTATAAGTTAGAATATGAGAATTATTTTTATATTTTGTTAATTTTTATGTACTCAACTACCTGTTGAGATAATTCATTTTTTAATTATATTTGTTATCAATAAATGTAAAATTACGAATGACTTGTGTATAATTTGACCTACCCACCAGGTATGGGTATGGGTAAAATTTTATACCCATGGGTATGAGTACTGGTAAAAATTTGTATCCATTAACTATACATGTATGAGTATGGTATTTATCTATCCTGTCCATATCCTACCCATTGCTATCCTAACCTCTACATCTCCAGTCGCCTGTATTTCTTGACACGGGACAAGGGCAAAGGTTTTTCATTGATTTTCCTTGTTTCTTGTACAGTAGAGTAATTAAGAGGAGTTAACGCTTTTTTTTTGGTTTTTTTCTTGTACTTAATTTTCCTCTTATTTTTCTCATTTCCATTACAGATTCTACACCTGTACAATGTAGCATGTACATTTTATTTGTCCGTATAGATATGTTTTTGTTTTCAAGGTGTTGGTTATGAAGTGGATTGCAGCAAAAAAAAAGTCTCAGTCGTTGTGTTAGATGTAAGTGGCCTGCAACTAGGTTTTTTCCTAGTTGAAGTGGGCTGCAATTGAGAAAAAAATGTTCTCGCCGCTGAATTAGCATCCTGATTCGTGTTGGTTACGAGTTTCAAGTAGGTTGCAACTATGATATTCTAATTGCCAATTGCAAGCGCGTTATAACTACGTTATTTTCAGTTGCAAGTGAATTGCAACTATAATATTTCAATTGCAAGTGGGTTGCAATTATAATATTCTAGTTGCAAGCGGGTTGAAACTATGTTATTTTCAGTTGCAAGTGGGTTGTAACTAAGAAAAAAATATGCCTCAACATTGTATTAGCATCGTGATTCTTGTTGGTTAGGACTTGCAAGTTGGTTGCAATTGTGACATTCTAGTTGCAGGTGGCTTTTTCGATAGCAAGTGGGTTGCAATTGGGAAAAAATAGAATGTTGTATTAGCATCGTAGTTTTTTTGGTACTGGAAGTGGTTTGCGTGACCTTTTTAGTTGCAAATGGATTGTAACTGAGTTTTCAGTTGCAAGTGGGTTACGGCTATGCAAAAAAATTTGGTTGTAAGTTGCATTGAGACCAAATGTACTTCTGACCATTTGGTTAACATTTTATTTGTGTTGACCAAGAGTTCCAAGTGTGTGGTAACCGCGAGTCACTGAATTCTAGTTGAAGTGAGTTCCGACTAAAGTTTTTCCATTTGCAAGCAGGTTGTAAGTGAGAAAATGTCCTCGGCCGTTGGATTAGCTTCGTGATTTATAGGTTGAGACTTGCGTGTGGCCAAGATGACTAAAAGTGGTGAATTCGTATCTTGGTGTTTAAAGTTGAATAATTTTAAAAAAAATCTTTTTTTTTGCAAAGAGACGTGTGAAGTTCCCTCCAAGTGATTATTTGATCTATTATTCAATGAGCCTGCACAAAATCAAAAAGAAGAACTAGCAACTATTTAGCCCAAAATAAAGGACACATGGGCCATATGGGAAAGAGCATGTTTCATGCCTTGAAAAGACAATCACTCTAGGCAAAGCATCGATGAGGAAAAGAAGCGCTCGCTCCCGCAATCGAATGAGAACTTTAACTGAGCTCTAGATGTTCATTTATTCTCTAACTAGTTAAATTCAGGCGCCTTGCCACGAGATAATGACAAAATTTACACATACTAGTAAGTTTATAAATATCCGTGGGATATAAGTAATATGGTTCCCATTCATATATGGATGAAAATCAACTCTCTCCCTCTTATGCTTTTTAAATTATTAGTTTTTGCAGATTCCATGCCTCCTCAAGCACCGTCTCCCCGTCTCTTCTTCCACTCCATATATCCACCCTCTTTGTCTGTCCTTACTTTAGCATTGCCGTCGCTATAAAATCTCACAATCTCATGTTACCTGATGGAACATCAAGGAGTGATATCAAACTTTTTATCGTATTAACCAAATCTACAAAGGTTTAGTATAGGGGACAAATCAGTTTCTTCGTGCTCGTATCTCATATCATCATGGACGATGTAGGTTTTATAGGGGAGCAAATGGCATTCACCAAGAGCACCTGGTTCTTTTATTGATGTCAAGGTCACACCATCTCTGTAAGTACGTATTGTATGGATTTCTTGGTTTCGAACTCTAGCCCATATCCCCTCACCTCTAATTCCACAATTTCATATTCCCATCCGTCTACACATACATCTGTGCTTCTTCTCTAGTTCTAGCTCGATACTAGACCCTTCAGTTTCTCTACAGATAGAGCGCATCCCCTTGGAAAAAGCATCAAATTCATTCCATTAGTTTTGACCAATGGTGGAGCTATGCAGAAGTCAGGGGGCAACTGCCCCCCCCCCCCCCCCAACATCCCCAAACCTTCAGAGGATTGTTGGCTGAGTTTTTTACATGTCTTAAAAGAAAAATTCAAATATAACAGAGGAGATACATTTTTCAATCAACTAGCTCATACGAAAATACTAATGATTGTAGCTTTATTGATTGAAGGCAGAGTATACAAAGAAACAGAAGAATATTTGGCATAACAAAGTAGAGGAAGACAAGGTGGTGCAAGCTACGGTAAATAGGAGCCGCAGATTCGCTCGTCGATGGGATGGATTTCACGTCCGGATAGGAGAAGTACATGGGGCAGTTGAGACGGGTCCAAAATTGCCTCTTGGGGAAAACATCGACCTTCCACGTCATTTGTATCTTGCTGTCACCAAAAACCGCCATGGTCCATCATGCAGATCTCTTTGTGCTGGTATCTCGTATCTTAATTGAAGAGTTGGGTTCATATAGGGGAGGAAACGACACACACCGAGAGAAGATGGTTCGTTTCTCTAAGTCAGGGTCACGCCACTATGTTAGTACGTATTGTATGCATTGCTTGGTTTTGAACTCGAGTCTAATATAGTATCTTCCATATATATCCCACCACCTCTAATTCTACAATTCCATATTCCAATCCTTATAGACATACATGTCCGCTTCTTCTCTAGTTCTAGGCTTCTAGCTCGATACTACCCTTCTACTTCTGTAGAGACGAAGCTTCCGTAGAAAAGGCATCACCTCTTTCTCCGACGAAAATAAGTCGGTAGCGGTCAGCGGCTACCTAAACTCATTTCATTCATTTTGACCAGTGGTGGAGCTATGCACAAGTCAAGGGCAACTGCCCCCCCCCCCCCCCGGCCCCTTTCATCCCCAAACCCTTTAGATAATTGTTGACGGAATTTTTTTACATGGCTTACAAGAGGATTTCAAATATTTGATAAGAGATAAATTTTTCAATCAATTGGTTCCTACACAAATAGTAATGGTTGTACCTTTATTGATCGAAGGCTGAGCATACAAGGAAGCAAAAGAACATAGCAACGTAGAGGAGGGCTAGGAGATGCAAGCTACGGCAAACATGAGCGGTAGATTCGCTCGTCAATGGGCATGGCTTTCACCTCCGAATAGCAGAGGTAGAGGGGGTAAGATAGCCGTGTCCAGAACCGCCTCTTGGGGAAAATACTGATTCGCTCGTCAATGGGCATGGCTTTCACCTCCGAATAGCAGAGGTAGAGGGGGTAAGATAGCCGTGTCCAGAACCGCCTCTTGGGGAAAATACTGACATGCCACGTCATGCACCCTTGCCGTCACCAACAGACCGCCATGGCTCCATGTTGCAAGTTTCTCCATGCCCGTATCATCTCATATCTTCACTGACGAGTTGGGTTTATATAGGAGATGAAATTACACACACAAAACAGCAAAAAAACGAAAATAGGGTCGACAGTACGCCGACGGCAACCCCCTCGGCATAGCCTCGACATGGACCAAATGGTCCACGGTACGCAGACGGCCACCCCCTCAGCGTAGCAAGCGCCAGGGCTGCCCAGGCTGCGTCGCGTGGCACGGTACGCTGACGGCCAGCCCCTCGGCGTAGCCAGCGCTAGGGCCGCCCAGGCTGCGCCGCGTGGCACGGTAAGCCGACGGTCACCCCCTCGACGTAGCCAGCGCCAGGGCCGCCCCAGGCTCGCGGCATGGCAGGGTACGCCGACGGCCATCCCCTCGGCGTAGCCAGCGCCAGGGCCGCCCCAGGCTCGCCGCGTGGCAGGATACGCCGACGGTGTGCCCCTCGCATAGCTCAAACGGCCGTTAGACAGACGGCGCCGGTTACCGTGCTACGCCGAGGGCCAGTACGCCGACGGGTGGGGCCAGCCATCGGCCCTCTACGTATACGCCAACGGCAACGTCTACGCTGAGGGCACGTGTGCTCTGCCGAGGCCGACCTTCCCCGAGGAGCTACGCCGAGGGCCCCGTCGGCGTAGCGTACGCCGAGGGCGAGGCGGTGGTACGCCGAGGGCCGCCGGCCGTCGACATCTGGCCAGATTCCTGTAGTGGCTCTATGTCACGGTCACGCTATCTATGTTAGTATGTACTACTATCTGTACAATTTCTTTGGTTCCCAACTGCACTCTAATCTATTATGTAGGCTGCTAGCTAGCTAGTCCATAATCAAGGTAAATTCAGACGGAGCAATTAGGTCTGATGCGGGTATTGCTTCGACTGGTGGGGTGGCACGAGATACGGAAGGGTTTAAAAGTGCATGGTGCAGATTGTATCAGGCATTACTGATCCGCTGATCATTGAAGCTCTTGCATTAAGGGATGCAGTGGTAGCGGCAAGGTCCCAAGGTTTTGACAAGATCATTGCTGAGACCAATAGTGCAAAGCTTGTGCGTTTGTGGATGGAGAGAGGGAACCACAGAGCAGTGATTGCTCCTATCATTAGTGAAACTAGCTAAAGGACCCGCGTATTTGCGCGGCTAGATAGATTTAGTATGTGTTGTTAGACTTGGTATTGTCTTCTTGGCCAGATTTTTAACCTCAGCCCCAACAATTTATCGATTTAATTCATCACTTGTTAGAAGTTATGAGTATTTCTACAAAGTGCATTAGTTCTTCAGGACATACTATGATGTATGCGACAGATCCAAAACCATATGTATATTTCTGTACCGTTCTTGCAATGGGCTTTCAAACTAACCTTTTCGCTTATATGATGTTGTGAAATTTCTTGCTACGTCTCTATACCCAAACATGTATGACTGGTCAATAAATTACATGTTCACTAATTCAACTAAAGTTATGACGGGATACATTCTCATTTGTTTTTCTTCATCGATAGCTACCTTAAGCTCATCTGTTTACAGGTGTGATTATAGCCACACGGAACGTTCAAATCCCAACATATACCCGACATATATGGTGTATCCGCCATGCAAAACCTATAGGCTCGAACGGATTGTGATTGGTTGTCGAAGAGGATGCTACCTTGATCAACTGCCACGATCGACTTCTCGCTCATGCAAAACCTATATATATATATATATATATATATATATATATATATAGAGAGAGAGAGATAAAGATGGGCCAGTTCGTATTTTGCAATGTAGGAATTAGTATTTGTATTGCGCATGGTGCACAATCAATTTTTATCTGATCCACTCACGTGCAAGACCATATATCCCATCCATTAAGATCTCCTAAGTTTTGATTAGCATGCCCAAACTGAAAATACAATGCCTCAACAGATGTACATGACTGCATATAAAATTCTTATGTACAACCTATGCACCACCGTGTGAGATGAAACTAATGAGTGAATTCTAATCTGCAGAGCAAGGACCAAAAACATATTTATAACTTAATAGATCCTAATTGGTGGCAGCAAAACAAAACACTGGACACCAATATGTTTTAGAAGCACTGAATAATACTAATTGGAATAGCACAGAGAAACAATACTGTTTTCTACAACAATAGAACACACAAAGAAGAGATTAAGATTTACAATGGCAGAGAAAAACGATACTGTTTTCTATAACAACAGAAATCCTAGAAGTGGAAGTTCTCTAAAAAACCTCTAGACCACCAATGCTCCTGCAATTCAATTCCATTGTCCCTGAAAAAATAATGTACGGTCTCAACTTCTCAATACAGAATTTAGCACATAGATTAAGAAGGTAAAGAAGAACTCGTGGCTTGATTTCATTGTTACCTGAGGTCAGTACTGGGTTCTGGCCAATACATCTATATATTGCATTAGTTTATCTTCTGTTTTTCTTCGTGGCAATCGATAAAAGTATATTTATAAAAAACTGGAATGCTTTGAGCGCATTTTTTTTTTGTGAAACACATGCTCAATGGCACTATGAGAAACTGGGATAAGATAATATCACAATTTAGTTAACTCTCGGCATTGTTCTGGAATAAATTTGGTACCAACTCGTCCAAAAAAGCAATAATTTCAATATTAATCTCAGCAACATCATCTTTCTGAAGTGTTTTTTTTCTTGTTCCCACAAATAGCGAATAACAATTAAAGTAGATGAAAATAGCCAATACATTATGTTGGTGCATGTAGAGCAGTACATAACTACATACCACAATTCCACCACAAACACTTGCTATCTTTCAGACTTCATTCCTTGCTACCATTGCTTGAACGTTCTTCCCTCTCTCAAGAGAAATCATCAAGGTGATTATGTATTACCAATCAATGTGATCCACATAATCAGTGCAACATCAATTAATTTGACGCTCCTGTAGAAATTCAGCTCAACTATACCAGACTGCACGGAAGGGAGAATCAATACGGCAAGGAGACGCGGATTAGCAGTCCTGCAGTAACTAAAAAAAACACTGACCTCAGACCTGGTGTAGCAATTCAGCAGTAATAATCCAATATTCAATACGTGATCAAAAGAAAACTGATAGGAACAGTTCCAACGAAATCGCATGGGGAGCCATCACGTCTGAAAAGCCCGCATGTCTCCTTAATTAGGCGGAGAAGTAGAGTTGAGCTAGCTAGCTTGGACCTGGCGGCGATGGCGATGCGTGGAGACGGATATTGAGGGCTCGCTACTCCTTTGTTTGTCATCGGCCGCCGCCATCAAACACTCCATAATGTGAGATGCAGATGTTGATTGTTCCAAGGATCCTAGACTATGTTTGGTTCGATCTCAACTTCGGTAGATCGATCTGGAGTCTCCATGGGTCTCGATGGATCCTGCTAAGATTTTCTTGTTTGTTGGGATAAAGCCTACATACGTGCCTACCTAGGGCATCTTTACATATGCCGGCCGGATGGATGCAATTTATATATACGTGGATCTTTCCGTCTACCGGCCGGACGGAGGCTCGCTTAATCTTTGCCGTTTAATTTTATTTGATTATTCCTAGCTTATCTTGAGCGTTGGTTGTTTGTTGTTTTAATTATATAATAGATAGATTAGCGATATTTCCTTAGAGTTTAGTTCTTTTGAGATTTTGTTTGCTCGTCGTTCAGCAAATGTTGTGGCCCATGAATGTGCGCGTTATGCCTGTGCTCATGGTGCCTCAGCTGTTTGGCTGAACGATAGCCCCGAGTTCCTGTCTACTAGCCTGATGGCTGATTGTAACTCTGGTTTATTGGAATAATAAAGAGTTGAGTTAACGCAAAAAAAAAGCTAGTCCATAATCCTGCGCCTCTGATTCCCCGATTCCATGTTTCTTTCTATCAGTATACACATACATACGGAGGCGGCGTTTTGGCTCATAGGAGCAAATGCTCGTATTATACAAAATAATTAAAATACAATTTTAAAAATGTCAAAAAATTCTGACATAATTTTTTTGGTGTACATCGTGACATTCTATGTTAGTGCACAAGTTTTCATGGAGAAACAATATTTTATGTGGCGTGTACAAAAAATACAAAAAAAATGTCCTGTACGTAGTCGTGTTATAGCATCAAAATTTGTCTTTTTTACAGGAGCCACATAATTTTTTAATTTTTTTAAAAAACTTGTGTACGAACATAAAATGTGTAGATGTATATGGAAAATTTTATTTTAGAATTTTTTGACAATTCGAAACGTAAGTTCACACAACGAGAGCAAATGCTCCTATGAGCCAAAATGAATATCCTCATACATCTCCGTTACTTCTCCAGTTCTAGCTCGATACTGCGAGCTACTGGAAGACGACATTGCCATCAAGCGAGTTATAAGAGGATCGGTCGCACCACGGCCTTGTTTGACAACATTATAAGGGCATCTCCAGCGGGGCGACGCATATTTATGTCCGTTTGCGTCGGGCACGGACACAAAAAAACGTCCGCATGTCCGCATGCGTCTGCCCCCTGCTCCAGCTGCAGGGACGCATTTATTTGACCGCATGCGTGATTAGAGAGGAGAGAGAGGGAAAAATTCTGTTTGTGTGGCTAGTAATAAGCGCATGCGTGATTAAATGAGGAGAGAGGGCTGCATGCAGCACAACCGGACACAAACGGACGCGCGGACGCGTCCGCAGAGACGCATTCCTGACGCATATTTGGTCCACGTTTGCGTTAGGACGGACACTGCGGACGTTTTGCGTTGCCCCGCTGGAGGGCGTTTTTATCCGCGCAGACGCAAACGGACGAAAAACGTCCATTTGCGTCGCCCCGCTGGAGATACCCTTACGCAAAAGATGTATTTATTGCTGTGCATATATTCGGCAAAGTTTCAAGCACCGTTGCGATCTCAACCATCAAGCCACTTTTGTGAGCCAAGTAAAGGAAAATTGCACATGTCAAAGCCCTTGGCCGAGTCCAGTGCTAAAGACAAACTAAAAACACATGGCAAAGTCTGTCTGCCGTTGCGATCTGTGCCATACACGTTTTGCAGTGCGTTGAGATACGGCAAAGCCTTTGCGTGTTTCAAGAGACCTTTGCCGTATCTTTTTCACACACTGTAAATGATTTTCCGGTAGGGTGCTTTAAGCAGACGTGTTAGTCGTGTTTTTGTACGGTCTGGAAAATGCCTCCGTGTGATGAGCCTTTATCGCCGTGACCTACGCTGCCAGCGAGTCGAGCAGGAGGAGGTGAGTCATGTGCATAGTGGCTGTTATTCACAGTGTGCACCGTGCACTCATGTGTGGTGGCCGAAGATGTAAACACTACAAGAATGGCGCGATATGCCGAGGGTCTTTTATCCGTCGACGGCTAAAAGTTAGGGCCATCGGCGTATGGATCGGCCAGGTACGCCGAGGGCAGCCCTCGGCATATCTTTGTCCTAGGTGTAGACAGGGCTACACCGACGATCACCCTCGGTGTAGGCCATTTTTTAAATTTATCTAATTTTATAAAAATCATAACTAATTCATATGATGTCAGAAAAATGCGTATAAGGTATCAAAATATTCAGAAAAACATCCTCTATCCGTTTATGTTAAACGCATGCATATTTAAATCATGGGATTTCTATTTTCGTGCCCTCGGGTCGTTAGTTGTACTCAGTTTTCCCCAGCCCCTTAGTTTTTCCTCAGTTTTCCCCTCCCTCTAGTTTGAAACCCGCAGAACGAGCTCAGACGGAAGGAATCCGTTTATTTGGACGTTACGTGCCGGCGTGTTGCGCCGCGTCGTACGTGGGGCCGCGACGTGTGGGGCCGCGTCGCGTGGGGCTGGTAGAAAGGGACCGCGTGGGACGGGACGAGAAGCGTTTGGTTGCACGTGAGCGAGGAGCTGGGTTTTGTCTCTCTCGGCCCAAATTGGCATTTTGAAGAGCACCTTTTCCCCTCTTTCTCTCTCTGTCTTTTTCACCAAATTAGTATCAAATCTAGAGAAGCTTCTATTTCTGTCTTTCTTCAATATGGCGGCAAATCTAGTAGCAAATCTCTGGGGTTATTTATGCCTTTTGGCCCTCGTTTTTTGCCCAATATGGCAGCAAATCTAGTAGCAAATGTAAAAGCTAGTATATGATAAATTGACAATCGCATAATCGAAAGCTAAGTATAATACATAGGGAAACTGCATACAGCAGCCAAAAGCAGCCAATAACGTTGTAATATACAAGACGCACGCAATGTATGGACAACAAGAAGATTAGGATGAATGAATTTGTTCTTCATTCCTCCTCATATATTTCGTCGTTTCTCCAGCCGTGCATTACCCCAAGAAAATATTGATTGAACTCCCTCCGTCTGCAGTGTGCGGCCAATACATCCTCCAAATGGTATGGCTTGTGTTCATTTCTCATACCGTAGTTTCCTATTCTATCCACACGTTCTGGCCACTCCTCCCAGGCCTTTGTATCATGAGAGTACTCTACGATATAACCCAAATCCGTGTAGTAGATGCAGCCAGGTCGAAGTGTCGGGTACACTCTGGTGTCGACGGAGATACACCGGATATAATTCACGAAGAAGGCATTACTGCCAATGTTACTGACCGGATGGAGAGAGCGGCTCTAAGTGTCCACACGGTACACCAATGGTCTGCCCGCCAAAGCCACGCTGACCAACAACACAAGCAGCAGATCACCATCCGACTTCACGAGGTAGAACTTCTGATGTCCAAGTTCGGAAATGAAATTAGTGTCTCCATCTTGACAAGTGCTCGTGTCGCTGCTTGCAACTGTACATTGGTGCACACTATTCTTCCGTGCTCTAAATTGTCCACAGCTAGTGCATACGAGTTCACCATTGAACGGTGTAATGCAACGCAGACAATGGTTCTTGATCGAAAATCTGTTTTCCCAATCTTTATCTATATCCTTAGTTGGAGTGCTCTCATCGACCCAACCAATTTCCGACGGGTAATGTGCGGTAACGAAGACCATAGTCGGGGATTTGATCACAGCGACTGGTTTCAGGAAAATAGATGGCATCTGCGCCTCAAACATAGTGTATTTCTTTGTGAGTGGGTTCAGAAGCCGTATCTTGTGCGGCGGGTTCTTCTGGGCAAGCACGATGACGCCACGGCAAAATCCGACGAAGTAGTATCTGGGCAAGCACGATAACATTCAGCACTAATTAAGATGTTTAAGATTGAAAATAAAGAGGTAGATATGGAGGAAGTTGAACCTTGTATGAACTTCGGATAGATCTATGGTGACGTAGCGTGATGTGCCGAGTTGGAGGAAGGTGAACTCAGCGACGTGTGGAAGGGCGTGGTGTAGCATGATCCATTCGTCCAGGTGCACGTCGGGCTCAGGCAAACCTGAGCGCCAATTTCTACAGACTTGCCTCATGGCAGAGTACGTGTCGGCGTACTCCTCGTTCGCCAGCAAGCATTCGCCGATCTGGTGAAGTGGTCCATCAGCCGAGAGAGGCCCGGTTCACGGAGGAGCCGCGCTTGGATGCGCCGCCCTCGGAGGCGACGCGCTCGGCGGCGGCCGGCTCGGCGGCGACGGGCTCGGCGGCGACCGGCTCGGCGGCGACGGGCTCGGCGGCGACGGCTCGGCGGCGACGGGCGCGGAGGCGACGGGCTCGGAGGCGACGGGCTCGGAGGCGACGGCCGCCGGCGCATTCTTCTTCTCCATCGCCGGCGAGGGTAGCGTGCGTACGGCGATTGGGGTTTTTCGATTTGGAGAAGTTGATGGGACGTGAGAGGGGTGGTTTCGTGCGTGAGCGAGAATGAGACGACTGTGTGCGAGAGGGAGGGAGGGAGGGGCTTACGCGTCCTAAATGCGACCCGCGTCCTACGCGTCCACTATTTGCACGTACGCACCGCGACACGCGTCAACAATGGCACGTCTTCCACTTCTGCACCGCAACACGCGTCCTCGAGTCTAACCCCGGAAATTTAGATATACTCGGGTATACCCTCGAGTCATATACTAGCATTTTTTGTGTGCTCGGTTTTCTCCTCGAGTGCTAATACTGGCTAGTGCAATATACTCAGTTTTACCCTCAAGTGGCTGGTCAACAGAGAGTCAACAAATGGGATTAACTAGTTAAATGAGTTATTTAATAAGCAAAAAAATCCGAAAAAGAGTGGCACTTACTCATGGAGTCTTTACCACAAATTGCCACTTCTCAAATCATAGATAAATCATAGATAAATCAAGTTTCACCACAAATTGCCACTTCTCAAATCACCTAGTAGCTATGAAGGTGCATGGTTTTCCATAATAAGCCCTACCCAAAACAGACTTTCCCCAAAACATACTTTGTCTAAATGAGGCCACAATTCTCACACTGATGTATATTGGTATTGCAAATAGTTTGAGGTAGGCCAAGATGGGTTTCATTGTACAAAACACGCATTTTCCATTTTTTAAATCTCATATTTGAATCCCTTAGTCTGTTTACTACTCACTTGCCCTTGGTTTCTTGATACTACTCGGTTTTGCCCTCTCCCTTCACAAACTCTCACGGACGCCCAACATTGCCCTGATTGGTCTAGCCCATGTCACGCGGATCTTGCCCGCCGACCGTTGATCGTATGATCTAACGGGCGAGGATAACCCCTATCTCTCTCTCTGGTCGGGGCCACCACCCTCTCACTCTCTGTCGTCGGTTAGCTTCCACACTCTATGTATGCGAAAGGGCGGTTACCTAGTACGCTAAAGTTTGGTTTTCTGCATTATTTTTCACGAGCTAAATTATAAACTCTTTTTAGGCATTACTTTTCACGCAAAAAATGATAAACCATCACCGATTTGTTGTAGCCATTACTTTTCACGCAAACAATGATACACCATCACCCATTTCTTGTAGCCATTACTTTTCACGCAAAAAATGATAACCATCACCGATTTTGTTGTAGCCATTACTTTTCACGCAAAAAATGATACACCATCACCCATTTCTTGTAGCCATTACTTTCAACGCAAAAAACGATAAACCATCACCGATTTTGTTGTAGCCATTACTTATCACGCAAAAATATGATACACCATCACCCATTTCTTGGACCCATTACTTATGACGCAAAAAATGATACACCATCACCCATTTCTTGGACCCATTACTTATGACGCAAAAAATGATACACCATCACCCATTTCTTGTACCCATTACTTTTCACGCAAAAAACAATAAACCATCACCGATTTCTTGTAGCCATTACTTTTCTTTTAGACTAGTCATAGTGGAGAGTAACATAGAGTAGTAACATGCACATGTTACTACTCTATGTTACTACCTTCATAGTGGGAAGTAACATATGTGTAGTGTCATGCAAAGCCATATTAATTAGGTTGTAGACTCATATAATCTTGGAAAATGTGATGTTATGGTAACATAGCTCTATGTTACTACCCAAGTTACTCCCACTATGAGTAGTCTTAGGCATTACTTTTCACCGTAAAATGATAAACTAGTCAACATAGTCCGCATTACTTTTTTTGTTGAGATATATACCCCCACAACGGTCGTCTCCTCCTTAATTTATTGTGTATAAACCCCCACAACGGTCATCTCCTCCTTATTTTATTGTGTAAACCCCTACAACGGTCATCTCTCCCTTATAAACACCCACACGGCCATCCCTTGTGTCAATAGGTTCTGCCTCTCTCTTCTTCGTTCACATACACTTTATCCATTGCCATGGCTTCCACGTCTCGGACGCGGACCGGAAGGGGAAGGGGAAGGGGAATGGGAAGTGGATCATCATCATTGCCACCACCACCGTCAACACTGCCATTGATCATAGAGGAGTTCTTCATCGTCGTCTATGAAGACCCTTTGGTCAAGAAGGTACGTACGCGTTCCCACATATATGATGCATGTGATTAATTATGGGCATGTTCTAAAAAACCTTTAATTTCAAGGGTTCCCTAATTTCAAACGATCGGCGCTCGATCTCTTTGCAGGAACTCCCAAAAAAATTTGCGGACTATCTTGACGGCAAGGAGCCAGCTAAGGTGTATCTGCGAGCAGCTGACTGCGGTCCTCGTCTCCGGACCGTGGAGGTCCTATTTGACGGACAAGGCCGGATGTACCTCGACAAGGGCTGGGAGAAATTCGCCATCGCGCACGGTGTGGATTTCGGCTGGATTCAGTACACTTCAAATATGAAGGCGATGATGTGCTCACGGTGAAGGTGTTTGACGGAACAATGTGCGGGAGGTACTACTACTCGGACGACGAAGATGCTGATGATGAAAGCGACGACGACGTGAAGCCATGCATCCATCCCCTTTAGATAATTAAGGGGATCATGACCAAGAATATATATGTAGCTTCATATGCATCGATTTAGAGATCTAGCTATTTTCTATATATTATGCATGTAAAAAATAATATCGCATTTCCACTATTATTCGAGCACCAATCCTCGCCGCCACTGCTAGGTCAACGCCGGGATGCACAATGTTTAGCATAAAAGTCACTTTAGATTAAGCTGCGAAAATAGTCACCTGCCATGGGCTGAGGCGGCCCCTACAGAGCGGCTCTATATTATATTCTCTAAATAAAATAGACGACCACGGCGGTCATTGACTCGCGGAGGCCCCACGGAGCGGCAATATATAATTTTCTATAAATAAATAGACGACCCACTGGTCATTGGCTGCGGCAGCCCCATAGAGCGGCCCCATTTGTCATTGGCAGCACCGCGTATACAATCGATAAATAAAACGGCCCACGCGTCGGCGGTAGATGGATCCACCCGTCGGCACGAGACGGTCAGCGAGGAACCGACCTCACGGTAACGGTAAGGCCTCCGACCCGACGGCAACCCGCGTCTTCGATGGGTTTCAAACTAGAGGGAGGGGAAAACTGAGGAAAAACTAACGAGCTGGGGAAAACTGAGTAAAACTAACGAAGCAGGGGCACGAAAATAGAAATCCCTTAAATCATCTACAGTACCATGTTAACATAGTAACAATTCAAACACTTTCTTATATGTCCTCCGGTTCCCGTTTTGGCCAGAGGGCAATTTAAACGAAGTCAGAAAAACCCGCGGAGCCGCATGGCATCATTTTATGTGTCCTAATAACCACCCCAAAAGACGGAATTGGGATAAGGTAATTATTTTATAAAACCCTTCACGAACAGGGCTATCAAGTCCGGAGTTCTATGGCTTTTAGGGCAAATGAGTAGGAAACGGCCCGTGACACCGCATAGTTTGCCGGAACAAGGCCATATTTGGCACGTGCATGGTCCCTGGGATGGAAAGCAAGGCCTCGGGAGCGGATTTCCAATCAGACCCATGGGCGATGGTTTTTTCATTTTCGGGGTGCCAAAACGGGTTTCTTTGTGAAACAGCTACATGGGGCGCATTTTAGTATTGCGCGAGACCTCCACGTAGTGGTAGGACACCGCCTTCGCACAACATATCACATGCCATATGTGCGTATTAGCTATCTGGGAATCAATGTGGCTTTCTGCGGTGTCCCGCGGAATTCGTTGGAAAGTGACCGGGTTTGAACTAGCGCTACACTTTCCGTCGTTCAATAAATTTCGGGAAAAATGTTTTTAAATCTATGACACATCACTTTATGTGCTAATTTTTTTCCGTTTAGCGCGATGGCGAACGGGTGCACTAGCGCGCCCGGTACGGCCATACCACATTTCTGTGGGGGCCTGTTTTGGCCAGATGGCAATTTAAATAAAGTCAGAAAATCCCGCGTAGCCGCATGGCGTCATTTTATGTGTCCTAGTAACCACTACAAAAGTCGTAATTAGAATACGGCAATTATTTTGCAAAACTCTTCACAAACAGAGCTATCACGTCCGGAGTTCTATGACTTTTAGGGCAAATGAGTAGGAAACGGCCTGTGACACAGCATAGTTTGTCGGACCGAGGCCATATTTGGCACGTGTGTGATCCCTGGGATGGAAAGCAAGGCCCCGGGAGCGGATTTCCAATCCGACCCATGGGCGATGGTTTTTTCATTTTAGGTGTGCCAAAACGGGGTTTTTTGTGAAGCAGCTACATGGGACGCATTTTAGTATTGCGCGAGACCTCCGCGTAGTGGTAGGAAACCGCCTTGGCCCCACATATCACATGCCATATGTGCGTGCTAGCTATCTGGAAATCCATGTGGCTTCCTGCGGTATCCCGCCGAATCCGGTGGAAACTAACTAGATTTGAACTAGGGGTACAATAAATTTCAGGAAAATGTTTTTAGGTCTACGACACATCACTTTATGTGCTAAATGTTTTCCGTTTAGCATGATGGTGAACGGGTGCACCAGCGCATCCGATACGGCCATACCGCATCTCCGTGGGGGCCCGTTTTATCCAAATGACAATTTAAACGAAGTTAGAAAATCCTGTGGTGCCGCATGTCGTCATTTTATATGTCCTAGTAACCACTCCAAAAGTCGGAATTAGGATACTATTGCCTGCCAAAACCCACCGGCGAGCAGTGGTTAAACAACACGAAGAGCCGGGAGGCTTCCAAGGCGGCAGTGGGCCCTGGTCCCTCGACGTCGTCCCGCAAATGCTCCGGCACACGTCCTGGCGGTTGCAAGGGCGTGCCACCTGACCTATACCTGGTCAGGAAGGTGTTGGATTGCTTCGATTAGTTCCCTGCATGGCAGACACGTAAACATTAAATACGAGCCCGATCGGCTCTCAGGTTGCCCTGTGGATCGGCTCACAAAGCCGATCGCCCCATGTTTTACGTAGGGTTAACGCTGACATGGGGCTCCTGCTTGATCAGTATAAAGCTAAACCAATCTACGACAGTTTAGGGTTTTCACCGTATGATCGGAACATCCTACACGTAGTTGAGCCTAATAGACACGAAAGATAATGGAAAACTAACCCTAAAAGAGGCCTAAAAACCAACATTAAGTTAATTCCCGGAACATCCCTCTTAGGACTAACAAACCATACCTAACGCACTACCGGATCATTCAACCCGTTTGTAAGGCCTAACCATACGGATATTAAACCAATCCTTGAAGAATCAAGGAGCAACTATAACGGATCGGATCTACTAAACAACGAACAAGCAAGGTGCTGCCCTTACACCTGGATAGGTGTAAGGGCAGCTAGATATCGAGGGACGGCACAGCTAAGCAGATATGCGTAAGAAAAGCATCTATGCAAGCCCCAAAACATCTACGATAATTAGTGCTACTCGCCATCAACAACGCTTCAGCACGAGCAGCACAAGGTAAACGAATAAACGTGTGCTGCCTAGATCGCGAGATGCGATCTAGGCAGCATGATGCTTACCCGGGAGAAACCCTCGAAAGAAGGGGTGGCGATGCGCCCGATTTGTGTTTGTTGTGAACGTGATTGTCCTCCTTTTCCGATAACCCTAGATACATATTTATAGTCCAAGGGACTTTCTAATTCGGGCGTGCACCTAACCGTGCACGAGTTAAACTCTATCTTTTAATTCTAAACTAAGATGCGATCTACTATATTACAGATACACGGGCAATTAAGCCCAAACTCTCCGTGCAAGGCCGCTTCAAAGATGCTCCACGCGTATATCTTTCAAGCCCATCTTCACTTACGGCCCGTCTTCTGATTTGGCCAAAATCCGGTGATAACACATGCCCCCCTGGTTTTGGTAATGATAATTTCAAAACCACTCTGTTTTTCCTTCGAGGGGTCATGTCGTGGCAGAGCAGATCCGTCGCAGTATTCTTCATCATGACGCCTTGCCTTCTCAACTTCTCTGCACGATTTGACAGTTTTGGCACCACATCCTCGAAAACTGCTTAAGCATTAAATCTCTGCTATATCCCCTTTTATTTAGCCACTTCTTGCAGTTCCCGTCTTCGTCCCCTCCGCATTAGCACTTCAAAAGCCCTTCTCTGCCACCATGTCTTCCTCTTCTTCCTCCTCTTCTTCGTCGAGCCTTTCCATCCAATCCTCCCCCCTCCGGGAGCCGACGCCGGAGTGGGACCCGCAGGAGGCCCACGCGGCCAACATCCGCCGCGCCATAGCCGACGGGGATGAGTCGAGCCACGACTTCTCCGTCTGGTCGGAGGACGACAAGTCCTCGACCGACGGGGAGAGCGACCTCCGTTTCCTCGCAGACGGGGAATCGGAGGAGGAGAGCGACGACGATCGCTTCTCCTGGGGCGATTTCACCTCCTCTGAGGAGGTGAAGGAGGAAGAAGAGGAGGAGGACGGCACCTCCTCCAACGAGCCGCCAGCCAAGCGCCTCTGCCCTTGGCCGGGCAACCTCAGCGATTTCGACAGCGACGACGACGACGCTGATGAAGAGGACGAGGACAACGAGGGTCGTCCTGGCGGCCGCGGCAGCAGCGATGACGAGCCCGCCGAGAGCACCGACAGCGGCGGCGACGGCGATGACGAGGGCAGCAATGGCCCATAGATAGGATCCTTAGAATAGGATCAGTAGCAGTAGACGGGGCAATGTCCCCCCCCCCCCCCCTAGTTCTTCCTTTTGAGAGCAGTCAGCTCTTTTTATGTAAGAAATCTGATTATCAATGAAGAAATTCCCCCAATTTGACTTTGTCGATTTCTTCCATATTAATTTAGCCGATTCTCCCTTATCTTGACTTTGCCGATTGTCACCTTGGTCGATGCTCAATGAGCCGATGGCAATGCATCAGTTTTTTTACAGTGAATTGCAAGACAGGTTAGTCCAGTTATCTCCTCAGATGGTAACTTGCAATCCTTGCTCAAATTCAGATCTCAAATTTCCAATCGGACAGGTCCAGCCCACAGCCTTGGGACCCTTAGATTTTGGACTCCAAATCATCCGATCATGATGTTCGACCTGACGGCAAAACTCCTGAATTAACGCCTCCAGGAAAGCTTCTAGGACCGCAGCTGAAACAACTTGACGTTGAAGCTGATACATCTGCATAACAGGTACCATTTGCTCACAACTTTCCTTGTGATGCTCTGTTTCCTTAACAAACCGGCCCAAAGCCAATCAAAGGTGATGGCCCCTTCTTCAAACTCCTCCCATCAACTCTGGTGGTTTTCTTCTACAAGAATTCACCACCTTTCAATATGGTTGTGATGCAGAGACAGCCGATTTCAACGCAATCGGCTTCACAAGCAAAGAATCTTCAGGGCCAGCTGCCCCCCGAGCCTTAGTCAAGGCGAGAATAGCAGTGAAAAAGGGTGGCTGCCAAGAAAACTTTGAAGGGCTACAACCCTGTGCCGGATCAAAACGGAATACTGGAGATAATATGAGCAAGAACATGCAATCCAACCGACGAAACTCCAGCTTGGGCACCTCTAGGGACACCACCATATAAAACTAGCCAGATGTGTCACCATCGGCTTCCAAGAAAAGGTCAGCCCTCAACTCCCATCAAAACAAGATAGAAAAGCTTACGCACAAGGAGCCGATGCACCAAGAGGGCTCGGAAGATTAGCAAACCCCTTTCTTGAACCAAGAAGCTTCACATGCAATGGCTCTCCAATTCCTCCTAGCTCAATTCTTGTGATTTACTGCTCCGATTGGCTCGCCCTTTCTCTGATCTGCATGCTTGTACTGCCCTTATTGTCTGTTAGGGCTGTGATCTCTCAGGCTTGCTGACGTGTCGCTCGACCCTAAATATCGAGCCGGCCTCTCCATAGCACGTGATGAACCAAGTCCAAGCTCCAATGCCTCAAAGCCCTGCTTTCTTTCCTTATTGGAACATTGGTTGAAAACTCTGTAGTTGGCTCATCAAAGAGGTTCTCAAGTCGAGGTCCGAGCATCGGCTGTGCCGAAATTTTTTGTATTTTCGATTTTTTATTAGCCGATCGATTCATGAATCGGCTCCGCTGGGTACATACTTCATGGCCTCGTACCTTCTCTGTGTGTATGCCCCCCGAGCCGAATCCTTCAAGTGATTGAAGATATCGGCTTTTCAGCCAATTCAAGCTTGTCTCACCACTCACCATGCTAAATAGCACATCAGTGAACACGGGTGGTGGGAATAATTTTAGCCGATTGCTGGAATCGGCTCCCCTTGCAGTTGGTGATCCAACTATTTGCTGATAAATGTTGGTCGTGGCTTATCCCCAGGACCAATGTCAATCTCTTCTAGTCCATCAGCTGTTGTAAACCCATACCTCAGCTTTCAATCACCTGCTAACTCAATGATGAACAGAGGCAAAAGGCATGTTGAGACTATTTGTGGCCGATTGCTAGAATCGGCCTCCTTTTCCATTGCGATGTTTGACGAGGGTTTACAACTCCTTGGTTCTCTGCTATGACGACGTGGCATGTCTGAGGTGAGATCCTTGCTTCTTATTTTTTGGGGCCGATCGCAGGGATCGGCCTTGCCACGTACGTCCATAGATTTGGATCTTGCTACTCTGTCAGGCCAGTGGATAAGACCAGCCTCACCCCATTTTTTGTAGCTTCGATGCGCTCACAGCCGTCCAGATTGATTCCAGAGAGCGGCTCCTGATCATTTGCTTCCCAGATGTTCATGGCATCCAAAGAGATATCGATCGAATCATCTGCATGAACAACCTCCACTTCATCTCCATCCCATTGTATGATACAGTGATGCATTATGGATGGAATGCAACAGTTAGCGTGGATCCAATCCCTTCCTAGCAGAACAACATAAGTGCCCTTGCTGTCGACGATGAAGAAGGACGTAGGGATGGTCTTTCGGCCGACAGTTAAGTTCACGTTCAGCACACCCTTAGCTTCTGACGGTTGGCCGTTGAAATCGCTTAGCGTGGCGTTGGTCTTGATCAGGTCTTCAGTGGAACGTCCCAAACGTCGTAACATGGAGTATGGCATTATGTTGACCGCGGCTCCCGTGTCCACCAGCATCTTGCTGATAGGCTGCCCATTGATATAACCCTTCAGGTAGAGGGCCTTCAGATGCCTATAGCTCCTCTCTCGTGGCTTCTCAAAGATAACTGGTCGTGGCCCGCAATCAAACTGTGCCACTGATACTTCCTCATCTCTCGGAGCACAAAACTCTGACGGGAGAACGAACACCATGTTTGTATCAGCTGATGTCCCTGCATCGGCTTTTGTTTGCTTGTGTCGCTACACTTTCTTTGGTGGGCGAGCCTCTGTCTCCAGTGTTTGCTGAATTTTCACGGCCAGATAAGGCTGTGCTTTCCTCAACGTGTACAGGTACTGCGCCTTGGCTTCTTCCAAGTTTCTTAGCCGTTGCACTCTACGCTTTTGGGAGTGGCTGAGTCCATCAGGACACCACCTTGGTCGGTGATATCTATCTTCTTCTTCTGACTCCTCGAAGTCTTCATCTTGGGATGACTCAGCTCGTTTGTTCTGAGGTGGGAGAGGTCCTAGACGCTTGAACACTGAAACTTCATTTGTTCCCTTCCTCTTCAGCTTACATTCTGGGCAGTTCTCGATTGTAGGCAATCGGCTCATTCCTGAGTCCCAGCAGTGTTTGAAGAAAGGACAGTTCCAATGCCTATCCATGTTCTCTTGACCTCCCTCTGGCGTGACGCTCATACCCTTCGTGTCGACGGTATTTCCTGTTGTCTGCATCAGACCGATGATATCTGTCATCATCTATGTCGTAGCGCCGACGTCGGTCGTATTGCTGTTCATATTTGTTAAGGAGGTGCACGGAAAGTGGTCGTTGATACCGCACGCTGATCACCTCTTCCTCGGTCAAATACCCGGAACATCCCTCTTAGGACTAACAAACCATACCTAACGCACTACCGGATCGTTCAACCCGTTTGTAAGGCCTAACCATACGGATATTAAACCAATCCTTGAAGAATCAAGGAGCAACTATAACGGATCGGATCTACTAAACAACGAACAAGCAAGGTGCTGCCCTTACACCTGGATAGGTGTAAGGGCAGCTAGATATCGAGGGACGGCACAGCTAAGCAGATATGCGTAAGAAAAGCATCTATGCAAGCCCCAAAACATCTACGATAATTAGTGCTACTCGCCATCAACAACGCTTCAGCACGAGCAGCACAAGGTAAACGAATAAACGTGTGCTGCCTAGATCGCGAGATGCGATCTAGGCAGCATGATGCTTACCCGGGAAAAACCCTCGAAAGAAGGGGTGGCGATGCGCCTGATTTGTGTTTGTTGTGAACGTGATTGTCCTCCTTTTCCGATAACCCTAGATACATATTTATATTCCAAGGGACTTTCTAATTCGGGCGTGCACCTAACCGTGCACGAGTTAAACTCTATCTTTTAATTCTAAACTAAGATGCGATCTACTATATTACAGATACACGGGCAATTAAGCCCAAACTCTCCGTGCAAGGCCGCTTCTGTAACATCCCTGTTTTGCTAAACCCTAATTAGAAATTGTTTGTGCATTCATGAGCATCATATAAATGCATTAAAAAAATTTGCATTTTAAAATAAAGTGGAAACCCTAATGGGTGCAAACTCTCCTCTATTTAAATTGTTCCAAAATGTGTCAAACTTTCAAAACCAACATATGTGGAACCTCAAATAGATGAGGAAGGCCACTAAATATTTTCCCTAAAGTTTTTAATTTATTTTGGATCTTCAAAAGGTTGCCAAATGCCAAAATAGAGTGGGTTTTCCCCCTGTTTTAATTCTTCCAGAGAAATCACCAAAGGCCAGGGGGTTATGTGCAAAGTGGGCTTTGTCTTCTACCTACAGCCAAGGAGGCTGCTGCCTGGCAGCCCTCCGGCCGTCGATCCCCGAAGGGATTCGCGCCGCCGCCCGCCGCCCCTGGGCGAGGATAAGGCCGCCGACGCCCTCCCCCTTGTCCCTATCTCCTCTCCCTCGCGCGCGCCTCCTCTCTTCCCCTAGCTCTCTGCGCGCGCCCGCCAAACCCTAGCACCGGCCAACGCTCGTCGCCGCTGTTCCGCTCTGCCCAAAGCCAAGCCGATGACGCCACTCGCTCCGCCTCGCCGCCAGCAACCTTCCCGTCGAAGGAATCGGCCGGGAAGGCCTGGAATCGCCGCCGCCATCGCCATTTCCGTCCGCAGCCGGCGGCCACCTCGCCGTCGATTCGGCCCGTCCGGGCTCCTCCAACCTTGCCGCCATCCCGTCGCGCTCCTGGTCGAGTGAGCCATCCCAGAATCTAAGCTAGGCATCCCCTCGTTCAGGTACCGATGGATGTGACCACTCCATATTCAGAATCATCTTCGTACAGAAGTTTTCCGTTGTTTGCCTGCTGTTGTACTGTTTCTGTTGGTTTAGAGGCAAACCAGTTTGGTACGTGTGTATGTAAGCCTAGAAGATGCACACACAAACATCAGTTTCTAAGCACATGCTCCAGTCTGTAAAATCAGTCAGCGTTAGAAAATGGTTCAGATGATCTTGTTTTGCAAATACGTATCAGGTCCAGGACACTGTCAAGACAGCCAGTACATCAATGGTAGAAGTTAATGTTCAGCTATCCATGTTTTCCTATGAACTTTTGCCCATATCAATTACCAGCTGATAGTGCCATATATCTGTGATATGTTTAAACAAGCTCAGAACTGAAACCAATCTCTAAAATACAGTACTGTACTACATACACCGAATCTTAGAACTGCTGTAACGTGGTCTTTATATGGTCATCTTGATCAGTTTAGCTTCAGCCACACTTCCTGTAGGGGTGTGTGTTATCACTAAGATCAGTACCTGCTTGAGCATGTACAGTCGAGTACAGTCTGAACCATATCACTCACACACATCTGAGCTGAGAACAATACATAGTTTCTGTTCTTCTTTGAAAATCGTTTTCTTTGTTTCCAGAAATTTCAGGAAATGCGCAAGTGTATAAAATTCGTAACTAACTTATATTTTATCCAAAAATTACATATGAGGTATCAAAATGTTCAGAAAAATGAAACCTATCAATTTACGCTATCATCATGCATATTTGAACAACTTCAATTAACATTTATGCTAGAACAACGAAATACCACTTTATAGAGGTCATCGAAATGCAATGTTTTATGCATTCGAATTCCATTTAAAATTGATGATGTCTTAGGATTATTTCAGTACCTAATTAACATGACATATCATCATACTTGTATGCGCATTGCATTATGCCATGTGTTGATTGTTGTTTTACCTTTTCGGTGTTTGCTTCTTCGCAATCGATAGAGCATGAGTCCGAGACGATGAAGATCGACAACACCGAAGGTCAATATTGTCCACCGACAAACAAGTCAAGTACAAGATTATCAAAGATCCACTTCGGTTTGTCAGGGACAAAGGCAAGCCCTAGCCTGGTTCATATATGATTTTGAAATGCTTTTACTTCTAGTTCCTACATATTGCATGCGATTCAACTGTCTTTTATCGATAGGTAGAGTTATCCTATCTGATGCATGTTCCATCCTTGTAGCCTCAAATCCCTAATCCACTGCTCCTAGCATAACTAGGTTTGGCATGTGTGCGTCGCGAGAGCCTTTATCTCTTTATGCTTAGTCATGCTTAGTTTGTTACGCTACTACTCCGGTCTTCGGACTGGAGCCTTACAATGAAATGAAACTAGCATGACACGTTGACGTGGTAAGTGTAGAGATGTTGTTAAAATATGATTAAAGGCTCAGACGAGAGGCCACATTGGGATGTGGTGGGTTGTTTCGTTTCTGCGACCCTAGGAACCGAGTTCTCGCCTCTTGAACCAAGACCGAGCGTACAACCACACGAGGCCCTATTATGGTACCTTCTCGACTCACTAACTTGCCTAGTAGATTCCATGAGTCACATAGTTTGCGCGTTATCTGGACATATGCATTGCATTCTGCTTTGGGGGAAAAGGTACATAACAGGTAGGTAAGCGTGGCCGTGGTGGCTGGGGTTAGAGTCCCTGGGGAAACCCACCTCGCCTCACATCGTTAAGGACCGACTTCGGGACTTGACCCGTTACGGCGGAACAATCCTTAGCGCGTGACTCATGGTCTCGGCGACAGCAAGGTAAAGGTCGTGGTCAACCACTCTCTGCCGGCTTTCCAAGGAAGAGAGCTAATGATCTGGCACTAAGAATCGGTTGGCACGTGTGGATAAAGTTGTGGACCCCTGCAGGGTTAAATCTTTTCGAAAAGCCGTGTCCACGGTTATGGACGACTTGGGAATGGACGTGGAGATCATAGAGAACATGAACCTAATCGTAAAACTTGGCAACCAATGTGTGTTTACGGACACCTTCTCCGGGTTGTTGAGGGGGTGATCCGAGGATAGTGGTTCGAGATGATGAAGATTGGTGGATACAATATGATGATCAATAGAGATAGAGATATCGCTCTCTTATCCCCTTTTAAAGGTTCTGAGTAGTCGAGCTTCTCCTCTCTCTTGTCTTACAAAGGAAAACTGGCTTTACGCAACAGAAGCTCCACAGAAAGCTCGCATACCCGCTTTGCTAAAAGGTTGTACTAAGTCTTGCTGAGTCCCTGTACTCAGCTTTGCATGCTTTTGTTTCAGACGAAGTCGCTCCAACATATGGTGGTTTCTAGTCGACATCGACGAGTAGCTTGGGGTTCCCAGGTGGCAGCCTGGAATCTATGGGCTGGGACGTCGCCGTTATGCTCCTGGCCTCTTAGGCCTTTTGCTATCTTGCTATGTCTAATAGCATAACTTTGCTTCCGTTGATTGATGTATGTCGGGTCGTTGACCTCCGCTTGTAATTCTTTGGTTCTTTGCTCGCTTTTGAGCTTGTATTACTTCTTGAGTCGTAGAGTCACTGTTGTGTTACCGATTCTCTCACTGTAGTCTCTCGAGCTCTAGGTTAGGCTTATGTCAGACGAAGATCTGGTATTTGTCTAACCCTGATCCCGGGGTGCCACAGGTTTTGGTATCAGAGCAGGACTGCCTGTAGGAAACCCTTTCTACTGGTCGATGTTGAGTCTAGTGTTTGTGAAAACTATTTGGAAGCTAAAAAGTATTTGCGAAAATATGATTAGGCTTCTTTTTACTCCTTATCTGGTATCGCTCTAATTCTAAGGTGCCTTACCTTGTGTTGATTTGAAAGTTTTTCTATCTCTTCTAGTCTTTCAAACTTAGGTGCCTCAAGGGCAGGTCGTTTGCAAACCAGTTGACCTAGTACAGAGTTCTCTAGAGTCGTGTGTGTTCTTTGCTCCCTCTTTGTTTTGTTTTGTTTCAATAGAGAGATTTCTTTTCATCGTGATCTCTCTAGTTTGTGGGTTCCACATCCTTCTGTTCTAGGCTTCGAGGTTTTCTTTCGCCTTGAATGCCTCCTTTCTATTTTCTTGGGTACTTCAGAAGCTATGCATTGCTTTTAGATGGTACATCGTGACTACTACCTCGCAGTGTCTTTTGTGTCACTCATTTAGTAGTTACTCCTTTCTCGGTTTTTTTTAACCCTTGGACTTGAACCGAAGGTCCCCGAGTTTGCTGGATTCTATTTGATGAATCTTAGTATATGAAGCTGGCCTTTAACCCAAGATCCATGCCATTGAACACTGGTGTTAATGATCAAACATTACATCAGGAAGGTTAAAGTCAAATCAATCTAGCCCTCAATCTTGTGGTTATTGTCGTGTTGAACTGCGACAGTAAAGATCTTTCCCTTCCACTAGCTATCGCAGAGGTTCTTTCACTGAACCAAATGGATCAGGACACGAGTGCTCTTTGTGAGTCTCGCATCTATGTATGTGACTCTGCCACACCTCCCTTTTCAGCATGAGTTTCACAAAAGTGTTATCTTGTGCATCTACCTCTCAGGAATTTTGATCCTGATCGTGTTCTTCTTCTTCTTTAGTTGCTTTCCGACCTTTGTCTGCTAGTTAGCAGCCAAGTGGTAAATGTGCATTGCTGTCTCCAGTGCATGTTACTCTTGTGGTTCGTCAGGACATTCCACTTTGGTATGTCAGGAGAAACAAACTCCAGTACCTCGTCCATTTCTAAGACTTGGTCAAAGTATTGTAATCCGCAGATTAAGAGGCCTCGTGAGCTTCTGTTCTGTTCTACCTTGGAGTATCGCCCTCTTCTATATCATGAGGTCGTGCTTTGTATCATGGCCTTATAGATGAAGTGCTCTTACATATCTTTACTCACCCTTTCTCCGAGTTGTCTATGCTTGGTAATGTTGGGGTTTGCGTATTGATGTGGCCATCTGAGATTATTAGCAATTGTTATTGCTTGGAGATCCAAGGACATCTGTGTCATTCTTAGCATAATTGGTTCGCCAACTAATTAAGCGAAGTTTGATCGTGCTGCCAAGTCCATTTGTTCAGGCGCACATTTTGGTCAAAGAGTTAGGTTATGCCAAAGCTCTCAAGACCACATCGGTTGCTTCGTAAAGCAAGATCCCCTCTTGAATTCAGTGATATACCGGTGGTTCATGATATTCTAGTTGTCTTTCTAGAAGTATCGCCATGTTGCCACATGACTGTGTTGTCGAGTTCATGAGTAAGTTAGTTATGTGAACTACTCCTTTCTCCAAGAAACTGTACTGGATATCCTGGATTAGTTGGTTGAGCTTAAACAACAACTTGGGGAGTTGAAAGACAAGAGCTTTATCCAACTTGATTATTTTTAAAGGGATGTCTAGTTTTGTTCGTGTTGAAGTCAGGAAGTATCTCCTCTATGGATATGCTATCCTCCCCATGTTTGATTTGAGTTTGGGCTATCGTCAAATCAAACTCAGTTCCAAGGACTATCTGGATGATGTTTATACTCATGGTGTCTCGTCTGAGTATACCTTCATGTCCTTTGGTCTGACCAATATTTCTGCCGAGTCTATATAGAATATGAGTCCCTCATTGGAGTATCTTGATAAGTTGTTATTGAGCCCATCGATGACATTCTTATTTCCTCCATGCTTAAAGAGATTCATATTGAACAATTGGCACTAATATTGGAAACTTTTGGGAACCATCCTTGTGTTATCATGAAGTATGTGTTCTGGATGTTGGAGTGACCTTCTCTGGTTCACCTGCATTTGCTGAAAGATGTCGCCGTGGATCTGAGTCGAGTTCCCTTTGTTTTCCTCAGGAATCATCGCAAGTCAGTCATGCATGTGCGAAGTATTCTTAAGATGGAAGGTTGTTACCTCCATTCTTTGAAACGTTCCTCTATGCACACTAAGCCACTGACTGGTTTGTTCAAGAAAGAGAAGAAGCTTAAGAACTTCAAATTCTTCTTTGATGTCCCCATTAGGACTCACTTGTGTTACATTGCAAATTCATATGCACGCAATTGCCTTTGGCAGTCGCATTCATATGTGTTACGCAATCTAGCTCAATCCTATGGAGCTTGACATTGTGGTCCATGTCTTGAGAATCTAGCAACTTTACCTTGGTGGTAACTGTTGCAAATGTTACATTCAAACATTCTGAGTCCGAAAGTATCTTTACACCTAACCTAAGCTGAATCTCAAGCGGCAATGATGGTTAGTTTTTCTCAAGGATTTTTGACATAGGTCTCTTTGCAACTCCGACAAGATTGATGTCGTGGTTAACACAATTAGTTGGAAGACCTAATGCCAAGATTCTTGAAGTAACAAGAATAACCACTATCCATAAGGATCTTGTGCGGCTTATTCTAGGAGCTGCCCTTATGATGTCTTTCTAACTTCCGAAGTCCGACCTTCACTTGATGACCTATTGAAGGCTAGTCAATAGCCTAATATTGGTGTCTAGAACATCAAGGAGAACCTTATAAGCAGAGTTGCTGAATGTCTCTCGGTCAATTCCTCGAAATCATTTCTTTGGTGACAACAACTTCGTTCGGAGAAATTTCACTCCCCGCTGATCCTTGTCACTCCACTAGCTAGTGCTCCTCACCTTCCTTTGCTTTGTACCTGAAGTTCTAATCAATTCACACGTTGTGTGAATTCGTCAGCCATCTAGGGCCGTAGCCTTTTGAGTGGACAACAATCATTTCATGTACCTATACCAGAAGAGTGACTATGATTCTTAAATCCAAAGTTTCTCTGGTTGGTCATCTTTTGTGCTTCTACGAGTCACCATCTCTAAGAGTGCCTCGTTATGGTAGCAAAGGTAGTTTAGCTCTTCCCTACCTTTTATTCAGGTACTCTTGTCAAGCATGGGGAAATTGACTTCCAAAATTTGAAACTTCTTCCGTCCCCTCTGTTATCTTGACGTGTTTCATGCTTGTCAGCTCAAGAGTTGTTTTTAGACACTCCTTCCATGAGTTGACCATGAGATACTCGATCTTTTAAAGATCCACCGCCAGAGTTATTCCCTCTTTTCTTTAGGGTGAAGAAAGCAAATGAAGAGTTCTTCATAGTGTCGTGGATCAGTGTCGTGGATCAACTTCTTCAACAAAGAAGGTCATCGTGGTATCGACAAGCTCGTTGAAGACCCGTGTAGTCCTTGTTATCTTCTCTTTTCCTACCTTAGGAATCTCGGGGACGAGATTCTTGTAAGGGGGTAGAGTTGTAACATCCCTGTTTTGCTAAACCCTAATTAGAAATTGTTTGTGCATTCATGAGCATCATATAAATGCATTAAGAAAAATTTGCATTTTAAAATAAAGTGGAAACCCTAATGGGTGCAAACTCTCCTCTATTTAAATTGTTCCAAAATGTGTCAAACTTTCAAAACCAACATATGTGGAACCTCAAATAGATGAGGAAGGCCACTAAATATTTTCCCTAAAGTTTTTAAGTTATTTTGGATCTTCAAAGGGTTGCCAAATGCCAAAATAGAGTGGGTTTTCCCGGACATGCACGAATGGAACCTGGGTGCGGGCGCACCCAGTTTTCCAAAAATTGAAAAAAACGCTATTTCAAAGTTTCAAAAAAATATGTAGTAAAATTTTGCATGTACATATTATGTTGATACATATTTATGTGTGCTTCACGAAAAATACCATTGTATGTGGTCTACACAAAAATGACAAAATGTCCAAATGACAATAGTGAATAGGAATTTGTACTATTCACAGGATCCGAAATTTGCATTTTGTCATTTTTGTGTAGGCCACATACAATGGTATTTTTTCGTGAAAACACACACGGGTAACTATCAACATAATGTGAACATGCAAAAATTTACTTCATATTTTTTTGAAACTTTTGAATAGCATTTTTTTGAATTTTTCATAACTGGGTGCGCACGTACCCAGGTTCCGTTTGGTATTTTCGGGGTTTTCCCCCTGTTTTAATTCTTCCAGAGAAATCACCAAAGACCAGGGGGTTATGTGCAAAGTGGGCTTTGTCTTCTACCTACAGCCAAGGAGGCTGCTGCCTGGCAGCCCTCCGGCCGTCGATCCCCGAAGGGATTCGCGCCGCCGCCCGCCGCCCCTGGGTGAGGATAAGGCCGCCGACGCCCTCCCCCTTGTCCCTATCTCCTCTCCCTCGCGCGCGCCTCCTCTCTTCCCCTAGCCTCTCGCGCGCGCCCGCCAAACCCTAGCACCGGCCAACGCTCGTCGCCGCCTGCTCCGCTCTCGCCCCAAGCCAAGCCGATGACGCCACTCGCTCCGCCGTCGCCGCCAAGCAACCTTCCCGTCGAAGGAATCGGCCGGGAGGCTCGGAATCGCCGCCGCCATCGCCATTTCCGTCCGCAGCCGGCGGCCACCTCGCCGTCGATTCGGCCCGTCCGGGCTCCTCCAACCTTGCCGCCATCCCGTCGCGCTCCCGGTCGAGTGAGCCATCCCTGCATCTAAGCTAGGCATCCCCTCGTTCAGGTACCGATGGATGTGACCACTCCATATTCGGAATCATCTTCGTACGTAGTTTTCCGTTGTTTGCTCGCTCGTTGTACTGTTTCTGTTGGTTTAGAGGCAAACCAGTTTGGTACGTGTGTATGTAAGCCTAAAGATGCACATACAAACATCAGTTTCTAAGCACATGCTCCAGTCTGTACAATCAGTCAGCGTTAGGAAATGGTTCAGATGATCTTATTTTGCAAATACGTATCAGGTCCAGGACACTGTCAAGACAGCCAGTACATAAATGGTAGAAGTTAATGTTCAGCTATCCATGCTTTCCTGTGAACTTTTGCCCATATCAATTACCAGCCGATAGTGCCATATATCTCGTGATATGTTTAAACAAGCTCGAACTCGAAACCAATCTCTAAAATACAAGACTGTACTACATACACCGAATCTTAGAACTGCTGTAACGTAGTCTTTATATGGTCATCTTGATCAGTTTAGCTTCAGCCACACTTCCTGTAGGGGTGTGTGTTGTTGCTAAGATCAGGACTTGCTTGAGCATGTAAAATCGAGTTCAGGCTGAACCATATCACTCACACACATCTGAGCCGAGAGCAATACATCGTTTCTGTTTTTCTTTTAAAATCGTTTTCATGTGTCCAGAAATTTCAGGAAATGCGCAAGTGTATAAAATTCGTAACTAACTTATATTTTATCCAAAAATTACATATGAGGTATCAAAATGTTCAGAAAAATGAAACCTATCAATTTACGCTATCATCATGCATATTTGAACAACTTCAATTAACATTTATGCTAGAACAACGAAATACCACTTTATAGAGGTCATCGAAATGCAATGTTTTATGCATTCGAATTCCATTTAAAATTGATGATGTCTTAGGATTATTTCAGTACCTAATTAACATGACATATCATCATACTTGTATGCGCATTGCATTATGCCATGTGTTGATTGTTGTTTTACCTTTCCGGTGTTTGCTTCTTCGCGATCGATAGAGCATGAGTCCGAGACGATGAAGATCGACAACACCGAAGGTCAATATTGTCCACCGACAAACAAGTCAAGTACAAGATTATCAAAGATCCACTTCGGTTTGTCAGGGACAAAGGCAAGCCCTAGCCTGGTTCATATATGATTTTGAAATGCTTTTACTTCTAGTTCCTACATATTGCATGCGATTCAACTGTCTTTTATCGATAGGTAGAGTTATCCTATCTGATGCATGTTCCATCCTTGTAGCCTCAAATCCTCGATCCACTCGCTCCTAGCATAACTAGGTTTGGCATGTGTGCGTCGCGAGAGCCTTTATCTCTTTATGCTTAGTCATGCTTAGTTTGTTACGCTACTACTCCGGTCTTCGGACCGGAGCCTTACAATGAAATGAAACTAGCATGACACGTTGACGTGGTAAGTGTAGAGATGTTGTTAAAATATGATTAAAGGCTCGGACGAGAGGCCACATTGGGATGTGGTGGGTTGTTTCGTTTCGCGACCCTAGGAACCGAGTTCTCGCCTCTTGAACCAAGACCGAGCGTACAACCACACGAGGCCCTATTATGGTACCTTCTCGACTCACTAACTTGCCTAGTAGATTCCATGAGTCACATAGTTTGCGCGTTATCCGGACATATGCATTGCATTCTCGCTTTGGGGGAAAAGGTACATAACGGGTAGGTAAGCGTGGCCGTGGTGGCCGGGGTTAGAGTCCCCTGGGGAAACCCACCTCGCCTCACATCGTTAAGGACCGACTTCGGGACTTGACCCGTTACGGCGGAACAATCCTTAGCGCGTGACTCATGGTCTCGGCGACAGCAAGGTAAAGGTCGTGGTCAACCACTCTCTGCCGGCTTTCCAAGGAAGAGAGCTAATGATCTGGCACTAAGAATCGGTTGGCACGTGTGGATAAAGTTGTGCACCCCTGCAGGGTTAAATCTTTTCGAAAAGCCGTGTCCACGGTTATGGACGACTTGGGAATGGACGTGGAGATCATAGAGAACATGAACCTAATCGTAAAACTTGGCAACCAATGTGTGTTTACGGACACCTTCTCCGGGTTGTTGAGGGGGTGATCCGAGGATAGTGGTTCGAGATGATGAAGATTGGTGGATACAATATGATGATCAATAGAGATAGAGATATCGCTCTCTTATCCCCTTTTAAAGGTTCCGAGTAGTCGATCTTCTCCTCTCTCTTGTCTTACAAAGGAAAACCGGCTTTACGCAACGTAAGCTCCACGGAAAGCTCGCATACCCGCTTTGCTAAAAGGTTGTACTAAGTCTTGCCGAGTCCCCGTACTCAGCTTTGCATGCTTTTGTTTCAGACGAAGTCGCTCCAACAGATGGTGGTTTCTAGTCGACATCGACGAGTAGCTTGGGGTTCCCAGGTGGCAGCCTGGAATCTATGGGCTGGGACGTCGCCGTTATGCTCTTGGCCTCTTAGGCCTTTTGCTATCTTGCTATGTCTAATAGCATAACTTTGCTTCCGTTGATTGATGTATGTCGGTCGTTGACCTCTCGCTTGTAATTCTTTGGTTCTTTGCTCAGTTATGAGCTTGTATTACTTCTTGAGTCGTAGAGTCACTGTTGTGTTACCGATTCTCTCACTGTAGTCTCTCGAGCTCTAGGTTAGGCTTATGTCAGACGAAGATCTAGTATTTGTCTAACCCTGATCCCGGGGGTGCCACAGCTTCAAAGATGCTCCACGCGTATATCTTTCAAGCCCATCTTCACTTACGCCCGTCTCCTGATTTGGCCAAAATCCGGTGATAACAGATACATAAATTATTTTGGAAAACACTTCACAAACAGAGCTATCAGGTCCGGAGTTCTATGGCTTTTAGGGCAAATGAGTAGAAAACGGCATGTGACACCGCATAGTTTGTCGAAACGAGGCCATATTGGAACGTGTGTGGTCCCTGGGATGGGAAGCAATGCCCCGGGAGCGGATTTCCAATCCGACTGTCGTTGCGTAATCGACGGTACCCCGGAGGAGGGATCCTCACGAGGGGGAAAGAAGTAGGTGCCATAGGGCGGAGTGCACACGGGACGGTAGTACGCGAGTTACCCAGCTTCGGAACACCTGCACGATGACAGGGCCTACTGATGGCGTGTAACTCACACGTTCGTTGGGAACCCCAAGAGGAAGGTATGATGCGCACAGTAGCAAGTTTTCCCTCAGAAAGAAACCAAGGTTTAATCGAACCAGGAGGAGCCAAGAAGCACGTTGAAGGTTGATGGTCGCGAAATGTGATGCGGCGCAACACCAGGGATTCCGGCGCCAACGCGGAACCCGCACAACACAACCAAAGTACTTTGTCCCAACGAAACAGGTGAGGTTGTCAATCTCACCGGCTTGCTCGTAACAAAGGATTAAACGTATCGAGTGGAAGATGTTTGCAAAGAAAACAGTAAAACAAGTAGATTGTATGCTATGTAAAGAATAGGACCGGGGTCCACAGTTCACTAGAGGTGTCTCTCCCATAAGATAAAGCATGTTGGGTGAACAAATTACAGTCGGGCAATTGACAAATAGAGAAAGGCATAACAATGCATATACATGACATGGTAAATATAGTGAGATTTAATCCGGGCATTACGACATAGTACATAGACCGCCATCCAACTGCATCTATGCCTAAAAAGTCCACCTTCAGGTTATCGTCCGAACCCCCTCCAGTATTAAGTTGCAAAGCAACAGACAATTGCATTAAGTATGGTGCGTAATGTAATCAACAACTACATCCTTAGACATAGCATCAATGTTTTATCCCTAGTGGCAACATCACATCACAACCTTAGAACCTACTGTCACGATCCCAGATTCAATGAAGGCATGAACCCACTATCGAGCATAAATACCCCCTCTTGGAGTTAAGAGCAAAAACTTGGCCGAGCCTCTACTAATAACGGAGAGCATGCAAGATCATAAACAACACATAAACAATAGATTGATAATCACCATAATCATAGTACTCTCTATCCATCGGATCCCGACAAACACAACATATAGTATTACAGATAGATGATCTTGATCATGTTAGGCAGCTCACAAGATCCAACAATGAAGCACAACAAGGAGAAAACGACCATCTAGCTACTGCTATGGACCCATGGTCCAGGGGTGAACTACTCACTCATCACTCCGGAGGCGACCATGGCGGTGTAGAGTCCTCCGGGAGATGAATCCCCTCTCCGGCAGGGTGCCGGAGGCGATCTCCAGAATCCCCCGAGATGGGATTCGCGGCGGCGGCTCTCAGTAAGGTTTTCCGTATCGTGGCTCTCGGTATCGGGGGTTTCGCGACGGAAGCTTTAAGTAGGCGGAGGGTCAACGCGGGGGCCACACGAGGGGCCCAGGGGATAGGTCGGCGCGGCCGGGGCCCGGGCCGCGCCGGCCACCCCCTCGGCCTCCTCGTGGCCCCACTTCGTTAGGTCTTCGGTCTTCCGGAAGCTTCGTGCAAAAATAGGACCCCGGGCGAAAGTTTCGTCCAATTCCGAGAATATTTCTTTACTAGGATTTCTGAAACCAAAAACAGCGAAAAACAACGAATCGGCTCTTCGGCATCTTGTTAATAGGTTAGTTCCGGAAAATGCATAAATATGACATATAATGTGCATAAAACATGTAGGTATCATCAATAAAGTAGCATGGAACATAAGAAATTATCGATACGTTGGAGACGTATCAGCATCCCCAAGCTTAGTTCTCGCTCGTCCCGAGCGAGTAAAACGATAACAAAGATAATTTCTGAAGTGACATGCCATCAAAATCTTGATCATACTATTTGTAAACATATGTAATGAATGCAGCGATCAAAGCAAAGGTAATGACATGAGTAAACAACTGAATCATAAAGCAAAGACTTTTCATGAATAGTACTTCAAGACAAGCATCAATAAGTCTTGCATAAGAGTTAACTCATAAAGCAATAAATCAAAGTAAAGGTGTTGAAGCAACACATAGGAAGATTAAGTTTCAGCGGTTGCTTTCAACTTATAACATGTATATCTCATGGATATTGTCAACATAAAGTAATATAACAAGTGCAATATGCAAGTATGTAGGAATCAATGCACAGTTCACACAAGTGTTTGCTTCTTAGGTGGAAGGAGATAGGTAAACTGACTCAACAATAAAAGTAAAAGAAAGGTCCTTCAAAGAGGAAAGCATCGATTGCTGTATTTGTGCTAGAGCTTTTATTTTGAAAACATGAAACAATTTTGTCAACGGTAGTAATAAAGCATATGAGTTATGAAAATTATATCTTACAAGTTGCAAGCCTCACGCATAGTATACTAATAGTGCCCGCACCTTGTCCTACTTAACTTGGACTACCGGGTCTTCGCATGCCATGTTTCAACCAAGTGTCACAAAGGGGTACCTCCATGCCGCCTGTACAAGGGTCTAAGGAGAATGCTCGCATTTCGGATTTCTCGCTTTTGATTATTCTCAACTTAGACATCCATACCGGGACAACATGGACAACGAGATAATGGACTCCTCTTAAATGCATAAGCATGTAGCAATGATTATTGTTCTCATATGAGATTGAGGATATATGTCCAAAACTGAAACTTCCACCATGGTTCATGGCTTTAGTTAGCGGCCCAATGTTCTTCTCTAACAATTTTGCATGCTCCAACCACTAAAATGATAGACCTTCGGACAAGACGGACATGCATAGCAACTCACATGATATTCAACAATAGTTGATGGCGTTCCCCGAAGCATGGTTATCGCACAACGAGCAACTTAATAAAATATAAAGTGCATAAGTACATATTCAATACTACGATAGTTTTTAAGGCTATTTTGTCCCATGAGCTATATATTGCAAAGGTGAATGATGGAATTTTTAAAGGTAGCACTCAAGCAATTTACTTTGGAATGGCGGAGAAATACCATGTAGTAGGTAGGTATGGTGGACACAAATGGCATAGTAGTTGGCTCAAGGATTTTGGATGCATGAGAAGTATTCCCTCTCGATACAAGGTTTAGGCTAGCAAGGTTATTTGAAGCAAACTCAAGGATGAACAAGTGCAGCAAAACTCACATAAAAGACACATTGTAAACATTATAAGACTCTACACTGTCTTCCTTGTTGTTCAAAACTCAATACTAGATATTATCTAGACCTTAGAGAGACCAAATATGCAAATCAAATTTTAGCAAGCTCTATGTATTTCTTCATTAATGGGTGCAAAGCATATGATGCAAGAGCTTAAACATGAGCACAACAATTGCAAAGTATCACATTATCCAAGACATTTTAGAATTACTACATGTAGCATTTTTCAATTCCAACCATATAACAATTTAACGAAGAAGAAACTTCGCCTTGAACATTATGAGTAAAGCCTAAGGACACATGTGTCCATATGCAACAGCGGAGCGTGTCTCTCTCCCACAAAGTGAATGCTAGGATCCATCTTATTCAAACAAAAACAAAAACGAAAACAAACCGACGCTCCAAGTAAAGAACACAAGATGTGATTGAATAAAAATATAGTTTCGGGGGAGGAACCCGATGATGTTGTCGATGAAGAAGGGGATGCCTTGGGCATCCCCAAGCTTAGACGCTTGAGTCTTCTTAAAATATGCAGGGGTGAACCACGGGGCATCCCCAAGCTTAGAGCTTTCACTCCTCTTGATCATAGTATATCATTCTCCTCTCTTGACCCTTGAAAACTTCCTTCACACCAAACTTCAAGCAAACTCATTAGAGGGTTAGTGCACAATTAATAATTCACTCATTCAGAGGTGACACAATCATTATTTTCACTTCTGGACATTGCATAATGCTACTGGACATTAATGGATCAAAGAAATAAATCCAACATAGCAAAAGAGGCAATGCGAAATAAAAGGCAGAATCTGTCAAAAACAGAACAGTCCGTAAAGACGAATTTAGAAATGGCACCAGACTTGCTCAAATGGAAAAACTCAAAACTAATGAAAGTTGCGTACATATCTGAGGATCACGCTCGTAAATTGGCAGATTTTTTCGAATTTTCTACAGAGAATTGTGCCCAGATTCGTGACAGACAGCAATGCTGTTTCTGCGCAGCGATCCCAAATATAACATCAACTTTGACATAGAAACTTTACTTGGCACAAAAACTTGATAAGGAGAGGTTGCTACAGTAGTAAACAACTTCCAAGACTCAACAAAACAAAAAATTGATGTAGGTAAAAACATGGGTTGTCTCCCATAAGCGCTTTTCTTTAACGCCTTTCAGCTAGGCGCAGAAAGTGCAAATCAAGTAACATCGAGAGTAGAAGCATCAACATCATTACCAGGGGTGTTGGGAGTTTTCTCAACAATGCATTGTATCTGGTCTATATAAGTAACTCCTCTCTCATTGCTCCTAGGCTTACTATTCTCATCAAACAAATTTTCAGGAACAAGCCAAGCATAGTTATTTTCCAAAGCTTCATGCATCCCTAGTAGTTTACTAGGTATTGGCGCTTTAATTTCCCTACCATCATTAACATTATTAGTATACTTAATTCTATCCATATCCATCTTTTCAAGTATTTGTTTAAAATTAGGAAAGAAACCAAGCCTCTTATGCTTAATAAAAACTTTTCTAGCTTCTTTAACTATATCCTCAAATTCTCTAACAAGGATTTTTAAAACAAAAATTATCTTTTCCCCTATCTCCATATCCGAAAGTGTAAGAAACATATGTTGTATTATGGGATTGAGATTAACAAATCTAGTTTCTAACATGTGTATCAAACAGGCAGAAGCACTTTCATAAGTAGGAGCAGTTTTTGATAATGGTATATCTTCAAAATCTTCATCCATACTAACATGGGTGAAAAATTCTTCTATATTATCTCTTCCAATGATACACCCTCGTCCTACCGGTATCTCTTCCAAAGTAAACTTAGGATTAAGCATGATGAAATAAGCAAAAAGTAAACTAGGCAAATAAAGTAAAGACAAGTAACTAATTTTTTTGTGTTTTTGATATAGAGAGCAAGACAGTAAATAAAGTAAAACTAGCAACTAATTTTTTTGTGTTTTGATTTAGTGCAGCAAACAAAGTAGTAAATAAAATAAAGCAAGACAAAAACAAAGTAAAGAGATTGAGAAGTGGAGACTCCCCTTGCAGCGTGTCTTGATCTCCCCGGCAACGGCGCCAGAAAACGAGCTTGATGGCGTGTAACTCACACGTTCGTTGGGAACCCCAAGAGGAAGGTATGATGCGCACAGTAGCAAGTTTTCCCTCAGAAAGAAACCAAGGTTTAATCGAACCGGGAGGAGCCAAGAAGCACGTTGAAGGTTGATGGTCGCGAAATGTGATGCGGCGCAACACCAGGGATTCCGGCGCCAACGCGGAACCCGCACAACACAACCAAAGTACTTTGTCCCAACGAAACGAGTGAGGTTGTCAATCTCACCGGCTTGCTGTAACAAAGGATTAAACGTATCGAGTGGAAGATGTTTGCAAAGAAAACAAGTAAAACAAGTAGATTGTATGCTATGTAAAGAATAGGACCGGGGTCCACGAGTTCACTAGAGGTGTCTCTCCCATAAGATAAAGCATGTTGGGTGAACAAATTACAGTCGGGCAATTGACAAATAGAGAAAGGCATAACAATGCATATACATGACATGGTAAATATAGTGAGATTTAATCCGGGCATTACGACATAGTACATAGACCGCCATCCAACTGCATCTATGCCTAAAAAGTCCACCTTCGAGGTTATCGTCCGAACCCCTCCGGTATTAAGTTGCAAAGCAACGAGACAATTGCATTAAGTATGGTGCGTAATGTAATCAACAACTACATCCTTAGACATAGCATCAATGTTTTATCCCTAGTGGCAACAGCACATCACAACCTTAGAACCTACTCGTCACGATCCCGCATTCAATGAAGGCATGAACCCACTATCGAGCATAAATACCCCCTCTTGGAGTTAAGAGCAAAAACTTAGCCGGAGCCTCTACTAATAACGGAGAGCATGCAAGATCATAAACAACACATAAACAATAGATTGATAATCACCATAATCATAGTACTCTCTATCCATCGGATCCCGACAAACACAACATATAGTATTACGGATAGATGATCTTGATCATGTTAGGCAGCTCACAAGATCCAACAATGAAGCACAACAAGGAGAAGACGACCATCTAGCTACTGCTATGGACCCATGGTCCGAGGGTGAACTACTCACTCATCACTCCGGAGGCGACCATGGCGGTGTAGAGTCCTCCGGGAGATGAATCCCCTCTCCGGCAGGGTGCCGGAGGCGATCTCCGAATCCCCCGAGATGGGATTCGCGGCGGCGGCGTCTCTGTAAGGTTTTCCGTATCGTGGCTCTCGGTACTGGGGGTTTCGCGACGGAAGCTTTAAGTAGGCGGAGGGTCAACGCGGGGGCCACACGAGGGGCCCAGGGGATAGGTCGGCGCGGCCAGGGCCTGGGCCGCGCCGGCCACCCCCTGGCCTCCTCGTGGCCCCACTTCGTTAGGTCTTCGGTCTTCCGGAAGCTTCGTGCAAAAATAGGACCCCGGGCGAAAGTTTCGCCCAATTCCGAGAATATTTCTTTACTAGGATTTCTGAAACCAAAAACAGCAGAAAACAGACAATCGGCTCTTCGGCATCTTGTTAATAGGTTAGTTCCAGAAAATGCATAAATATGACATATAATGTGCATAAAACATGTAGGTATCATCAATAAAGTAGCATGGAACATAAGAAATTATCGATACGTTGGAGACGTATCACCTACTGCTGCTTGTCTGGAATTATCTGGGCGCTTGCGCGTTGTTACAATGGTTGTGGTTGTGCCTCTAGGGCTCCCGGGATCCGGCTTATATAGACGCACGGATCTAGGGTTTACATGGAGAGTCCTAGCCGGAATACAAGTTACCTAACTACGGTACAATATCTTGCCGTGTACGTCAAGGATCCGCCTTCCATCTTGGCTGTGCCGGATCCGGATACTTTATGGGCCTCCACGGATCCGGCCTCCTTCATAGGTCGGTTGGGATCCGGCTCCTCGTTCCTGGGCTGGACTTCATCCTTCATGATCAACAGCAACTGGGCCGCCCGACGAGCCACATGCCACCATCACCATCTGTGGGCCACCCGGGCTTGCCGGATCCAGGCCATGTCGTTGATATACCCATAAAGTATACCCACAACAGTAGCCCCCGAAGTTCTCCGAGATTCATCATTCCCCCAACTTTAGTTAACTTGGATCCGAAGAGAATCTTATAGATCTTCCAAACCTTCTCGTTTCCGACATCATCTTCTCGGAAATCATCTGTCCTTCAATAATCGATAATGTAACGGAGTTTCCTTCTTTCCCGCGCACAACCTCCTACTTTCCCGCGCTAAATTTTCAGAGATGCGAATCTTCAGCCGGAAATTTCGGGAGCGCACGGTTAAGTTACCTCCACGTCATTTTACCGTTTTTAACCTAAGACACGCGTCAAGCATCCAACGGCGAGACCATTCAGTTTCCACCGTCGGATCCGAATCGCGAATCTCCGCGCTAGGTCTATAAATAGCCATCGTGTGCGGTAACTTCCCATTCTTTTCACCTTCTCACCTGCATCGTCTTCCTCCTCGCGCCGCGCCGCCCGACGGATCTCATCTCCGGCGAACTTCGCCACAGAGAGCTTCGTGTGCCGCTACTCCAAGCCTCCCCTCGCGCCAAGATCATCTCGGTTGAACGGGAAATTTTTCCTGCCGCCGATTCGTGGTCACGCGGGTCGATTCGCAGCAAGTCTGGCGACCTTTGCCTCATCGGAGCTCCGTCGAGCCACCGCGCCATTAACGGTACGTGCGCCGGCCTCGTAGAAGATAACCTTAGCGTAGATCCGGTTACTTAAATAGTTTGCATGGGTGCAGCCGGAAGCATGCCACTTGATTCACCGCATTGCACTGGTAGTTCTCCGAATAGCCCGGATCCCAGTTTGCTAGAACCAATCTGTCCGGATCCCATAGCATATCTATGTCACATCTCGAAATTTTCTAAATTTCGGAATGAAAAATAAAAATAAGTTTAATGTTTGATTGCTTGAAATCGATTGAAAATTCACAAAGAATTAAAACTTTTTAAATTTATTAACAAGTAAATTCCAAAATAGTATTTTCAAAGACTTTTGATTTTAAAGTATTTTCAAAATCAAACATATCTTTGGTTTCAAGATTTTCAAATCCTTAATGAATTTGTATTTGAGAAAACAAAACACTAAAAAGGCACTATAGCCACATAGATATATATTTGAGATTTTGGTTTTATAAAGCTTATATTTTTATTCCAAATTTACTGTCATATTAAAGGATTTTTCATAACGAATCCAACGGTACCTCATTTGCATTTTTCCGATTATTTTTGAGCCTCCAAATATGTATTTTAAATTTCTGAATTTAAGAAATAGAAGAAAAAAATGGAGGGCGCGGCCAGACCGACCGGCCCAGCTCGCGCGGCCCACCCGGCCGACTGGCCCAGCCAGTCCCGCGCCCAGGCCGCCCCCGGCCCATCCCCACCCGGCCACGCCACGCCCAGGCCGCCCCGCACGGGCCGCCGCCTCCAAATTCACCTCACCTGGACGCCCCAAAAACCCTAGCCTAGCCTATAAATAGCCCGGCCGGGAGCCCCCAACCACACGCGCGCAGCGCATCTCCCTCTCTCTATTTTCGTTCTCTGCCCGCTGCAGTTTCATCTCGCGCGGCGCAGGGCTCAACACACGTATCTCGAGGCGCAGGGTACAACACAGATCCCACGCAAGCTGCACACACTCGTGGCTCTGCGCTGCTGCCCTCTCGACGCCCAAAGCGCAACGCTGCTGCTTCTCCCTTGCCGCACCGCGACGCATATTCGCGACGCAACATCCGCAACAATATTTGGGAAAACGCCGCGACTCAACAAATCATTCGCCCGGTAATAATTCTTTTCCGCTCTTTTTCGTAGATTATGTGTATGCAACTTCTCAATTTTATTTCGTTAGATCTACACCTCTGTTTAGAATAGTGGTTCTTCCGTTAAGTTTGTAATTAGATTCTCTACAACTTTCATGTAGGAAGTTTATCCATCCGAGCAACTTGTTCGGACAACTTTTCGTACACCATTAGAACAATAACCACTTATGTCTAGTTTTGTAAAATTCATATCTTAAGTTCTATCCATCGGATTTCGACAAACTCTATACCGTTGGAATCAGCAAATCACGTAGATCATGTTAGACTTTTTGCATGGCAGTTTCGCTCACTTTATTTTCGCGGTACCCCTTTAATCCGCAACATAGTCTATGAAATAAATCATACAATCTATTTCTGAGAGATTCTTTTGGCGATACGCTTGTAAAAGAATTCTCTACAACTTCCCTGTAGAAAGTTCTTCCATCCGGAAAACTTCTTCTAATTACTTTTCGTGAGAAGTGCGGTCCTGTGACTGGCTTCGACATAATTCCTTTAGCCAAATTGATCTGATGATCATATCCATCTCCAGGACCAGTTATAATCCTTTATCATGTTCAACAATAATGCATGTACTACTCCTAGTTGTCTAGTTCACCTTATTCAAATGACAATTGAGCTATTTGAGTAAATGGTGACCAATCTTAGCTATAGATTTTCCCATGTGCAAGTGTTATGTTGAGTCACTATACTACATAGTAAATGTTTTGAATCCTTGATATCCATTAGCATCTTTGACCCACATCTTCAATATCACTCATACATATTCAACCTCATGCCCACTTAATCTTATTGGCTTATATTGAACTATTCAATTTACAAATGAGTTAATTGAGTAATGCAATATATCACAAGTCCGTAAGCCTATGGGTAATTCATACCATTTTGAGTAATTGTTGTCACACTTATTCAGTAGTATTGTTGTTGCACTATTTATCACTTATGTGATTCAATTCATATAACTCGTTCCAAATTCTTTTCATGCCTTTGTAAGCATAAAGATTCTTCAATTATATCTTAGATGATCCAATTCTTTCTAATCATGTGACCATTCGTCCAAACTCTCACCGCCATATCTTGCAAGCCAAACCTCATGCCACACCTTAGCACCATAGAGCGTTTACGATTGTCGTCTTGTTTGATTTTATTGTTGTTGAATGGTGTGTTTATGTTGTGCTATATTTTATATTATAGTTCGTACGGAGAGGCATGTATTTTGATTAAGAGAAGTGAATGCGCTTCGACTACCAAAAGGCAAGTGACACTCAAATCCTACTTGTTTTAATTATGCATTAGTGTTTTGAAACTAGTATGCATGGTAGGATTTTGTTTTCAAAAGTAAAGTATTATGCTATGCTTAGCAAACCCTAGTAGTGTGTAGCTACTCCTGAACCCATTGCTAGGATGCTTTAATTTTGCTTTGCAACATCAAATGCCAAATGCTATTTTCGTTATTGGTTGTGAGTGTTTGAAAATTTAAAATTAACAACCTTAATGAAACACCTGGGTGGATTGGTTGATTGGTGGGCGGCTGCTCAGGTCCACGCCCCGAGTGGGCTAAAGTGGCGAATCCCTGAGAGTGCGCAAGTTGTAGAGTGGTCGCTTTTGACTGCACACCTGGTTTTCACCAGGGGATCGTGTGGGGGTTTACTACCCGTGAGGGGTTTTAAGCTTGTGAGTTCCACTTGTGGTTGGCCACTCAGGATTAAAGAGATTACTATGTCGTCCATGTTTTAGTTAGCTTCCGAGTGCAGCCTTATGGTATTATGGGCTCTGCCGGGATTAAGTAAGTTGTGAGGGTTCAACTTGTGGCTAGACAGCGGGTGGAGGCGACGGCCAAGGGAACGGGTCTAGTTTGTATGGTTGAATTCTTGGGAAGGGTGGGTCGTAAGGTGAAAGTGCACAACCTCTCGAGAGTTAAACCTAAGATCTTAGCCGTGTCCCCGGTTATGGACAATTTGAGCTTCTAGGCAAGGAATGTACGGAAGAATCTCATCATTGTTTTCTGAATGTGTTTAAAATTGAATTAACCTTGAAAAACTCATGGGAGATGTAACCATGTGATTCTAAAACCCATGGAGAATTTAACCATGGTGTGATTTCATAATGTCATTCAAAGGTTTTCAAATGTTTTGTTTTAAATAAAATGTAGGATAAAATTGGCTTTATGCAAATTTGCCTAAACTCCACTTGCCAAATATCATGTAGATAGTCATGCCCAAAACTGCCACCATATAAGTGTCATTTGCCAGTACATCATTGTACTGACCTCCATTCGTGGTGCTGCATATTCAAACGTGCAGGATTTTCTGAGGAGAAGTACGTGGTAGGATCTCGAGTCTACATTCCAACATGATCTGCTTCGTGGCACATGAAGATGATGAAGGCTCATTAATGATTTACTTTCCGCTGTGTATGTTCTGAATATTGTTGAGCTAGTCCATATGACTATGCAATTTGTAAGGTTTTACATTACCCTTTGGATCAACGATGTAGTAATTTGATACTATTGCAATGATTACTATATTTTGTAATGTGTGTGCTATCAGTGATCCCGGGAATAGCACTATACACGAGTATCTTGCCTTTATTAAAAGGTAGGGTGCTACGTGAATGGTATCAGAGCATAGTGTTGCCTGTAGAATCGAGACCCTAGGTTTCGATTAGAAATAGGAAGACCCTAGGATGAAAAGTTTGTCTAATCCTATTTCAATTAAAAATATGGTTGGATTTTGAACCTCTTATATTCTCATCTACTTCATCTTCAAAATTGTTTTCCTCTAACTTTAGATGACCAGCTTATCAAAAACTATCAACAAGGATTGATGATGACCATATCCCTAAAGAATGAAGAGTGATGATTCATGTGATGTTCTTTGACTCAACAAGAAGGGTTTCCGGAGGACAAATGAAGAACTTGAAGAAAGACTTCGATGCGATCGCACAACCCAAGAAGATACACTGAAGGAGTAGAATAGAAACTTGAAACATCCAAAACAGAAATAGACCAGACCACCATTAGCTCTCTTTTTATTGAAACAACGCTAGCATTCGAAAGTATTGATCTTACCAAATTGAGGTATGACCATTCTAGGTTGTTTGTGTTCTGAAACATATTGCTTGATGCTTGTTAGATGTTGTTTGCAAGATGTTTTGCTTTGATTTGATGTGTTTGGGTAGGAATCTTCTTTAGAATCTTTCTATCTATTCTCATCTATACCTAACCTAGAGAATGTCTTCCCGGCAACTCGCCATGAAGACAACATTATTGAGACCAACCTAGACGTTTCCTATCAAGATGAATAAGTATAGTGTGCGATACGCAAAACCCTAGTTAGGGATCGATAGAAATGTTTTTCAAAATAGTTTAATAATGGGGATTGAAACATTGATTCAATTCTCCATGGAATATTTTTATCAAACTTGTGAGGTTGACCAAGAGTTAGAATACGAGATTCAACAAATCAAATACGGAGTAATAATTTGGGTGCGGGATGGATTGATCACCATTCCTACTACTCTTATTATTCGCTTTCATAATGTTGACTTTGTGAATCTAGAGAGACATACCTACGAAAGAGATGACCCCGATAAGCCTGAACCCTAGGGTGGAGAATTATTATACCCTTATAGTAGGCAAGTGCTGCCAAGCGTAGGACTACGTTTAGTTTGAGGATCTAGCCACTAGATGAAGAGTGGTTGAAAGTTGTCGGAGACACCAACATACAAAGGATGAGGAATGTCATGAAGTCCTCTCATCTCGGTTTCCTTATTGACCCAAAGAGTGACCCATCAGTATCAAACGTAGTTTAAGAACCAACCATATCGATTAGAAGCCCTACTATGAAGGAAACATATTGAACTCACCTTAGAGACATATGTTGTTCACTATATGTGAATAAACATTCGCCCATTGGATTTTAACTCAGCAGACATAAGCCATAGATGTTTTCAAAATATTACCTTTTGTCAAGTCTTATCCTCGGATATGCCAAGTCAGATCCAAGAAGAGCTTAGCCTAAACCCAAGACCTAAGACTACCTACAAAAGTTTCTTTTAAGGGTGGTAGAAGCCATACCCTTGGATTATGGATTTACATCAGAGGCCGCATGAGATGGTATTTGGATAATGTATCATAAGGAGTTTCCCATGATCGAGTATACTCAAGTACATGATAATAGCCATGGGATGAGTACCCGTATATGAATGGATATAGTGGATGGTATGACCGCATATGGTTTAGTGTAAAGTTTTCAAAGCCCAATGTTAACTTCCGAAATCGCCTCTGAGATGTTCGAAAAGAAGCAATAGTGAGTATGAACCTATTAGAAGACTCGAACCCAAAACCTTTTCTTTCTAGCCTTTCTCAAATCTCGAGGACGAGATTTCTTTTAAGGGTGGTAGTCTGTCACATCTCGAAATTTTCTAAATTTCGGAATGAAAAATAAAAATAAGTTTAATGTTTGATTGCTTGAAATCGATTGAAAATTCACAAAGAATTAAAACTTTTTAAATTTATTAACAAGTAAATTCCAAAATAGTATTTTCAAAGACTTTTGATTTTAAAGTATTTTCAAAATCAAACATATCTTTGGTTTCAAGATTTTCAAATCCTTAATGAATTTGTATTTGAGAAAACAAAACACTAAAAAGGCACTATAGCCACATAGATATATATTTGAGATTTTGGTTTTATAAAGCTTATATTTTTATTCCAAATTTACTGTCATATTAAAGGATTTTTCATAACGAATCCAACGGTACCTCATTTGCATTTTTCCGATTATTTTTGAGCCTCCAAATATGTATTTTAAATTTCTGAATTTAAGAAATAGAAGAAAAAAAATGGAGGGCGCGGCCAGACCGACCGGCCCAGCTCGCGCGGCCCACCCGGCCGACTGGCCCAGCCAGTCCCGCGCCCAGGCCGCCCCCGGCCCATCCCCACCCGGCCACGCCACGCCCAGGCCGCCCCGCACGCGCCGCCGCCTCCAAATTCACCTCACCTGGACGCCCCAAAAACCCTAGCCTAGCCTATAAATAGCCCGGCCGGGAGCCCCCAACCACACGCGCGCAGCGCATCTCCCTCTCTCTATTTTCGTTCTCTGCCCGCTGCAGTTTCATCTCGCGCGGCGCAGGGCTCAACACACGTATCTCGAGGCGCAGGGTACAACACAGATCCCACGCAAGCTGCACACACTCGTGGCTCTGCGCTGCTGCCCTCTCGACGCCCAAAGCGCAACGCTGCTGCTTCTCCCTTGCCGCACCGCGACGCATATTCGCGACGCAACATCCGCAACAATATTTGGGAAAACGCCGCGACTCAACAAATCATTCGCCCGGTAATAATTCTTTTCCGCTCTTTTTCGTAGATTATGTGTATGCAACTTCTCAATTTTATTTCGTTAGATCTACACCTCTGTTTAGAATAGTGGTTCTTCAGTTAAGTTTGTAATTAGATTCTCTACAACTTTCATGTAGGAAGTTTATCCATCCGAGCAACTTGTTCGGACAACTTTTCGTACACCATTAGAACAATAACCACTTATGTCTAGTTTTGTAAAATTCATATCTTAAGTTCTATCCATCGGATTTCGACAAACTCTATACCGTTGGAATCAGCAAATCACGTAGATCATGTTAGACTTTTTGCATGGCAGTTTCGCTCACTTTATTTTCGCGGTACCCCTTTAATCCGCAACATAGTCTATGAAATAAATCATACAATCTATTTCGAGAGATTCTTTTGGCGATACGCTTGTAAAAGAATTCTCTACAACTTCCTCGTAGAAAGTTCTTCCATCCGGAAAACTTCTTCTAATTACTTTTCGTGAGAAGTGCGGTCCCGTGACTGGCTTCGACATAATTCCTTTAGCCAAATTGATCCGATGATCATATCCATCTCCAGGACCAGCTTATAATCCTTTATCATGTTCAACAATAATGCATGTACTACTCCTAGTTGTCTAGTTCACCTTATTCAAATGACAATTGAGCTATTTGAGTAAATGGTGACCAATCTTAGCTATAGATTTTCCCATGTGCAAGTGTTATGTTGAGTCACTATACTACATAGTAAATGTTTTGAATCCTTGATATCCATTAGCATCTTTGACCCACATCTTCAATATCACTCATACATATTCAACCTCATGCCCACTTAATCTTATTGGCTTATATTGAACTATTCAATTTACAAATGAGTTAATTGAGTAATGCAATATATCACAAGTCCAGTAAGCCTATGGGTAATTCATACCATTTTGAGTAATTGTTGTCACACTTATTCGAGTAGTATTGTTGTTGCACTATTTATCACTTATGTGATTCAATTCATATAACTCGTTCCAAATTCTTTTCATGCCTTTGTAAGCATAAAGATTCTTCAATTATATCTTAGATGATCCAATTCTTTCTAATCATGTGACCATTCGTCCAAACTCTCACCGCCATATCTTGCAAGCCAAACCTCATGCCACACCTTAGCACCATAGAGCGTTTACGATTGTCGTCTTGTTTGATTTTATTGTTGTTGAATTGTGTGTTTATGTTGTGCTATATTTTATATTATAGTTCGTACGGAGAGGCATGTATTTTGATTAAGAGAAGTGAATGCGCTTCGACTACCAAAAGGCAAGTGACACTCAAATCCTACTTGTTTTAATTATGCATTAGTGTTTTGAAACTAGTATGCATGGTAGGATTTTGTTTTCAAAAGTAAAGTATTATGCTATGCTTAGCAAACCCTAGTAGTGTGTAGCTACTCCTGAACCCATTGCTAGGATGCTTTAATTTTGCTTTGCAACATCAAATGCCAAATGCTATTTTCGTTATTGGTTGTGAGTGTTTGAAAATTTAAAATTAACAACCTTAATGAAACACCTGGGTGGATTGGTTGATTGGTGGGCGGCTGCTCAGGTCCACGCCCCGAGTGGGCTAAAGTGGCGAATCCCTGAGAGTGCGCAAGTTGTAGAGTGGTCGCTTTTGACTGCACACCTGGTTTTCACCAGGGGATCGTGTGGGGGTTTACTACCTGTGAGGGGTTTTAAGCTTGTGAGTTCCACTTGTGGTTGGCCACTCAGGATTAAAGAGATTACTATGTCGTCCATGTTTTAGTTAGCTTCCAGTGCAGCCTTATGGTATTATGGGCTCTGCCGGGATTAAGTAAGTTGTGAGGGTTCAACTTGTGGCTAGACAGCGGGTGGAGGCGACGGCCAAGGGAACGGGTCTAGTTTGTATGGTTGAATTCTTCTTCCGAAAGATCTTGTCTCATTCTTCTCTTGGGAAGGGTGGGTCGTAAGGTGAAAGTGCACAACCTCTCGAGAGTTAAACCTAAGATCTTAGCCGTGTCCCCGGTTACGGACAATTTGAGCTTCTAGGCAAGGAATGTACGGAAGAATCTCATCATTGTTTTTCTGAATGTGTTTAAAATTGAATTAACCTTGAAAAACTCATGGGAGATGTAACCATGTGATTCTAAAACCCATGGAGAATTTAACCATGGTGTGATTTCATAATGTCATTCAAAGATTTTCAAATGTTTTGTTTTAAATAAAATGTAGGATAAAATTGGCTTTATGCAAATTTGCCTAAACTCCACTTGCCAAATATCATGTAGATAGTCATGCCCAAAACTGCCACCATATAAGTGTCATTTGCCAGTACATCATTGTACTCGACCTCCATTCGTGGGGCTGCATATTCAAACGTGCAGGATTTTCTGAGGAGAAGTACGTGGTAGGATCTCGAGTCTACATTCCAACATGACTGCCTGTGGCACATGAAGATGATGAAGGCTCATTGATGATTTACTTTCCGCTGTGTATGTTCTGAATATTGTTGAGCTAGTCCATATGACTATGCAATTTGTAAGGTTTTACATTACCCTTTGGATCAACGATGTAGTAATTTGATACTATTGCAATGATTACTATATTTTGTAATGTGTGTGCTATCAGTGATCCCGGGAATAGCACTATACACAGGTATCTTGCCTTTATTAAAAGGTAGGGTGCTACAGAATGGTATCAGAGCATAGTGTTGCCTGTAGAATCGAGACCCTAGGTTTCGATTAGAAATAGGAAGACCCTAGGATGAAAAGTTTGTCTAATCCTATTTCAATTAAAAATATGGTTGGATTTTGAACCTCTTATATTCTCATCTACTTCATCTTCAAAATTGTTTTCCTCTAACTTTAGATGACCAGCTTATCAAAAACTATCAACAAGGATTGATGATGACCATATCCCTAAAGAATGAAGAGTGATGATTCATGTGATGTTCTTTGACTCAACAAGAAGGGTTTCTGGAGGACAAATGAAGAACTTGAAGAAAGACTTCGATGCAGACTGCACAACCCAAGAAGATACACTGAAGGAGTAGAATAGAAACTTGAAACATCCAAAACAGAAATAGACCAGACCACCATTAGCTCTCTTTTTATTGAAACAACGCTAGCATTCGAAAGTATTGATCTTACCAAATTGAGGTATGACCATTCTAGGTTGTTTGTGTTCGAAACATATTGCTTGATGCTTGTTAGATGTTGTTTGCAAGATGTTTTGCTTTGATTTGATGTGTTTGGGTAGGAATCTTCTTTAGAATCTTTCTATCTATTCTCATCTATACCTAACCTAGAGAATGTCTTCCCGGCAACTCGCCATGAAGACAACATTATTGAGACCAACCTAGACGTTTCCTATCAAGATGAATAAGTATAGTGTGCGATACGCAAAACCCTAGTTAGGGATCGATAGAAATGTTTTTCAAAATAGTTTAATAATGGGGATTGAAACATTGATTCAATTCTCCATGGAATATTTTTATCAAACTTGTGAGGTTGACCAAGAGTTAGAATACGAGATTCAACAAATCAAATACGGAGTAATAATTTGGGTGCAGGATGGATTGATCACCATTCCTACTACTCTTATTATTCGCTTTCATAATGTTGACTTTGTGAATCTAGAGAGACATACCTACGAAAGAGATGACCCCGATAAGCCTGAACCCTAGGGTGGAGAATTATTATACCCTTATAGTAGGCAAGTGCTGCCAAGCGTAGGACTACGTTTAGTTTGAGGATCTAGCCACTAGATGAAGAGTGGTTGAAAGTTGTCTGGAGACACCAACATACAAAGGATGAGGAATGTCATGAAGTCCTCTCATCTCGGTTTCCTTATTGACCCAAAGAGTGACCCATCAGTATCAAACGTAGTTTAAGAACCAACCATATCGATTAGAAGCCCTACTATGAAGGAAACATATTGAACTCACCTTAGAGACATATGTTGTTCACTATATGTGAATAAACATTCGCCCATTGGATTTTAACTCAGCAGACATAAGCCATAGATGTTTTCAAAATATTACCTATTGTCAAGTCTTATCCTCGGATATGCCAAGTCAGATCCAAGAAGAGCTTAGCCTAAACCCAAGACGTAAGACTACCTACAAAAGTTTCTTTTAAGGGTGGTAGAAGCCATACCCTTGGATTATGGATTTACATCAGAGGCCGCATGAGATGGTATTTGGATAATGTATCATAAGGAGTTTCCCATGATCGAGTATACTCAAGTACATGATAATAGCCATGGGATGAGTACCCGTATATGAATGGATATAGTGGATGGTATGACCGCATATGGTTTAGTGTAAAGTTTTCAAAGCCCAATGTTAACTTCCGAAATCGCCTCTGAGATGTTCGAAAAGAAGCAATAGTGAGTATGAACCTATTAGAAGACCTGAACCCAAAACCTTTTCTTTCTAGCCTTTCTCAAATCTCGAGGACGAGATTTCTTTTAAGGGTGGTAGTCTGTCACATCTCGAAATTTTCTAAATTTCGGAATGAAAAATAAAAATAAGTTTAATGTTTGATTGCTTGAAATCGATTGAAAATTCACAAAGAATTAAAACTTTTTAAATTTATTAACAAGTAAATTCCAAAATAGTATTTTCAAAGACTTTTGATTTTAAAGTATTTTCAAAATCAAACATATCTTTGGTTTCAAGATTTTCAAATCCTTAATGAATTTGTATTTGAGAAAACAAAACACTAAAAAGGCACTATAGCCACATAGATATATATTTGAGATTTTGGTTTTATAAAGCTTATATTTTTATTCCAAATTTACTGTCATATTAAAGGATTTTTCATAACGAATCCAACGGTACCTCATTTGCATTTTTCCGATTATTTTTGAGCCTCCAAATATGTATTTTAAATTTCTGAATTTAAGAAATAGAAGAAAAAAATGGAGGGCGCGGCCAGACCGACCGGCCCAGCTCGCGCGGCCCACCCGGCCGACTGGCCCAGCCAGTCCCGCGCCCAGGCCGCCCCCGGCCCATCCCCACCCGGCCACGCCACGCCCAGGCCGCCCCGCACGGGCCGCCGCCTCCAAATTCACCTCACCTGGACGCCCCAAAAACCCTAGCCTAGCCTATAAATAGCCCGGCCGGGAGCCCCCAACCACACGCGCGCAGCGCATCTCCTCTCTCTATTTTCGTTCTCTGCCCGCTGCAGTTTCATCTCGCGCGGCGCAGGGCTCAACACACGTATCTCGAGGCGCAGGGTACAACACAGATCCCACGCAAGCTGCACACACTCGTGGCTCTGCGCTGCTGCCCTCTCGACGCCCAAAGCGCAACGCTGCTGCTTCTCCCTTGCCGCACCGCGACGCATATTCGCGACGCAACATCCGCAACAATATTTGGGAAAACGCCGCGACTCAACAAATCATTCGCCCGGTAATAATTCTTTTCCGCTCTTTTTCGTAGATTATGTGTATGCAACTTCTCAATTTTATTTCGTTAGATCTACACCTCTGTTTAGAATAGTGGTTCTTCCGTTAAGTTTGTAATTAGATTCTCTACAACTTTCATGTAGGAAGTTTATCCATCCGAGCAACTTGTTCGGACAACTTTTCGTACACCATTGTAACAATAACCACTTATGTCTAGTTTTGTAAAATTCATATCTTAAGTTCTATCCATCGGATTTCGACAAACTCTATACCGTTGGAATCAGCAAATCACGTAGATCATGTTAGACTTTTTGCATGGCAGTTTCGCTCACTTTATTTTCGCGGTACCCCTTTAATCCGCAACATAGTCTATGAAATAAATCATACAATCTATTTCTGAGAGATTCTTTTGGCGATACGCTTGTAAAAGAATTCTCTACAACTTTCCTGTAGAAAGTTCTTCCATCCGGAAAACTTCTTCTAATTACTTTTCGTGAGAAGTGCGGTCCTGTGACTGGCTTCGACATAATTCCTTTAGCCAAATTGATCTGATGATCATATCCATCTCCGAGACCAGTTATAATCCTTTATCATGTTCAACAATAATGCATGTACTACTCCTAGTTGTCTAGTTCACCTTATTCAAATGACAATTGAGCTATTTGAGTAAATGGTGACCAATCTTAGCTATAGATTTTCCCATGTGCAAGTGTTATGTTGAGTCACTATACTACATAGTAAATGTTTTGAATCCTTGATATCCATTAGCATCTTTGACCCACATCTTCAATATCACTCATACATATTCAACCTCATGCCCACTTAATCTTATTGGCTTATATTGAACTATTCAATTTACAAATGAGTTAATTGAGTAATGCAATATATCACAAGTCCGTAAGCCTATGGGTAATTCATACCATTTTGAGTAATTGTTGTCACACTTATTCAGTAGTATTGTTGTTGCACTATTTATCACTTATGTGATTCAATTCATATAACTCGTTCCAAATTCTTTTCATGCCTTTGTAAGCATAAAGATTCTTCAATTATATCTTAGATGATCCAATTCTTTCTAATCATGTGACCATTCGTCCAAACTCTCACCGCCATATCTTGCAAGCCAAACCTCATGCCACACCTTAGCACCATAGAGCGTTTACGATTGTCGTCTTGTTTGATTTTATTGTTGTTGAATGGTGTGTTTATGTTGTGCTATATTTTATATTATAGTTCGTACGGAGAGGCATGTATTTTGATTAAGAGAAGTGAATGCGCTTCGACTACCAAAAGGCAAGTGACACTCAAATCCTACTTGTTTTAATTATGCATTAGTGTTTTGAAACTAGTATGCATGGTAGGATTTTGTTTTCAAAAGTAAAGTATTATGCTATGCTTAGCAAACCCTAGTAGTGTGTAGCTACTCCCGAACCCATTGCTAGGATGCTTTAATTTTGCTTTGCAACATCAAATGCCAAATGCTATTTTCGTTATTGGTTGTGAGTGTTTGAAAATTTAAAATTAACAACCTTAATGAAACACCTGGGTGGATTGGTTGATTGGTGGGCGGTCGCTCGGGTCCACGCCCCGAGTGGGCTAAAGTGGCGAATCCCCGAGAGTGCGCAAGTTGTAGAGTGGTCGCTTTGATCGCACACCTGGTTTTCACCAGGGGATCGTGTGGGGGTTTACTACCCGTGAGGGGTTTTAAGCTTGTGAGTTCCACTTGTGGTTGGCCACTCGGGATTAAAGAGATTACTATGTCGTCCATGTTTTAGTTAGCTTCCGGTGCAGCCTTATGGTATTATGGGCTCTGCCGGGATTAAGTAAGTTGTGAGGGTTCAACTTGTGGCTAGACAGCGGGTGGAGGCGACGGCCAAGGGAACGGGTCTAGTTTGTATGGTTGAATTCTTCTTCCGAAAGATCTTGTCTCATTCTTCTCTTGGGAAGGGTGGGTCGTAAGGTGAAAGTGCACAACCTCTCGAGAGTTAAACCTAAGATCTTAGCCGTGTCCCCGGTTACGGACAATTTGAGCTTCTAGGCAAGGAATGTACGGAAGAATCTCATCATTGTTTTCTGAATGTGTTTAAAATTGAATTAACCTTGAAAAACTCATGGGAGATGTAACCATGTGATTCTAAAACCCATGGAGAATTTAACCATGGTGTGATTTCATAATGTCATTCAAAGATTTTCAAATGTTTTGTTTTAAATAAAATGTAGGATAAAATTGGCTTTATGCAAATTTGCCTAAACTCCACTTGCCAAATATCATGTAGATAGTCATGCCCAAAACTCGCCACCATATAAGTGTCATTTGCCGAGTACATCATTGTACCGACCTCCATTCGTGGGGCTGCATATTCAAACGTGCGGGATTTTCCGAGGAGAAGTACGTGGTAGGATCTCGAGTCTACATTCCAACATGATCTGCTCGTGGCACATGAAGATGATGAAGGCTCATTGATGATTTACTTTCCGCTGTGTATGTTCTGAATATTGTTGAGCTAGTCCATATGACTATGCAATTTGTAAGGTTTTACATTACCCTTTGGATCAACGATGTAGTAATTTGATACTATTGCAATGATTACTATATTTTGTAATGTGTGTGCTATCAGTGATCCCGGGAATAGCACTATACACAGGTATCTTGCCTTTATTAAAAGGTAGGGTGCTACAATCTACCACCATACGTTTCCGACATTAGACTTGCTCAACCATTCTCCGCCTCTTCCAGTACCAAACTAGGCCGGATTCCAACCGCTCAAGAGCTCGAAGAAGAACTCCAAGGCCAGGCTAGAATGGCAGCCAAAGTTCAGGAGTCGGAGAATAAGAGGGCGTCCAAGGCCCGGATCCGCGAAGGAGAGCGAGGTCAATGGTGGCCCTGCGAAACTTCCGATGTGGAGCTTAGAGAGCTCCAGAACGAGGGTATGATCTCCGCCCACTGGAGCTTCATCCGCGACACCGACGTCCCCAAGCCTGGAGCCGGAGAAGTTGTCATGACCAAGGCTTGGGTAGAGCGCGGATTATCGCTCCCCTGCTCGGAGTTCTTCCTCTCCATCCTCAACACATATGGGCTCCAGCCCCACAACATCTGCCCCAACTCATACCTCCTCCTATCCAACTTCGCGACACTTTGCGAAGGGCATCTTGGGATCCGACCAGATGTCAGATTATGGCAGTTTTTCTTCCGAGTGAAGAAAGAGACGAAGGATAAAGCTATGCTGAACTGCGGGAGCATGACATTCATGCTCCGACCTGGCCGCATGTATCCTCCTCACGATTCGCACGAATCTGTCCGGTACTGGAACGCCGGATGGTTCTATGAGAAGAACGCTTCGGTTCTGGAAATTCACGATGGCTTGCCCAAGTTCGTCAACGAGCCTCCGGAAGAGCTCGCGAGCTGGAGCTTCGTCCCCTGATACGTCCAATTTGCATCACTATTTTGTACCATAATTTGCTGTTATTCATTGATATATTTCATATTGGGACACAATACTTATGTTATTTCATCTATTTTGCATGTTTCATCATTATTGGAGGATCAAGCACCGGAGCCAGGATTCTGCTGGAAAAAGCACCGTCAGAACGCAATATTTCGGAAGATCAACTGTGGAAGGAAATTACACGCGTAAATTCCTATTTTTCCAGATGACGGAGGGAGCCAGAAGGGGGAGAAGAGGGGACCCAAGGTGGGCCCAGACCACAGGCCGGCGCGGCCCATGGCCTGGCCACGCCACCCTGTGGTGTGGGGGCCCCACAGCCCCTTTCGCCTCCTTTTCTTCGCGTACTCCTTCGTCCCGAAAACCTAAGCCACAGAGGGAACCTCACGAAGAGTTACAGCCGCCTCTGCGGGGCGGAGGACACCAGAGAGAAAAGAGCTCTCCGGCGGGCAGGAATCCGCCGGGGAAATTCCCTCCCGGAGGGGGAAATCGACGCCATCGCCATCGTCATCGAGCTGGACGTCATCACCATCATCATCATCATCATCTCCACCATCTACACCGCCATCACCACCGCTGCACCTCGTCACCGCTGTAACAATTTGGGTTGGATCTTGATTGTTTGATAGGGGAAACTCTCCCGGCGCTATTCTCTACTTGTTATTGATGCTATTGAGTGAAACCATTGAACCAAGGTTTATGTTCAGATTGTTATTCATCATCATATCACCTCTCGATTGTATTCCATATGATGTCTCGTGAGTAGTTCATTTAGTTCTTGAGGACATGGGTGAAGTCTAAATGCTAGTAGTGAATTATGGTTGAGTAATATTCAATGTTATGATATTTAAGTTGTGGTGTCATTCTTCTAGTGGTGTCGTGTGAACGTCGACTACACGACACTTCACCATTTATGGGCCTAGGGGAGTGCATCTTGTACTCGGTTGCTAATTGCGGGGTTGCCGGAGTGACAGAAACCTGAGCCCCCGTTAGTATATCGATGCAAGAGGGATCGCAGGATCTCAGAGTTTAAGGGTGTGGTTAGATTTATCTTAATTACTTTCTTGTAGTTGCGGATGCTTGCAAGGGGTATAATCACAAGTATGTATTAGTCCTAGGAAGGGCGGTGCATTAGCATAGGTTCACCCACACAACAATTATCAAAACAATGAAGATTATTTAGCCACATGAAGCGAAAGCACTAGACTAAAATCCCCGTGTGTCCTCAAGAACGTTTGCTCATTATAAGTAAACAAACCGGCTTGTCCTTTGTGCTAAAAAGGATTGGGCCACTCGATGCAACTATTTCTCTCGCATTTTACTTACTCGTACTTTATTCATCTGTTACATCAAAACCCCTTGAATACTTGTCTGTGAGCATTTACAGTGAATCCTTCATCGAAACTGCTGTCAACACCTTCTGCTCCTCGTTGGGATCGACATTCTTACTTATCGAAGATACTACGATACACCCCCTATACTTGTGGGTCATCAAGACTATTTTCTGGCGCCGCTGTCGGGAGTGAAGCGCTATTGGTAAGTGGAATTGGTAAGGAAAACCTTTACTCGTTTGTGCTGATTTTATTTCTGCCTGCTGCTATAAGTCATTATGGAGAGATCTTCTCTTCAATTTCTATTTGGGAAATCTACTACTACTGCAACGGTAGTGGATGAAGCGCCAGGTGAGGAAGTTATACCATATAAAATACCTATGAAAATTATTGAACGTGTTATGGATAACCGCTATGAAGGGGATGGAACTGTCCATCCTGGTGATCATTTATTGTTTTTGCATGAATTATGCGGGTTATTCAAATGTGCAGGTATTGCTATGAATGAAGTTAGGAAGAAACTATTCACTATATCGCTGTCTGGTAAAGCGGCGCATTGGTATAAATTGCTGAAGAATGGTGATTCTATTGATTGGGAGGACATTGTGCCTTTATTTTATTCTAAATTCTATCCTCCAAGTGAAATTCACAAAGATCGGAACCGCATATATAATTTCTGGCCTCATGATGGAGAAAGTATTGCCCAAGCTTGGGGGAGATTGATGTCTTTAATGCTCAAATGCCCTATTCATGAGCTTCCTGGTAATGTTATTATTGATAATTTCTATGCAAGACTTTCTTTTCAAGACAAGACCTTGCTGGATACTTCTTGTTCTGGATCATTTACACGCAACAAAGAAGAGTTTAAAAGGGACCTTCTTGATCGGATCCAAGAAAATACTGAAGGATGGGAGAACGACAAAGATAGAGAATCATGTATAATTTATGATTATAAATGCATTGAAGCTTTTATGGATACTGATAAATTTCGTAATATGAGTGCTACATATGGTCTTGATTCCCAAGTTGTTGCAAATCTTTATAAAGCTTTTGCCTCTCATTATGAATTGCCTAAGAAGAATTTTGATAAGTATCATGAACCGTATAAAGATAAAGTTGATTCATCTGTAAACAAATGTGTAGTGATTGAAACTGTTGATAATGTTATTCCCGAAGCTTATATTGAAAAAACTCCTTTCCCTGCTAAAATGAAGGAGTACTCTGTCATATCTAGTGCGGTTAATAAAAGTGAAAAGAAACCTAAAGAACCTCGAAGAACAAATTAAAATTGAACCTGCTGTTGCAATAGTTAAAGATCTTGTGACTGAAAATGTGGAGGATGGTCATATTATTTTCTGTGAAGATGCTTCTAATATTGTTTCACATCCTAATAAACCCAAACAAGTTAGTGTTCCTATGCTATCTGTTAGAATTGGTGATCATTGCTATTATAGTTTATGTGATATTGGTGCAAGTGTTAGTGCTATTCCTTATGAGCTTTACACGGAGATTATGCATGAAATTGGTTCTTGTGAACTTGAAGATATTGATGTGGTTATTCATCTGTCTAATAGAGAAACTATTTCTCCAATTGGTATTGTTCGAGATGTGGAAGTTCTATGTGGTAAGATTAAATATCCTGCTGACTTTTTGGTACTTGGTTCTGCTGCTAGTGATCATTGTCCTATCATGTTTGGTAGACCTTTTCTAAATACTTGTGGAGCTATTATAGATTGTAAGAAAGAGAAAATTTTGACTAGATTTGCTGGTGAACCTTATGAATTTAACTTTTCTAAATTTACCAAAACTCCTTATAAAGCTGACTTGCCTAGTAATTATTTTAAAATGGAGCAGTGTGCATCTATTGTTCTTGTTCCTAATAATCCTTTGCAGCAACATTTGGAGAATAGTGAAAGTGAAGCTTTTAGGAAAGAAAGAGATGAGCTTGAGGAAATTTTTCTTCGCCAACCTATTCTCAAGCATGATTTACCGGTGGAAGATTTGGGTACAACACCGCCACCAAAGGAAGATCCTGTTTTCGATTTAAAGCCTTTACCCGATAATCTTAAATATGCTCATATTGATGATAAGAAAATATATCCTGTTATTATTAGTTCTAAGCTTTCGGAGATTGAGGAAGAAAGGTTATTGGAAATATTGAAGAAACACCGAGGAGCTATTGGCTATACTCTTGATGATTTGAAGGGGATTTCTCCTTCTATTTGCCAACATGCTATCAATATGGAAGATGATGCAAAGCCTTTTGTTGAACATCAGCGTCGTCTAATTCCGAAGATGAAAGAGGTGGTAAGGAACGAGGTATTAAAACTTCTTGAAGCTGGTATTATATATCCTATAGCTGATAGTAGATGGGTTAGTCCTGTGCATTGTGTTCCTAAGAAAGGAGGAATGACTGTTGTGCCAAATGATAATGATGAGCTTATTCCTCAAAGAATAGTTGTAGGGTATAGAATGTGCATTGATTTTCGAAAAGTTAATAAAGTTACTAAGAAAGATCATTACCCTTTACCCTTTATTGATCAGATGCTAGAAAGGTTATCTAAAAATACTCATTTTTGCTTTCTTGATGGTTATTCTGGGTTTTCACAAATTGCTGTTAAAGCTAAAGATCAAGAGAAAACCACGTTTACTTGTTCTTATGGAACTTATGCTTATAGGCGTATGCCTTTTGGTTTATGTAATGCTCCTGCTACTTTTCAAAGATGCATGTCCGCTATTTTTCATGGTTTTTGCGAAAGTATTGTAGAGGTGTTCATGGATGATTTTTCTGTCTATGGGAATTCTTTTGATAATTGCTTGCGAAACCTCGATAAAATTTTGCAGAGATGTGAAGAAACTAACCTTGTTCTTAATTGGGAGAAATGCCACTTTATGGTTAATGAAGGAATTGTATTAGGACATAAAATTTTCGAGAGAGGTATTGAAGTCGATAGAGCTAAAGTTGAAGCAATTGAGAAGATGCCCTATCCGAGGGATGTTAAAGGTATTCGTAGTGTTCTTGGTCATGCTGGGTTTTATAGGAGATTTATTAAAGATTTCTCTAAAATTTCAAAGCCTCTTACTAATCTTCTTCAAAAAGATGTACCTTTTGTTTTTGATGATGATTGTAAGGAAGCTTTTGAAACTCTAAAGAAAGCCTTAACAACTGCTCCTGTAGTCAAACCTCCTGATTGGAATTTGCCTTTTGAAATTATGTGTGATGCTAGTGATTTTGCTGTAGGCACTGTTCTTGGACAGCGGGTAGATAAAAAATTAAATGTTATTCATTATGCTAGTAAGACTCTTGATGCTGCTCAAAGAAATTATGCTACAACTGAAAAGGAATTGTTAGCTGTAGTCTTTGCTTGTGACAAGTTTAGACCCTATATTGTTGATTCAAAAGTCACGATTCATACTGATCATGATGCAATTAGATACCTTATGACAAAGAAAGATGCTAAGCCAAGGCTTATTAGATGGGTACTTCTGTTGCAAGAATTTGATTTACATATTATAGATAGGAAATGTGCTGATAATCCTGTTGCTGATAATTTGTCTAGATTGGAAAATATTGCTTATGATCTTGTTCCTGTTAATGATAGTTTTCCAAATGAACAATTGGCTGTAATAAAGGTGAGCTCACGAGAGAGCCCTTGGTATGCAGATTATGCTAACTTTATTGTTTCGAAGTATTTGCCTCCAACCTTTTCAGCTCAGCAAAGGAGGAAATTCTTTTATGACTTGAGGCATTATTTTTGGGATGACCCACACTTATATAAAGAAGGAGTGGACGGTATTATGCGAAGATGTGTTCCTGAATATGAACAACGGGAGATATTGAGTAAATGTCATGGTAGTGTTTATGGAGGACATCACGTCTGGAGATAGAACCGCGCAAAAGGTTCTACAATCAGGTTTTTATTGGCCAACTCTCTTCAAAGATGCAAGGAAGTTTATTTTATCTTGTGATGAATGTCAAAGAGTTGGTAATATCTCTAGACGCAATGAAATGCCTATGAATTATACTCTTGTTATTGAACCATTCGATTGTTGGGGATTCGACTTCATGGGTTCTTTCCCTTCTTCGAAGGTAACACTCATATACTTGTCGCTGTTGATTATGTTACTAAATGGGTAGAAGCTATACCTACAAAGAGTGCTGATGGTGAGACCTCTATAAAAATGCTTGTAGATGTTATATTTCCTAGATTTGGAATACCTAGATATATTATGACTGATGGAGGCTCTCATTTTATTCATGGAGGTTTTAGAAAAACTCTTGCTAAGTATGGTATTAATCATAGAATTGCTTCTGCTTATCACCCTCAAACTAGTGGTCAAGTAGAATTATCAAATAGAGAGATTAAATCTATTTTGGGAAAGACTGTTAATAAATCTAGAAAGAATTGGGCTAGCAAATTGAAGGAAGCACTATGGGCTTATAAAACTGCTTATAAAAACCCCATGGGAATGTCACCTTATAAAATGGTTTATGGAAAAGCTTGTCATTTACCTTTAGAACTAGAGCACAAAGCTTATTGGGCTGTTAGAGAACTAAATAAAGATCCGAAACTGGCCGGTAATAAGAGGTTGTTGCAATTAAGTTCTCTAGATGAATGGAAAAGTGAAGCCTACGAAAATGCTAAACTCTTTAAAGAAAAAGTTAAGAAATGGCATGATAGAAGGATTATCAAAAGAGAGTTTAATATTGGGGATAAAGTCCTATTGTATCGGTCTCGTCTCAGATTCTTTGCAGGGAAATTACTCTCAAAGTGGGAAGGACCATATGTTGTTGAGGAGGTGTATCGTTCAGGAGCAATTAAAATTAGCTCTCTCCAAGGCAATGCCACACAAGTGGTGAATGGACAAAGACTCAAGCATTATATCTCGGGTGATTCTTATAATGTTGATGTTGATATTATTCAAGTGGAAACACCGGAGGCTTTCATCAAAGGACAAATTGACAGTCCGCCAGAACTCGACTTTGAATAGGTAACAGTACAGGTAATAAAAAGTCCGCGTTTACCTTTCTGAACAATATTTTTGCTGTTTTTGGGAAATATGAAAAATTACGGAATCGAAACGGAGTGGAAAAGACGCGCGAGGGCCCGTCACCATAGGCCGACGCGGGCCCCACCCTGGCCGCGCCGACCTATGGGGACAGCCCCTCGTCGCCCCTTTTCTACTCGTTTTCGGCCTGGAACCTTCCTTTTATCGTAAAAATATTTGCTATATAATCCCCGGACCCCTGGAGGTCCGTATATCGTTTTCTCGTCGTGTTTTGTTTCGAGCTGTTTTCTGCCAGATTTGTTTTGATCTAGAGGCACCATGGTCTCCAACAACAAGGACAAGGGACCTTTTGAGGAAGATATTCAAGACCCGGAACTGAAGGAAGAAGACTCAAGTGAGGATGAGGAAGAAGTGGAGGAAGTTCCGCGAGTACATCAGCGTGCCACCATTGCAAGCATTGGCGTGATATCAAATCCATCCAACACCAAGAGGAGTGCACGAATCGCTACAGGAGGAGCAGTTCCACGTCACTTCTTAGCTCCAAGGACATCTTCTCCAAGCAATTACAACCCTTACCGCAATTTAATCTACGATCGTCAAACTGAAAGGACCCCCAAGGTAGTGTTGCCAAGTGGTTGGGATATAAATCGTTCTAACATTGCAGGAGAGATGAAATCTGAAACTGAAGGATGGGGAAACAACTCTAGGAGTTGGGATTCACCACCTGACATGATTATGAGCCGCGTTGAGCACAACTCGGAACTGATTCGCAACCTCACCTATGAGACTGAAGATTTAAAGGAGCTTGTTAAGAAGCTTGTCGAGAGGAATCCATCACCATCATCACCGAAGGAGTAATTCATCATCGGTATTTGCATCCCCTTGGTTTGTTCCAAGCTTGGGGGAGTGCCGCGGTATCACATCATCACTACCTTTATCTTTTATTATCAAGTAGTGTCATATCATGAGTAGGGAAGTTATTATATGGAATAGTATGCAATGTGGAAGTATCTCTCTTAGTTGGTTATCTATGTATCCGTTGGTGTGAGTTATCGTTATGGAATATTAATGAGAAGTCTTATCATTTACTTTTTGCACACCTTATTTTAGTTTGCAATCTCCATTATATGATTACTCTTGACATGAGTATTGATATCACTTTGGGAGCATCAAGTAAATCTATTTGGTTTTGGCAAACTTAGCATTGGTCAATAGCAACAACACCCTAATGTTTGAATAGAAGAGAGAAATACACTTAGATATATTACTCTATTATCTCTATGCTAATGAGTTTAATATTCTAAAGTTAAAATTGCTTGTGCTTATGAGAAAGATGCATGATTGTTTCTATCATATGTATATTTGTTTGTTTCCCTCAACCTTTATGCTTGCTATCAAACCTTGCTAGCCAAAGACTCGTATCGAGAGGAGATGCTTCTCATACATCCATAACCTTAGACCAAACCTATGCCATTTGTGTCCACCATACCTACCTACTACATGGTATTTTCTGCCATTCCAAGTAAATACTTCATGTGCTACCTTTAAATAATTCAAACTATTACTCCTTATTTGTGTCAATGTTTTATAGCTCATGAGGAAGTATGTGGTGTTTTATCTTTCAATCTTGTTGGGCGGACTTTCACCAATGGACTAGTGGCACATCCGCTTATCCAATAATTTTGCAATAAGAGCTGGCAACGGGGTTCCCAGCCCCAATTAATAACTTTCATTAATAATTCTCTTCACATGTTTTGCTCTGATTTATCAGTAAGCAACTTAATTTTGCAATAGACACTCCTCCATGGTATGTGAATGATGGAAGGCACCCGAGGATTCGGTTAGCCATGGATTGAGAAAGCCAAGGTTGGGGGGAGTGTCATCCATAATAAAACTAAAATACATGTGTAAACAAAAGAGAAGGGGGATGATCTACCTTGCTTGGTAGAGATGCCGTCCCTCATGGGAGCCGCTCTTGGAAGGTTCGTTTGGCAAGGGGGTTAGAGTGCCCGCTACCATTCGTTGACAACAACAAACACCGCTTAAAATCTTACTTTTATGCTCTTTATATGATTTCAAAACTTGAAAAGCTCTAGCACATGATTTAATCCCTGCTTCCCTCTGCGAAGGGCCTATCTTTTACTTTTATGTTGAGTCAGTAAACCTATTTCCCTCTATCTCAAGCAATAAATTGAGTTGTTGTGAACCAACCATTTATGCTATGATTCAGTTAATCATGTCTTTTATACTTTCTTGTTTAGTACAAATTTTATCTGAATGAATATGACTTTGAAGTTATCAATGATTATGAGGAGATTGTTATGCTTGAATATGAAAGCCCAGCTATAAAATTCTTATATGAAAGCTTTGCTTAGAAGTACAATCCGTTAGTAGTTCTCTGACCAAGAACAAAGTTTGCCATCACCAACTATGATTTCTCATGCACCTTTACTTGTGATTTCTCTTTACTTATTTCAAGATGAGTTATATGAGGAAGTTGTTTACTAGAATGTCTTGTGTGAATGAATATGATGCTTCTTGTCCGTATTTTATTTATCGACTCTTCACTCCATAAACATGTGGTCTTGTTTATCGAGCTCAGTTTCGCTTGGGGACAAGAGAGGTCTAAGCTTGGGGGGAGTTGATACGTCCAATTTGCATCACTATTTTGTACCATAATTTGTTGTTATTCATTGATATATTTCATATTGGGACACAATACTTATGTTATTTCATCTATTTTGCATGTTTCATCATTATTGGAGGATCAAGCACCGGAGCCGTGGATTCTGCTGGAAAAAGCACCGTAGAACGCAATATTTCGGAAGATCAACTGTGGAAGGAAATTACACGTAAATTCCTATTTTTCCAGATGACGGAGGGAGCCAGAAGGGGGAGAAGAGGGGACCCAAGGTGGGCCCAGACCACAGGCCGGCGCGGCCCATGGCCTGGCCGCGCCACCCTGTGGTGTGGGGGCCCCACAGCCCCTTTCGCCTCCTTTTCTTCGCGTACTCCTTCGTCCCGAAAACCTAAGCCACAGAGGGAACCTCACGAAGAGTTACAGCCGCCTCTGCGGGGCGGAGGACACCAGAGAGAAAAGAGCTCTCCGGCGGGCAGGAATCCGCCGGGGAAATTCCCTCCCGGAGGGGGAAATCGACGGCATCGTCATCGTCATCGAGCTGGACATCATCACCATCATCATCATCATCATCTCCACCATCTACACCGCCATCACCATCGCTGCACCTCGTCACCGCTGTAACAATTTGGGTTGGATCTTGATTGTTTGATAGGGGAAACTCTCCCGGCGCTATTCTCTACTTGTTATTGATGCTATTGAGTGAAACCATTGAACCAAGGTTTATGTTCAGATTGTTATTCATCATCATATCACCTCTGATTGTATTCCATATGATGTCTCGTGAGTAGTTCGTTTAGTTCTTGAGGACATGGGTGAAGTCTAAATGCTAGTAGTGAATTATGGTTGAGTAATATTCAATGTTATGATATTTAAGTTGTGGTGTCATTCTTCTAGTGGTGTCGTGTGAACGTCGACTACACGACACTTCACCATTTATGGGCCTAGGGGAGTGCATCTTGTACTCGGTTGCTAATTACGGGGTTGCCGGAGTGACAGAAACCTGAGCCCCCGTTAGTATATCGATGCAAGAGGGATCGCAGGATCTCAGAGTTTAAGGCTGTGGTTAGATTTATCTTAATTACTTTCTTGTAGTTGCGGATGCTTGCAAGGGGTATAATCACAAGTATGTATTAGTCCTAGGAAGGGCGGTGCATTAGCATAGGTTCACCCACACAACACTTATCAAAACAATGAAGATTATTTAGCCACATGAAGCGAAAGCACTAGACTAAAATCCCCGTGTGTCCTCAAGAACGTTTGGTCATTATAAGTAAACAAACGGCTTGTCCTTTGTGCTAAAAAGGATTGGGCCACTCGCTGCAACTATTTCTCTCGCATTTTACTTACTCGTACTTTATTCATCTGTTACATCAAAACCCCTTGAATACTTGTCTGTGAGCATTTACAGTGAATCCTTCATCGAAACTGCTGTCAACACCTTCTGCTCCTCGTTGGGATCGACATTCTTACTTATCAAAGATACTACGATACACCCCCTATACTTGTGGGTCATCATCCCCTCACTCGCCCAGACCCCAATCTTGGAGAAGGCGGCGCGGAGAATCTCCTGGCTAGTCCACGACGGGCTAACCGGAGCTCAGCTTACCCTCAGCTGGTTCACTCGGCGGATCCAGCCACTTCGGTACAATGCGCAGTTAATCTGCGCATACACCGGGGCGGACGACCTGCTCCGAGCTACCCGCCACGACCTTCCGGCTGATTCCCTCAAAAGGAGAATCAAAACGCTCGTGAAGATAGGCCGGGGCCAACCGGTCCCGAAATTGATCAAGGATATCCATACAAACAACCAGTGTCCTCCGGTAAGCTTCTGATTCCTTCGTTACTTCAAACTTCACAAGTTTTTGGTTGTTGACTAACTTATAAAAACTTTCCCTCCAGCTCGATACTTTGGCGGAGGAAAACTTTCGCACCATACTTCGTGTCCCCGTTAGCGGCGACGCGGCGGAGGAGGTTCCGGAAGACGAAGAGGAGGAAGAGGAGCAGGCACCCCGCAAGGCGGCCCCTCAACCTTCGAAGCGTCCCCGCGCCAAAGCTTCCGGCTCTGAAGCCGGAGCCAGCGGCGAGGCCTCCGCCAAGAAGCCCAAGATCACCAAACCACCTCCGCTGAACTCGAAGAAAGCGGAGCATGAACGTCTGAAGATGCTTGCAACTGCAGGCAAACGCTCTCGCCCCATCATCCCCGGCGCCCCGTAAGTTTCCGAGTATGGCGCATCTCTATTTTGAGGTAATTGTTTTCTTATGTGATCCCTTTTACTTGTTTGCAGAGTTCCGACTACCGCCGCCACCCGGACCACCAGCCAAGAACCCATTACCAAATATATGAAAAAGTCTCCGGCTGTTGGCCCTCCGACTCCAGCTCCGCCAAGCACTTCCCACACTGCTCCACCGTCGTCTCCCCCTCAGGCTGATCAATCTCCCCCTCCTGCCGCAAATACTCCACCGGAAATAATTCCGGTTAGCAGCGAGAAGGCGGGAGGAGAAGATCCCAAGGCCAAAGGCCCTGCCCAAGAAGAAACAGAAGTACAAGGCCAAGGAGAGGCTGAGGTCACTTCTTCCGAGAAGATCGGAGCCGGCGCTGGCGACGTCGTCGTTTTTCCGAAAAACTTTGGAGATCCGGCTGACCTCACTTCCACCCCCAAGGCATATGCTACCAAGTTTTTCAACAAGCTAACCGAGGCGGAGAAATGGGAGCTTGAACAAGATCTGCTCAACGCCATGCTGAACAACGCCTGGGGGAAGCCGGATGCCGCGACGTCGGAGATCCAAGACTTCAAGAAGGACGTCGGCCAGTTCTTCGACAAGCTTATCTGCAAGAAAAAGGTACTCCCCAGTAGCCCCCAAGCATGTAGGCGGAAACTAGATACTAGTTAGCACATAGATGCTTTAGAATAAAGTCACTTCTGGAGAGATTTTTTAAATTGTCGCAGTAGCCCCCAAGCATTATGTCGGAAGGATTCCGACAATGATGCTTCAAAGGACCCCACTATTGTAGGCGGAATTTTTACTCCTGCTCTGATCTTATTTCACAGGAACAGCAGGCGCTACACTATGAGCTGCACAAAAACATTGCCCTTCAGCGCCGCGTTACCTTGGGTCAAGCGGAAAATATCCGGACCCTGAAACATGAGAATGCAGAATTGAGCAAACAACTGGCGGAGGCCCAAGGTTGGTTTCCGCCTTTTTATGCCACTAACTCACATTCCGACTTTGAACTTATTTTTGACTCGTATCTTTATAGGCGCATCCTCTTCCCTGGCTACGACCTCCTCCGAGCTTGAGAACATGCGCTCCTCGTACCAAGAATTGGAAACGAAACTGATGGAGGCGGAGCAAAAGAAGGAACAGGCCGAGAAGCAGCTAGCGGAGAAAAACTCCGAGTCCATCAAGGAAAAGGGCGAATTCTTGTTGAAGAGAAATGGTGACAGTGAAACCATCAAGAGGCAGCAGAAGGAGCTCAATGGACTCCGGAAATATATGGAGACCGCAGAACGTCACTAGGACTTGCTGAATGAACACATCCTCTGTATTTAACCGGAAACTTATCTAAATGTCTAAAAAAAAATTGAGCTCAACTTGCATGCTTATATCTGATTGTCTCTTGCAGAGCCTCTTGGGTACCCAGAAAGTTGTCGGAATCTGTTCCCCCGGGACGATCTCCTTACACTTGCGGGCGACGATTGCAAGGATCTCATCTCCGCCTCCCGGAAGATATGCCACAACTTATCTCTCAAGAAGAGCCACACCTGCGAACTGCGCAAGCTTGTTAAGAAGATGGACATTCTTCCGGAACTGGTGACGGATCTACAAGCTTCATCAGCCCGAGGCGCAGCTGCAATGACCTTGACTATGTGCTTGGCGCATAACCCGGAGCTGGATCTTGACCGGGTAACCACCGGCGTTCCTCCGTCAGCAGATGTCGGTGCGCTTCTAGATGCAGTGAGTGGCTATGATACCCGCATCGCGCGCAGGATCTGGCATGAAGAATTCTACGACAAGGTCGTTCTTCCTGCGGACGAACCCCTTGAAGCCGAACTTCAGAAAGAGCGCGACGCGGAAGCCCGACCTGCGGAATCCGGAACTCAGTTTACCTGGAACAGCTCCAAGGATGCTCCCCAAGAGGAACCCAAGGCCAGCGCTGCAACTTCTGAAGAAGAAGAGGAAAGCGAGGAAGATGTGTCGTCTCCGGCTGAGGATGCCAAGGAAAAAAGATCTAGAGGGCAATGCTTCTCCGGCTAAGGAGGAGTGAAAACTTTATTCCTGCGGGAAAAAACAATGCATCATTTTGGCCCCAGCGAGGGTTTGTAATATAACTTAAATTCTTAAGTAGCTAGGGACGAAACAATTATGCATGGGCGGAAAATACTTATCCTGCTATCCGTTAAAATTATTTGCATGTTTCGTTTATTGAAAGCAAGTGCTGATGTTATATTTTCCGGCTTGCCCATTTGACCTTCCACGAGCCGGAGAACCTGTGACCGGAAACGCTCGCCAGCGGCGACGAAGCCCAATGGCAATCCGTCAATAACCGCGGAAACAAGCCCCCAGTCCAAGTGCCGGAAGTCGCTACCAGGAATCCATGAGTTTGCAACAGAAGATACTCTTCACCAGAAAACTTAAACTTACGTCCTAAAGGACGATTTTAAAAATCACAACTTTCATACAAGCCTAGGCGGAAAGATCCAGCTCTGCGGTTTTAGTCGGAAAACATACACGATCAAAAATGAACAAGTAAAGGAGGTAAAGGACTCAAAGAGTGAACCAAAAGCTTTATTTCATTGATCATGTATAACTGTTTACAAAGTATGTAATGCGTAAAGCGCTAAGTGTGGAAAGGACGTAGCTGTGCTATGTTCCAGGGACGATCTGTTTCATCATATATGTCACCCGGATCCTCTCGTTTTCGTTTTCGGTGCCAGTTGGCAGGTCTATCTTTCAATTACCGGAAATCAACAAGGTAGTAAGATCCGTTGTGTAGTACTTTGCTGATGACGAAAGGTCCTTCCCATGGAGATTGCAACTTGTGATCTTTTACCTGACGAAGGCGGAGGACTAAGTCTCCGACCATGAACGAGCGGTTCCGAACTCGACGGCTATGATAGCGTCGGAGCTTCTGCTGATAGATGGTGGAGCGTTGGTCAGCTAAATTCCGAGCTTCTTCGATCAGGTCCACAGATAGCTCGTCGAGCCTCGTCGACAGTTTCTTCATTGTAGGCGGAAACTCGCGGTGAATCATGGATGATGTCAGTGGGGAGCACGGCTTCGGATCCATATACCAGGAAGAACGGAGTAAATCCGGTTGACCTGTTAGGGGTAGTTCGCAAACTCCACAAAACAGAGTCTAGTTCATTAGCCCAAGCTCCGGCTGCGCGACGCAGCGGTTCTTCAAGGCGAGGCTTGATTCCGGCTAGTATGAGACCATTAGCTCGTTCGACCTGGCCGTTGGATTGTGGATGGGCCACAGATGCAAGGTCAAGCCGGATCCCAACTTCATCGCAGTAATCCTTGAGTTCTCCTTGCGCGAAGTTTGTGCCATTATCTGTGATTATGCTGTGTGGGATGCCGAATCTCGTCACGAGGCTGCAAACAAATTTTAGTGCCGTAGCACCATCGGCTTTTCTCACTGGCTTTGCCTCGATCCATTTACTGAACTTGTCAATAGCGACCAAGAGGTATGCATGACCACCAGGAGATGATTTTTTTAACTTACCAACCATATCGAGCCCCCATACCGCAAGCGGCCAGGTGATAGGTATGGTCCTCAGCTCTTGGGCTGGAGCGTTTGGTTGAGTAGCGTAGTACTGACAACCTCGGCAAGTTTTCACCAGCTTCTCAGCGTCCTCTTTAGCTGTTAGCCAGTAAAATCCTAACCGAAAAGCTTTTGCAACGAGGGACCTGGGGGCGGCATGATGCCCGCAATCCCCTGCGTGGATCTCTCGGAGGATTTCAATGCCATCTTGATTAGAGACGCATTTGAGAAACACCCCGTTTGCACTTCTTTTGTAGAGCTGTCCATCAACAATTGTGTAGGATCTTGCTCGCCTGATGATCTGTCGTGCGTGGACCTCGTCCTCCGGCAACTTTCGATCGATTAGGTAATCCAGAAACGGCTGAGTCCAGGCCGGAATGACTGACATCACTTCCTTAGCCGGAGAAACTGCCAGATCGGGATTTTCCGGGTTTGCGCCCTTCATTGAGGGTACTCGTAGGTGCTCAAGGAAAATTCCAGGCGGAATTGGTTTCCTACCGGATCCGAGCTTGGACAGCATGTCTGCTGCTGTGTTATCATCTCTCCTGACGTACTTGACTTCGTATCCGATGAAGCACTTGGCGATCTCGTCAACTTCGTCTCTGTAAGCCGCCATGACGGAGTTTCTGGCGTTCCAGGTTCCGGCTACTTGTTGTGCCACCAGGTCGGAATCTCCGCAGCATATGATGTGCTTGATCCCAATTTCCTTAGCGATGCGTAGATCGTGTAGTAGAGCCTCGTATTCCGCCATGTTATTGGTAGCTTCGAAGTGAATCTGCAGAACGTACTGCAGTTCTTCTCCGGTAGGTGACTTCAGGGTAACTCCAGCCCCCGAGCCTTGATGTTGCTTGGATCCGTCGAAGTGCATGACCCAAGCTTCTGGTTCCGGCACAGGCGTGCCCTCCGGTGCTTCAGTCCAATCCGCGATGAAATATGCTAGAACTTGAGACTTGATTGCCGTTCTGGCTTCGTAGTTAATTTCAAAGGCAGATAATTCAATGCCCCATTTTTCTGCGCGCCCTGTTGCGTCGGAGTTGTTGATGATTGTTGCTAGGGGAGCCTTGCTCACCACTGTTATTGGGTGCTCTTGGAAGTAGTGTCTCAGCTTCCGGCTGCCTAGGAATACTCCATAAGCTAGCTTCTGAAAGTGAGGATATCTCTGTTTGGATTCCGTCAGGACTTCGCTAATGTAATAGACCGGCCTCTGGACTCCGTGCTCATGTCCTTCTTCCTGTCGCACCACCACAATTACGAGGCTGATGACTTTGTTGGTAGCTGCCATGTAGAGGAGCATAGGCTCTGACTCAGCTGGGGCTGCTAATATGGGTGGGGAGGAGAGTATGTTCTTCAGTCCCTGAAGTGCTTTATCTGCTTCTTCGTCCCAGACAAATTTGTCTGTTTTCTTCAGCAGCTTGTACAGAGATAGGGCTTTCTCGCCAAGACGGCTAACAAACCAACTGATTGCGGCAACGCAACCAGTTAATCGTTGCACGTCTTTGAGACAAGTTGGCCTCTTGATGTTCAGGATAGCCTTGATTTTTTCTGGGTTAACTTCAATGCCCCTGTGAGAAACAATGAAGCCAAGGAGTTTTCCTGCTGGTATGCCAAAGACGCACTTCAGCGGATTTAACATCATTTTGTACCGTCGGAGATTATCGAAGGTTTCCTTGAGGTCGCTGAGCAAGTCGGATCCCTTCCGGGTCATGACCGCGATGTCGTCGACGTAAGCGTGCACGTTCCGGCCAATCTGGTCCTTCAAGCACCGCTGCATCGTACGTTGGTATGTGGCACCTGCGTTTTTCAAGCCAAAAGGCATGGTAACATAACAGTATGTGCCAAAGGGTGTGATGAAAGAGGTCGCCTTTTGGTCAGACTCCTTCATCCGGATCTGATGATACCCGGAATATGCGTCAAGAAAACACAGAAGTTTCGCCCCTGCCGTCGAATCAATGACTTGGTCAATGCGCGGCAAAGGGAACGGATCCTTCGGACAATGCTTATTCAAGCAGGAGTAATCGATGCACATTCTTAGTATTTTAGAATCTTTTTTGGGTACAAGGACGGGGTTTGCGACCCAATCAGTATGGATAACTTCTACTACAAAACCTGCCTCTAGTAACTTTGCTAATTCCATTCCTATGGCGCGGCGCTTCTTATCTCCAAAGCGTCGCATAGCTTGCTTCACCGGTTTTGCACCCGGATTTATGTTGAGGTAGTGCTCGGCGAGTTCCCTTGGTACTCCGGACATGTCAGAAGGTTGCCATGCGAAGATATCCATGTTAGCTCGGAGGAACTCGACGAGCTCGCTTTCCTATTTGGGGTCCATGTTGGCTCCGACTGAAACCTGCTTGGAGCTGTCACCTTCAACGAGGTCATGCTTCTTGGTTTCTATCGCCGCCTTGAACGAGGTCTTCTGTTCGGAAATCTGCTTCTTGGTGGTCTGCATCTCAGTCGGATCCACCGCGGCTCTGTAGCCTCGCAGCTCTTCTCCAGATATGACGGATTCTGCAAAGGCGGCTTCGCCCTCCTTGCAGTCCCTTGCTTTCTTGTAGTCTCCGGACATGGTGATCATACCGTTAGGATCCGGAATCTTGAGCTTGTTGTAGATGTAGCAGGCCCTGGCGTGGAACTTGTGGTAGGTGGGCCTGCCGAAGATTACATGGTAGGAGCTCTTGAAGGGCACTACTTCAAACGTGATCATCTCTTCGCGGTAATTGTTAACATCGCCGAAGGCCACGGGGAGTTTGATGCTGCCCAGGGAGTTTGCCTTCTTACCTGGAACCACACCATGAAATTCAGTGGTGCTGTGCTTGAGCTGTTCCTTGGTGAGGTTCATCTTCTCCAGAGTCTCCAGGTACATGATGTTCAGGCTAGCTCCGCCATCCATAAGGCACTTGGAGAAGTCATACCCGTCTATGCGGGGACTTACAACCGAGCGTAGCACTCTTTGGGGATGACGGCCGGGTGATCCGACTCGTCAAAGGTACGAGGCTTTCTCCGACCACTTGACATATCGCGGCACGGCCGGAACCGTGGCGTTCAAGAGTCGGAGCGCCGATTTTTTCGCGCGGACGGTTGGGGTTCCGAGGAAGGTGTGGTAAGCTCCGACACTCTTTTTACCGAAGGGATTGGATTTGTTAGCTGCGGTACCCTCCTTGGGTTCCAGCGAAGCGTCATCCTCGTCCATAGCCTCAGAACTGTCCTCTTCTTTGTCCTTGTTCTTGCCCTTGCCTCCTTTGCCGCGTGGGCGGTGCTTCCGGGCTCGCTTGTATCCTGCCTCTGGATCATTTTTCAGATCATTGACCCACTTGCAGTTGCGGTTGGTGTGAGTGGATTTGCCCGTAGCCGGATCTAGATGAGCCAGGCACGACATATCCCTGTACTCTTCATACGTTTTGGGGAGTGCGGGATCCGGCTGCGGTGACCTCGTCAGTGCGCTGCTGGCCCCTGCCGGGTCCTGCTCCACGTCCGTGGTCTCTACCTCCTCCTGAACCTCCACGTTGGAACGTCATGGCGACCATGTTCGATCCTCCGCCTTTCTGGTCTTCAGGGGGGTTCTTCCGCTTGTTGCTGTTGCTGACACCATTGTCACGACTTTTCTTTTGTTGGTGCAGGGGTATGGCTGTAGCTGCGAGATCTCCGCCTGCGTCGTCATCGGCGGCAGTGTGATCACTGGCGATGTTTATCATCTCGTCAAGAGTGAGCTTTTTCGCATTCACCAGGCAGGTAAGCTTGTGGCGCAGCAGCCCTCCACGCTGCAAACCACCAATGAAGGCGTGCATTGCTGTGCGGTTATCTACGTTCTCGCACTCGTTTCTGGTTGCCAACCATCGGGTGAGGAAGCTTCTGGATGTTTCACCCTTCTTCTGGATGCAAGCTTGAAGGTCGCTGGTGGTGGCCGGTCTCTTGTAGGTGCCTCTGAAGTGGTTCTCGAAAGCTTTCTTCAGGTCAAACCAGCAAAAGATGGTGTTTTCCTCGAGGTCGCTGAGCCAAACACGAGCTGGACCAATAAGGTACAACTGGAGCATGCGTCAGGCTATATTCGGGGTTCCTCCGGCAAAGGTTACTGCATTGTAGTAGTCCTCAATCCAGGTATCCGGCCTCTCACTGCCATCATAATGCTTTAGGTTTCCAGGTAGCTTAAGGTTCAAGCTTCTTGGCTTTGGTTCCTCTCGGATCATCCGGCCAAAGCACTTTGGACCAATGTAGTCGGATTTGTACTCGTTGAGGCGTTCCCGAGCGTCGCGAGGACCACCGCCGGGTGACTTTGAGCGGGAACGGGATCTCCGGCCTCCGCCTCCGCCTCCACCTCCGCCTCCACTGGGTGGTGGCGAGGGAGATCTGCGAGGGGGCCCGTAAGATGATCTTCCGCCTTCGGACTCTCGGCGCTGCTCCCGTGGCTGGCTCCGGCTCCGGTGACTCCCTTCCTCTTGGTGGTGGTCGCCTCCGTCGTTCCGGCTCCTGCGAGGCTCAGGCGCGCGCTCTTCGTTCCGGCTCCTCCTAGGTTCCGGCTCGCGCCCTTGGCTTCTGCGAGGCTCGGGCTCGCGTTCTTGATTCCGACGAGGCTCAGGCTCGCGGTCTTGGTTCCGGCTCCTGCGTGGCTCCGGCGTACGCTCCTCGCTCCTCGTCCCTAGGAGGCGGCATGTTGTCGCGGATGTTGATTCCACCTGGCCCATGGGGCCTGGTGTTTCCGGCAGGACTGCGACGTCGAGGGGGTAGCGGAGGACGTGAAGCTCGGGGTGGTGGTGATGGAACACGATACTTGTCTCTGCCGGTATACATCGGGTCCATTCCTTTTGCCGGGTTTTTCGGGGTTGAATCCGAGGGCACCGGAATCGGATTCGGATGTTCTCTGACTTTCCTCCTGCGCTCCGTGGATCCGGTGCGCGACTCGCCATCACGATGTTGACTTGCTGGGGCGTCCTTCTGCGCGGTGGATATGCAGTTATCCGGATTGGATTCCAACCTGCGCGAAGTATCTGCCTTGCTCTGTTGCTGCATTGCTGAAGCAACGAGCTTCCGGACGTAGTTGATGTCAATCTCCTCGTCCTTCTTTTTCAGGAGCTCCGCAGCCTTCTTCATGTTGTCCTTTGGAGTTGCGAGCGGCTGCTGCTCTGTGGGTGTTGCAAAGGTAATCTTGCGGGGAAGGATGGCTTCTCGCCTAATTCTAGCTTCTTCCTCCTGAACAAATTTCACCTTGGCCTCCCAGTGCTTCTCGAGTTGCCTGACCTTTTCAAGGGATTCATCAACCTCGCGATCCTTCTTCTGGAAGTGGACCACAATGTTTGCAGCTTCTGTCCTCTCTTCCAGCATCGCAGCTGCGGTGCTGGCAAACTTCTTGGCAGTAGCCAGCATTTCTTTCCTTGTGGCTTCTAGAGCCTCCAGATCTGCGGCGTTGTCAGGTGTTATTGGTTTTTTTAGGACATCAGACTGCGCGACTAAATCCATGCGTGCTTGCTCGACCATCTCTTCTGGGGATAGGACCTCCTTACGCGGTCGTTCCCGTGTTAACGGAGACCTTACGTTGGATGGCCCTGGATCGGAGTTGGAGTCTTCATCTTCCGTTTCCTGCTGATCCAGCGGTGCCACAGTCGCGAGGACCTGCATGGGCTGGGCGGATTCTGCGTCAGCTTGTTCTCCACCTCCGAGCTCTTCTAGCTTGCGGTTAAACTCTTCCGTGTTCATAGACGAGGCACCGTCAGCTTCTTCCCCGATCTGGAGCTCCTTCGTCAAGCGGTTGTATTCTTCCGTGCCTATTGAGGAGGCATCGTCGGAATTTGGGCTCAGGTTGCCGAGGATTGATTCCTCAGGGTTTCCGGCTTCCTCTTGTCCCGGAGTGTCGCTGTCTCCGACCGCCTCTTGCAGATCCGGAGCGGCGTCGTTTCCGGGTGCCCCAACCTGCAAAGGATCGGCTTCGTCCTCGTGGAGGGCGTCTCCTGCGGTATGGGCCAAGAAGTGCACGAAGTGACACCTTTGCTTCTCTAACACCTGGGAGACCCAGGCGGATCTGCATTGGTCTTCCACCGTTTTCTCCTGCTCAGGGGCGGATTGGGTGGGCTTTGAATTTTTCAGATCTAAGGCGGAATCTTCCTTAGGAAGTTCCTGCGACTCAGATCGGATTTTCGCGACGGCGTCCAGCTCAGCGGCGGACGCGTCAGCGTTACTTGCCAGTGTGTTTCCGTCGGAATCGACGGTCTCGCCGATGAAGATGTGGATGCCGCCGATTGGGACGATGGAGAGCTTGACGGGGTTTGACCTAGCCGGAATCCAGAATTCGTCCGGAGGGACGATCGGAAAGTTTCCGGCGTAAAGTACACGCCCCACAGCGCGATCGAGTCGTCGTAGCTTCCCATGGCGGAGCCCTCCCGGTTCCGGCCTCCAGACGCCTCAGGCCCCACGGTGGGCGCCAACTGTCGTTGCCTAATCGACGGTACCCCGGAGGAGGGATCCTCACGAGGGGGGAAAAAGTAGGGGCCATAGGGCGGAGTGCACACGGGACGGTAGTACGCGAGTTACCCAGCTTCGGAACACCTGCACGATGACAGGGCCTACTACTGCTTGTCTGGAATTATCTGGGCGCTTGCGCGTTGTTACAATGGTTGTGGTTGTGCCTCTAGGGCTCCCGGGATCCGGCTTATATAGACGCACGGATCTAGGATTTACATGGAGAGTCCTAGCCGGAATACAAGTTACCTAACTACGGTACAATATCTTGCCGTGTACGTCAAGGATCCGCCGTCCATCTTGGCCGTGCCGGATCCGGATACTTTATGGGCCTCCACGGATCCGGCCTCCTTCATAGGTCGGTTGGGATCCGGCTCCTCGTTCCTGGGCTGGACTTCATCCTTCATGATCAACAGCAACTGGGCCGCCCGACGGGCCACATGCCACCATCACCATCTGTGGGCCACCCGGGCTTGCCGGATCCAGGCCATGTCATTGATATACCCATAAAGTATACCCACAACACCGACCCATGGGTGATGGTTCTTTCACTTTCGGGGTGCCAAAACGGGGTTTTTTTTTAAGCAACTATGGGGCGCATTTTAGTATTGCGCGACACCTCCGTATAATGGTAGGACACCGCCTCCGCACCACATATCACATGCCATATGTGCGCACTAGCTATCTGGGAATCCCTGCGGCTTCCTGCGGTGTCCCGCCGAATTCGCTAAAAACTGACCGGATTTAAACTAGGGGTACGCTTTCCGTTGCTCAATAAATTCCATGAAAAATGTTTTTAGGTCTATAACACATCACTTTATGTGCTAATTTTTATTCGTTTAGCGTGTTGGTGAACGGTGCACCAGCACGCTCGGTACGACCATTTCGCATCTCCCGAGGGGGTCGTTTTAGCCAGATGGTATAACTTGGTATAACTGGACGTCATATTTGGATTTCTCTAATTTTTAGGTTCAAATAATGATATGGATGTTATATTTAGATTCCTCTCATTTTTCTGATTGATTTAGACATATTATTTGTGGAATTTCGATTTTACGATTCAATGATATTAATTATTCCATATTAAATAGAAAAAAGATTAAAAAATAAAATCATTTTATTATTATTTGAATTCAATATTAGTATTACTTATATACTCATTGTTGTTACTTAAGTAATTGTTTGGAATTCAAAAATAAAGAGGTTTGACATCACGGTCCAAGGGTTAATAGGGTTGATATGCTATTATTATTAGCAAGGTGTCACTTTTTTTTTATAGAAACGCATCCGAATGGAAGCCAGAAGTTAAGCGTGCTGAGGCTAGAGTAGTGTGAGGATGGGTGTCAGGCTGAGAAGTTTAACCATGATTGTATTTTGATCTAAGATTAAATGTACTTAGAGTTAAAAGTGTATGGGTGAAAGATAAACAAATAAAAAAAGAAAAAAGAAAGAAAAACTAGTGTAAAACAAATTAAAATTTGAAAAAAATTAAAACTCTATGCCGAGGGATTTGCCCATCGGCACATCAAAAAACAGAATTTTTTTCAAATTTTTTTAAAAAAAGAAATTTTGAATTTTTAAAATTTGTATGCCGACAGTTTTACCGTCGGCGTAGCGTGCTACGCCAACGACAGTAGTGGCTCCGCCGATGGAGGTAGTCATCGAGAACCTATGCCGAAGGCTGCCCTCGGCGTAGCCTACGCCGACGGCCAAAACAGGCTAGGCCGAGGGTTTCCGGCTCTCGGCATATTGGCCCATTCCTGTAGTGAAAGAAGCTTCGAGGCAGTAGTTGTTTAGCATGTGCGCGTAGTTACATACGTACTCGCATATTTTATTGCGTGCACCATGGACGACAAGTTCGAGTTGCAATCGATAGTTCGATACCATCAAAAAAAGAAAAAAAAACAGCACACACACAAGCTTACTTAACACACATGAACGTACTACACACGCTACTTACGGTGCTAGCTAGCTAGTCTGCTTTATACTCGCATGCAGTATGTACATTATTCTGGTAAACACTAGCGACCTAGCCCAGCTGCAATAGACCGACGTGTCTACTTGACGACGTCGCCGTGGTCGATTTCCGTGAAGTACCCTTGAAAGCAAATACAATAGTGTGTTTTTAGAGGAACGAAACATACTTTTTGGTAGACCGTTTACATAGTATTTTTTGCGTATGGGAAAGAGGGAGAAATGAAAAAGCAAGAGCCCATCTTTATGGGAGAGACTTGTATAGGATCTCTCCATTAGATAGGATCATAGGATCAACCCAGAAAAAACATACTTTGAACAGGTGAAAAAATCTGAAAATAATAAACAACATGCATATAGGTTGTATCTACAACTCCACAAAATTTCAGCTTAAAATCTGATCTACACTTGGAGAAACAAAAAAGACAAATTCTATTGTGAATAGTGTCAGATCTGGTTGAGTAGTATTTCACACTATTCACACTCAGATTTATCTTTTTTGTCTCTCCAAATGTATGTAGAATTTGAAGTTGCAAATTTTTGGCGTTAAATATATAACATAGATGTGTGTTGTGATTTTTCTTCAGATTTTTTGAACATGTTTTGTCTTTGCAAAAAAATTGTTCTCATAGATCCTATCTAAGACCTGATCCTACCCAAGTCTTCCCCCCATCTTTATGCGTGCTCCTAGGCAAATATAATAAATGAGGAGAAAGAGATAGATAAAGCATGGTAATAAGTAGTACTAGTATCTTATATTTACTAATTGGAGACTCCCATCAAGCCACCACGTTAATCCTAGAGGTAATAAAATTTCATCCGTTAGATCAGTAATTAATCCATCTGGGGTCGTTGGATGCCGGGCTCTCTTCCACGCACGTGGGTTCTCTCCTTCCCATCTCCTCGGTAAAAAAAAAGAACTTCTCTTCGATCTGGAAGCACGAGATCGATCTTGAGGATACATGGTCTCTTCGTCCCCTATCCTCATCCGCATCACGCAGGTCGTACGTCCTAGCGGTCATCTCCGGCCTCACCCGCGGCGTTCGGCGGTGATCCTCTACTCAGGTAATCGCAGTTATAGGGTACCACTGGTAGAAAAATGGCCTTTGGTCGCGGTTGGCAACTACCATTAGTCGCGGTTGCGCAACCGCGACCAATTATGCGCGACTAAAGGCCCCCCCTTTAGTCGCGGTTCCTTACGAACCGCGACTAAAGGCCCGTCCACGTGGGCGGCAGGCGAGCGCCAGGGCGGAGGACCTTTAGTCGCGGTTCTTCCGGCCAACCGCGACTAAAGGCCTCCGCGAGGTTTAGGGTTTAGCCCCCCTCCCCCTAAATCTGGTTTGTTTTTAATTTGTATTGTTTTATTTTTTTTGGGTTTTAATTTTGAAGGAGTTTCACATATTCTACCGCACTACATACATGCATATGAATGTACAATTTCAAACAAATTTGAAATTAGAACCAAAAAGAATTCAAGAGGAATATACAATATATATTCAATATCGGATGACCATATACAATTTTGAACAAGTTTCCATACATATTTAGTGCATATAAAGTTCTACGTCCTCTACATAGTGTTCTCCTCTAGGATCGATGACTTCTCCGGCGAACCATCCAGCTAGTTCCTCTTGAAGTGGTCGGAAGCGAGCTTCCGGAGTAAGCGTCGTCCGGAGGTTATTCCTCCTGATGTTGTTCTCAGACGGCTGCCGCTCAGTGGTGTATCTCCGGATCCTCTCACAAACATAGTATCCACATAGATTGGTCCCCGGTCGCAGCCTTTGCCCTTTTAAAATGTAGCTCTTTTTTAAATTCACCGACCTTTTGATCTACGAACCGTCTCCAAACCCTACGAGGCAAGGAAAATTAAATGAACAAGAGAGTTATTAATTAGTTACTTGATATTAGGAAATGATGAATGAAATAGGCCGATCGATATAGAGCGCAAACGAATGAAAGTAGTTACTTTTGCATCATTTTTCTCATGTCGGCCCAAAGCTTCGTATCCATATTCGGAGAGTCGTGGACGAGAACTGTGGAGTTCTGAATTTGAATTACTAGCGGAATCCAGTGGAACCTGCGGACACGATACATGCACGATCATGCATAACTCATCGATTAGCCACATACAATGCATGGAGTAAACAAAAGAGAATGTGCTCAAGACAGAAACACTCACCCAAAATGGTAAGGAAATAGAATATCACTTTTGAGTTCCTGTTTTGTAAGAAACCGCCACGAGTCATCCTCCACGTCTTTGGGGTGGTGTTCTAACACATATGAATTAACGATTTGTGGGTCAATGAACCCAACATCATGGGTGTGCCTTATTCGCATTTCCCGCTTCTTCATTCTGCATAATAGCGTACACAACAAGATAGTTAGGATAATATATATATATTTATAGTGCAGGCAATGAACGAGATGGGGTAGAACTTAATAAATCACTTACAGAACATAGCAGCTGATGATAGATTTGTCGAGCTCGCGCATATTGAACAGCTGGAACAATTCACTCCAATGAATTGTTATATAGTAATGTTTGAAGTGATGCTCAGGTCTAACTTCCGCATAAATATATTCTCTGGCGTTTTTAAGTTTTATGTAACCCTTGTACCAATTTAGCAGACCTTTCATTTGTCGAGGTAGATCCTCTTCCTGCGCAGGCTCGACGAGAGGACCATCCTTCACATATGCAAATACTACGTCCTTCATTGCCACGTCATCAAGGCCTAATGCTGCACGAAGAGTCAGACCTAAGTCTGCCGCTTGTTCTTTGGCTCTCGCTACAGTCAATCCCTGTGTTGCCGCAGCCTGCTATGACATCGGGGGCATCGTCCTCCGGACCTGCGGCTTTCACTATGAGCGGGGCGATCGACTGTTTACTTTGTTCCCCGAGCTGGGCAACTTGTTTCCCCCCGACCGCGAGTGCTTGACTACGAAGTTCACGTTCATAGTCGTCAGGCAGATTCTTCGCGGCCTGGGACGGTGTGTTCAAAAATGACTTAGCCCAGCTCTTTTCTTCTCAGAAAATACTTGTTTGGGCTCGGGCTCTCTTTTCTTCTTGCAGTCCGCCTGCCATTTCTCATGCTGAGCAGCCACGACCGCTGCATTTTGCTCCACACTAAGTTCCCAAGGCCTCGGGGTGAGAGGCTTTAGTGATGGCTCTGGTATCTTTGTGGTTGCGGTACATAAGGCTCCGGGTTAATAACCCAAGACTGCCTCTCGCTTCTTCGCCGGAGGTGGATTGGGGGGTGGCGTCCGATCACCCGCCGGGACGAGGATCGGGGGCGGCGTCTGCTTACCCGCCGGAGGTGAATTGGGGGACGGCGTCGGCTGACGTGAAGGAGGTGTAGGTGAACCACCACCACCACCACCGCCGCCGCCACCACCACCGGATGGGGGTGGACTTGTTTGCCTTGGCGCCTCGCCTGGAAACTTGATAAACTTCTTCTGCCATAGAATGAACTGGCGCTTGACATCTCCAAGTCTTGTCGCCCCTTCAGGTGTAGCAATGTCAATGTCCGAGTCCTCAAACCCTTGGACTATGTCCTCCACCGTGACACAAGCATAGCCATCTGGAATGGGGTTGTTGTGGTGGAGTGCTCCGGTGGTAAAGCACCGCCGATGGCTACCTTCATGGACATGTTCCCGATAGGATAATACAGATGACATGCTTTCATCTCCTTTATATCGTCCACGGGGTAGCGAGGAGGCTCCGGTGCAGTAATTTCGACCACCAGAGGCTCCGGTGTAGTAATTTCGATCGTCGGTGCACCAGCCGGTGGGGCCTCCGTGGAAGCCACGCTGCTTCTTCTCTGCTGCTGGCTTCCGAGATCCATTGGATGATCTTCACGCTGCGCCCGAGATGCATCTCTTTCGGCTACTAGTACACTCACGGTTTTCTTCATCACATCCATTTCCGATGCCAACCGCGCCACAACATCTGCATCCCGATCCATCTTTCTCTTACGGCTTCGTAACCGTACGGGTCATCGTTACGGGGAACCCTATTTTCCACGGAATGTGCCCCATGCCTCGTACACGTCCTCCGTGTTCGGGATTCCCGAGGGCTTTCGTCGACGCGTCGTTCTCTCCGTTGAACTTGATCTTCCCCTCTTGAGCATCCCTCATTGCCTCAATAAGCTTTTCGGTGGGTTTAATTATTTTGCCCCGGTAAACACACTCTCCTGTCTCCGGGTTCAGCCGATCCCCCATGCCCGTACCACCAGCTTTTGGCCCTTGGGTCCCATCCCTCCGTACCTGGACGGATTCCTCGCGCCCTCAGCTCGTTCTCCATCTTCTCCCACCTAGGCTCCCAAAGGCGATACCCTCCTGGCCCCATAATATGATTGTACTCCTTCTTAGCCGCATTTTCCTTATTTTTTTTCGATAGTTCAAGGAACTGCTCCGATTTCTTTTGCTTCACAAATTCTGGCCAATCATGTTTCAGTTTCTCATATTGTCCTTTGAAATCCGGAGTCTTGTTCTGGTTGACATAGTCACGGGCTAGATTTTGCTTGAATTTCCGGAATGCACCGGCCATCTTTCCAAGAGCGAACTGTTTGAGTAGCTTCCTCCTCTTCTTGTTTTCCGCAATCTTGTTACCCTCCTCATCCAATTTGTGGTATTCCGGAGGTAGGACGACATGTTGCGAAGCTTTTGCAAGCAATCTTTTTTGTTCTCTTGTCGACAAAAGTGAAACCAAGACGTGCCTTCTTTGGCTCATTCCACTCTCGGACGGTGATCGAGACGTTGTCTCTAACAACGGCTCCGCATTGGTTGATAAACTTGGTGGCGTTCTTCTCGGGCTCCAGCGGCTTGCCGGTTGCACTGTCGATAACCTCGATGGTATATATTTCTCCTTGTTTCAGCGTCTTGGTTGCGCCACGCTTTGACGACATACTTGATTGTTTCGATGATCCGGCCGAGGGCTAAAATAAGAAAGAGAGTCGCGCGCGTTAGTACCCAAGAATGGTTCGTCAAGGTAACCAAGATTGTTGAAATCCACCATTGTCATTCCGTATTGCTGGTCCACCTTTACCCCACCTCCTGTTAGCTTGAACCATTTGCACCGGAACAAAGGGACCTTGAAAGAGGGTCCATAATCAAGTTCCCATATCTCCTCTATGTAACCATAATATGTGACCTTTTGCCCATTCTCGGTTGCTGCATCAAAGCGGACACCACTGTTTTGGTTGGTGCTCTTTTTATCTTGGGCGATCGTGTAAAATGTATTCCCATTTATCTCGTACCCTTGGAAGTCGTTATAGTCGAAGATGGTGTCTTGGCCAACATGTACAGCTGATCTACAACAGCATTGTCACTCATTAAATGTTTTCTCAACCAACTGCCGAAAGTCTCCATGTGGGCCTTCGTAATCCAGGATTCAGGCTTCCCCGGGTTGTCCGAGCGTAAAATATTCTTGTGTTTCTCAAAGTACGGAGCCACCAAGCTGGAATTGGTCGAACTGTGTGGTGTGCTTCAGTCGAGAGAATGGCCGTCCATACATATCGTTGATTTCCTTCCGATCGTGCCTTTTCCACTTAGTCTCCCCTCGTGCCGCGATCGAGGAAGACCAATCGGCTTAAGGTCGGGAACAAAGTCAACACAAAACTCAATTACCTCCTCATTTCCATAGCCCTTGGCGATGCTTCCTTCCGGCCTAGCACGGTTACGAACATATTTCTTTAATATTCCCATGAACCTCTCGAAGGGGAACATATTGTGTAGAAATACAGGACCGAGAATGGAAATCTCTTCGACTAGGTGAACCAGGAGGTGCGTCATAATGTTGAAGAAGGATGGCGGGAACACCAACTCGAAACTGACAAGACATTGGACCACATCGTTCCGTAACCGTGGTAGAACTTCTGGATTGATTACCTTCGAGAGATTGCATTGAGGAATGCACATAGCTTCACAATGGCTACTCGAACATTTTCCGGCAGGAGCCCCTCAAAGCAATCGGAAGCAATTGCGTCATAATCACGTGGCGGTCGTGAGACTTCGGGTTTTGGAACTTTTTCTCCGCCATGTTTATTATTCCCTTTATATTGGACGAGAATCCGGACGGGACCTTCATACTCGCTCGGGCATTCAAAAAAGATGACCTTCTCTTCTTTGGTCGGAGCGTAGGCGGCACGACCTTGAAACCATTCCGGATGCCGGTTATCGTGGTCTTTCAAACGTTGCTGGTCCTGCCGTGCTTCCTTTGTATCATTTGTCTTCCCATACACGCCCAAGAAGCTTAGGAGGTTCACGCAAATATTCTTCGTAACGTGCATCACGTCGATTGCAGAGCGGACTTCTAGGACTTTCCAATATTCTATCTCCCAGAATATAGATTTCTTCTTCCACATGGGTGCGTGCCCGTCAGCTCCCTTCGGAATTGATTGTCCGCCAGGACCCTTTCCAAAGATGACTTTCAAATCCTTGACCATATCAAATACCTCAGCACCAGTGCGTTCCGCAGGCTTCGGCCGGTGATCTGCCTTGCCGTTGTAATGCTTGCCTTTCTTTTTTACTGGATGATTTTTCGGAAGAAATCGACGATGCCCAAGGTACATGTTCTTCTTACAATTTGGCAAATGTACACTGTCGGTCTCATGTAAGCGGTGCGTGCATGCATTGTATCCCTTATTTGACTGTCCCGAAAGGTTACTAAGAGCAGGCCAATCGTTGATGGTTACGAAAAGCAACGCTCGTAGGTCAAATTCCTCTTCTTTGTGCTCATCCCACACACGGACACCAGGTCTTCCCCACAGCTGTAAAAGTTCATCAACTAATGGCCTTAGGTACACATCGATGTCGTTGCCGGGTTGCTTCGGACCTTGGATGAGCACTCGGCATCATAATGAACTTCCGCTTCATGCACAACCAAGGAGGAAGGTTGTAGATGCATAGAGTCACGGGCCAGGTGCTATGGCTGGAGCTCTGCTCGCCAAAAGGATTCATGCCATCCGTACTTAGACCAAATCTTATGTTCCTTGCGTCAGCTGCAAAATCTTTAAACTCTCTCGTCGATCTTTCTCCATTGCGTTCCATCTGCGGGGTGTCTCAACTCCCCGTCCGACTTACGGTCCTCTTTGTGCCATCGCAACAACTTGGCATGCTCTTTGTTCCTGAACGGACGTTTCAACCGTGGTATTATAGGAGCATACCACATCACCTTGGCGGGAACCTTCTTCCTGGGTTTCGGCCCTCAACATCGTCACCGGGGTCATCGCCTCCGATCTTATAACGCAATGCGGTGCATACCGGGCATTCATTCAAATTCTCGTATTCACCGCGGTAGAGGATGCGATCGTTGATGCATGCATGTATCTTCAGAACCTCTAAACCTAGAGGGCAGACAACCTTCTTTGCTTCGTACGTACTGGCGGGCAACTCGTTATTCTTTGGAAACATATTCTTCAACATTTTCAGCAAGTTTTCAAATGCTGAGTCAGCTACACCTGCCTGTGCCTTCCATTTCAGCAAATCCAGTGTGCAGCCCAGCTTTTTCAGACCATCATCGCATCCGGGGTACAGCGCCTTTCTGTGATCCTCTAACATGCGATCCAAATTCTCCCTCTCCTTTTCAGTTTCGCAGCGACTCCGTGCATCAGCAATGGTCCGACCAAGATCATCAACGGGCTAATCACGTGCCTCTTCTTGATCACCTTCCCCTTCACCTTCCCCACCTTCAGCATCATCCATGAAAGTATCACCGAAATGATAAAGATAGCTCTCATCGATGTCATCCCCTTCTTCATCTTCTTCCATTATAACCCCTCTTTCTCCATGCTTGGTCCAACAATTATAGCTTGGCATGAAACCATGCCGAATCAGGTGCGAGTGAACTTCCCTTGACGAAGAGTAACCCTTCTGATTCTTACGAGTCAACACATGGACAGATAACAAAATCCCCCGCTTGTTCGCATTAGCCACTACGAGGAAATCTTTCAAACCCGTAGTGAATTCGCCGGAGAGTCGGCTAGCGTACATCCATTGCCGATTCATCTGCATTATTATAATACAAAATATATAATTAACCATCATGCATTTGTTAAACTAAATACAAATTAAACAATGAACTACACACATATGCATATTTTATCAATGACACATATATATGAAAGGTTCAAGTTGTTGCTAACCGCGATCGAGGAGGAAAAAATAAATGAGGAAGCTCGATCAAGTGTGGCTCCGACACTTCATATCATGTTTGTTTCATGCTCTTGGGATATTTCATCAAACACCTTGTGTGCATAAGAGGAGCCAAAAGCAAACCCTACACCCCTTGTGAAGTTTGTGAAGAGAAGTGGCACCAAATGACTAAGTGCTGTGGGCTGAGTGGTATATATAGGGGAGGGGCTTTAGTCGCGGTTGGCCGGGCCAACCGCGACTAAAGGCCTTTGGGCCAGGCCTGAGGACATTTAGTCGCGGTTGGCCTGGCCAACCGCGACTAAAGCCCCTCCCGTCCACCAGCTGGCCACCGAGCGCCCTGGGCCCAGGCCTTTGGTCGTGGTTCGCCACAAGGGCCGCGACTAAAGGTCCCATTGGTCGCGGTTCTTGCATATCCGCGACTAATGGGCCTGTCCAGAAGGCCTTTTTTCTACCAATGTACGTAGTGCAATCTTCTACTCCCAGGCACCCAGCTGTAGTTTCTTTGGTTCTACTGAAATTTCGGCCTATACTGCGGCTTTTATTCTTTGACCGAACAACTCCCTAGATGATCGATAGAGCAAGGTAGCATATATAACTATGGTAATCTGAAGAAAATAACACGCGCGGCTACTGTTGTCACGAACCATGCCGACATGGCGTACTCCTCACACCAGCCCCGGCCGGCGATTTGCCGGAACTCAGAAGGCCGACAGAATCAGCACCCAGGTTTTTGAGGTGATCAATGACACACAGTTCAAATTGATTACTTACACTTCAATTCCCTCTACTCTAAATTCCTAATCCGATCATGTAATGACATGCAAGGTACGCCCATCCTCCCAGCGGGGGCACTCCCCATGATGTTTTTGCTGCACGTTTTCAAGGCCACCGCCATCGCAGCAATACTTGGGCGATCTGAAGAATCCTTGATCTAACTGACTTCTTATTTATGGGCAGGGTTAACATTGATCAATATGAAATCCAAACTGATGACTGCACCAGCACAAACATGTGCCTTCCGGCAATGAAGCAGAGAGAGTCACCATCTGTTCTTTAAGCATCTATGTACGTTGTAAAGTTCATCTCTATTCTTTTTCTTTCTTTCATCAGCATACAACAATTAAATAATAATTATTTTTTAAATCACCATAGTCGAGGATCAACACATGCATGTTTTGTTGCAGGTCGCACATTTATATTGCTATTATTGATTTATGCAGGTAAATCAAGTATATATGCTCTATATTGTCCCGACTAATTGTGTAAATATGGTAGCGCTATCATAACTGTACCTAATTCCAACCTTTTCTATCTCGGAAAAACTCCATATACATATTCAACCAATTGATCAAACTAGAAAATGTTGTGTCTTCTAATTTACGTAGTCCATCAGCCATGGAGTATAGGTGAACTGAATTTGGTCCAGACCAGTACTGTGCTGATCTATTATTTGTGGTAACTATGAATTTCTATTTTCAAAGTACATTTGGAAATAAACATAATAGAGAAAATAAAATTTTCACATTAGTATGGAGACAAATGCATAATAATTACATAAAAACTTTTAGCAACTTCAATACTACGAAAAACCATGAAGAAAACATATCGATGGTCTAATTATTATGCAGAAAACTTTTATGACATTTATAAGACTTCAACCATTTTAGAAAAAATCATGTGTAAATCTATAATATGTTAAGGATGAAGTGAACAAGGAAAATATTAAATAGTACGAGTCATTAGATTTCAAATATTATAATGTCAGAAAATCGACCATATGAATATGCATGCACAAATGAATAACAAGTTCATCTTCACGAATTTAAAAAAATCATATGTTAAATTGTTAAGTACATTAATGTTGTCCTAATTTTTTATTCTGAGTTACTAATTCTCTTTAAAAAAAAATTGTTTTTCAATATAGCTAGACCGTGCAGGTGCACATGTTGATGACTAATTGCATACTAATTTGCATAGATATAGATATTGAATAGATTATCTTATATATTTACTAATTAAAGACTCACATTAAGCCTCCACGTTTACCCTAGAAAACAACAACTAATCATCTGTCGATCTGTGCCTGAGCTATAATCAACCATCCGATGAATTAACTTACCACGTCATCTGCGGCACGCGTAAGTCTCTTTGGCCGAGCCTTACATTGGCTGCCCAAAAGATTCTTAATCAGTTTTGCCTTCTCCTATCTGGGTCATCCGGAAACATGCGGCATGCCTTGAAACCTCGATCCGATCTGCTATGAAAATCTCTACAAAGAGGAGATCCAACCAAGCTCCTCCGATCCATTCTCTGTGGGAGGAACCGTCTCTGCCCTCATCCTTGATGTACCCTTCTCATGCGTCATGGTTGCTGCAGCTAGCGCACAAAGTTTGCATCATCTCCGATGTCTTCCGCAGCGTTGACCCAAGCAAGTAACTCATCACCCTTAAATTCCATGCTCTATTTTTCAGTTCGTTGAGTTCATCAACAAAGCTGATAAATTTGCTTATGTCTCATTTATAAGTCAAAAAGGTACTCAGTTTTGTAGGTCTATCATTTTTGAGACGAAGTAAATAATCGAGATTTGTTCTGCATGGCCTCAAACGGCGCCACCAAATCCTTGATGTAGGGTCACTTTTCATGCATAAGAAAATCAAACACACACGAAAGGTTCACTTTGTAGCTGAGAGGTTTTAGAGATGTTCTTTCATGTTATCTTATTATCTATCTAATATTTACTACCTGTAGTGTTAGCCAAATGAAATATGTCTCTCATGGAGAGTATTTGCATAACCTGTGTTAAATCTATGATTTTCTTTACGGTAACACCCCTGCTTCTCAGCATTGAGCAAAGCCATGCTGCATAGATTGTGGAAAGTTGTTTGGATGCAAAAATAGTACGATTTTTTCGGAATTAATTAGTATGAAATTTGCCTACGAGTGTAACTATATGTAATTACTCTATATTTTCTTTGCAGGTCCGGTATTTAGCATTAGAGCGGTCGTTTACTGAAAATCTAACACGTGTATCCTTTGGGTACCTTTCATCAGCTAGAAATTGTTAATGGCTTGATGATGTCCTTTCTGTGTTGTAACCGAGCTGGGGCTGCTATCTCGGATAATTTTCTAGATTTTTGAAATCTTTATGTAGGGGAGCCCCCATAGCCTCAAAATTTATTAATCCCATAAAACTGTACAGAGCACATTTACATAACAAAAAAAATTGTAAATAGAAGATGATAATATTAGTTAAAATCTGTTTTCATCAAAATAGTAAATTGATGCCTTATATCGTGCAAATGAATGAATAACTTGACTATCAATACAAATCACAAATACCCCATCTGTGCACCAATGTAAGATGTTTTAGTTACTTTGGAAGTGGGAATAGATACAAACCAAAGTGAGTGAACCTATACATGAAAATAGACTAGATACAAACTAAAGTAGATGAGCCAAACAAAATGCTTCAATATCTTACATTTTCAAACAGAGGGAGTAGAATTTAGAATCTTCATCTTTAGTGTTCATATGAGTTCAGTTACTGCCAACATGCAGAATATCCCAATTATTTATCACACTGAAAGTGTTTCTATAGTGTTCTTGCAGGTATAACAAAAAATTCTCCACTTCTATAGGTATGTTCTCGATACACCTTTTTTTTTTTGGCAAATCCATGTACAAATCTGTTGTAAATAAGGACAAGGGAGAAATTAATCTTGTGCTTCTGACAGAAGTATTGATGAGGTTGAGCTGGTGTAGTTGAGAAAATCTCCATATGTTTTTTTCGTAAGAAAAACATGATGCATCTAATTTTTTGCTCGGTGACCCACACTATCCTAGAGTTCACCCAAGATCTCTAACACATCCACGTCTACTTGAGCTTTGCCTCACATGAAGTGCATATGGTGCACAATTATTTAATACAACGAAATTGGTGTGTCCTGGCCATCATCAGATTTTTTCTATATCTACTTAAATCTTCTATTTATGCAGCTCCATTCTGTCGCAAAACAGGCAGTGAGAGGTTTCATGATGTCTTTTCTGTTCTGTAACGGGGCTGCTGTCTTGGATAGACTAATACAACTTTAATGTTCTCTATTGTATGCCAACCACAATTGGGATGATCATTTGGAATTAGGGGGCGAAGCTTGCCAGCGACTTCTCCAGTTGTATTCAACTCTGGATGGTATTTTCTTCTGTTATCATATTTTCTTACTATGTGCATGGCTTCAGCCTATTCGGATTTCCACTTAATTATTTTAATATGACGTTATTATATGTGATTTTATCATGAATATACTTTGGGTTACTGTTTTGTGAGATTAAGGGATTATATACGTAGACATTCCCATGGAAAAGAAAAAACTCATATACGATGAAGATGAAGTTAATTTAATCATCTGTTTAACTATAGGTGTTCCTGCATATATGCATTTAACTACAAATTTTAGCAGAAAATTAAAAGAGATATGAATGGCAATTTAATATCGGGGAAAGATCCAACAAAGTAAGAGTTGAGCCGAAAATGAAATAAATTCACGAGGCTTAGCATCCACTAGTGGAAACATGGCCTTTTGCACCGGTTTTTAAAGGCCATATGCACCGGATGGGCAACCGGTGCAAACCATCCGGTGCAAAAGCCCCCCCCCCCTTTTTCACCGGTTGGCTTACGAACCGGTGCTAAAGGGGTCTCCACGTGGCCGGCTGTGGGGCGCTCGGCGGGGAAGCTTTTGCACCGGTTCGTAATACGAACCGGTGCAAAAGGGTTGGGCCGCGGCAGCATTTTAGTGCCCTTCCCTGCCGCGGCAGACTCTGCCGCGGCAGGGAATTGCACTAAAACGCTGCCGCGGCGAGACTCTGCCCCATTCGAAACACGGTATAATATTAATAATGCGGACAATTCAAATATATATATATATATAGGAAACCATTATATTACATATATCGATCAAAGTGACACACGTTCATGCATATATATATGTCTACATCAACTTTGATACTGGATGTCGGCCACATAGTGTTCTCCGTCTGGAGCTAAGACTTGCTCAACTAAGAATCCCGCCAGCTCTTCTTGAATTGCTCGTACACGCTCGGTTGCTAGAAGACCGTCCCGCAACCGTTCGATCTAATCATTTTTGAAGAAGGTACGGTGGTCAATATATATGTGTGTGTATGTGAATGAAACAGAAGGTGATAAAATAAAGCCATGAATGTTGTTTACTTACATCAAGTTGTTCCAAAATGTCCCTCTTATGGTGGGTATTCTGGCGGATGAACTCGCAAACGTAATACCCGCATAAATTATTCCCGTCTTCCTGCCTCAAGCACTTTACGAGAACAAAATTCAATCAAAATAATATATATATATATATAATCAAGGATGATAATAATGGTATTGAAACTAGAATCATCAAAGAGATGCGCGGCGTAGCCAGTATTACTTACCGGTACTTGTTTTATTCGAAGTTCTTTATTCTTTAAACCCGGAGACTTGTTGGTGAACCGTTTCCAAGCCTTGAGGAGGATATCAGCCATGTCCCCCACGCCTCAAGGGGTTTACTCTTCGAGTCCATGACTTCTACTATCCCGGTGTCGGGTTCAATGACTAGCAGGATATAGTGAAACCTCGCGGACACACATATATATGCATAACTCATCAATTACACTTAACACATGGAGTAAGCGAAAAAGATTTAATGTGTGAAGACAGGTAACACTCACGAGAAGTTGTAAGGAAATAGTATTGCCCTTTTGTATGAGTTTTTCCTTAAGACATATACCAAGTTATTCTCCGTGTCCTTGGGAGAGTTGTGGACAGTATACCCATTCACGGTATATGGGTCAACGAACCCAAGATCATAGATTTGCCCCTTGCGGCATTCGCGGATCTTCATTCGCATAATAGAGAGTATGGTTATATGCATGCAATGGACGAGCCGCGGTAGAGACTTAATTACATAAATAATACTTACGGACGGTAGGCACTCAGCAGAGATTTGTCGAGGGCGTCTTGGTTGAATAACTGAAATAATTCACAAAATTCGATGTTCATCACGTCATTTCGCCCGTAGTGCTCATCCGTGATTGCCACCATGATCCAGTTCTTACCATCCTTACATTTTTCCATGTACCAATTATGCAGTCTTCGCAGTTGCGTTGATAGATTAGGCAACTCCTCAGCTCGACAAGAGGTTGCCCGTACTTGTACTCGGTATGCTATTTGGACATCATCACCCGTACTTGTAAGGAATTCCGCATCGATGCGGCTTAAGTACTCGGGAATACTCATACCGACCGCATCTGCCTCATCTTTGTATAGTCTTACCATCTCCGGATCAAAGCACGCTGTGACATCGGGATACACTTGGAGCGGGGGGCACGAGTTTTTCTGGTTTCCAAGCCGGGGAACTGGTTTCCCGTCTACCTTACTTTTTCCCACCGATCTCTTGTCGACACATTTGACTTGCGAATAGACCGGTCATAGTTCGATGAAAGACTTGGCTCGAGGTTGATGAAGGCTCTTCAGCAGTTTCAACTTCTTTTCCAGAGATATAGCTGGCTCCGGCTCAAGCTGGGGCTTTTTCAATTTCAACATTTGTTGCTTGTGTTGTTCAGCTACGATCTTGGCATTTTCCTCAACTGTATAGTCATAAGGTCTCTTGGGAGGAACCTTAGGCACTCTTGGGAGGGGCTCTTGTTTGCGTCTCGGTGATCTGTTACGACTCAGCTGTGTCGTAGCGGACCGCCTAATTTTGCTCTTAGACTTGGGCTGCGGCGGCGGAGAAGGCTCACGCGGCGGCGGGGAAGGCTCACGCGTCGGCGGGGAAGGCTCACGCGTCGGCGGGGAAGGCTCACGCGCCGGCGGGGAAGGCTCACGCACTGGAGACGGCTGCATCGGTGGAGAATGCTGCCTCGGTGGAGACCTTGTTGGCGCCTTCCAACCCAGAATCACAATGAATTCTTTTCGCCATAGAACTGTAGTGTTCTTGGCTTCTCCCAGCTCTAGCAAATCCCCTTCACCGGCTGGGTGGTCAAGCCTCAGCGGCCCATACCCATCCATAACTTGATCCACCCCGGCAACCGCGTAGCCAGGTGGAACCGGCTTGAAGTGGTATCTTTGATCGGGTACTGGCGGTAAGACATAGCCGACCGCCGCCTTGAGCGTTAAGTTGCCCATCGTTTGGAAATGTAGCTCACAAGGTGTAGACTGCGTGATAAAGTCCACAGGGGTAGAGATCAAGATCCATCCGCGGTTCCACAGGGGAGGGAGGAGCCATCTGCGGATCCACATGTGCATCATCACCAAGCAGCTCCGTGGAAGCCACGCTGCTTTTCCGCTGAGATCCCTGGCCGGTAGCATCGAATGCAACTTCTTCTATCTGCGGATTAGGTTGAGGTTGGGTGACTGTGGATCGAGCTCGACATTATCATCCTCACTTGCTCCTCTAGCTTAGCAACGCGTTCGTGAACCACATCCTTTTGCCTCTGATGGCTTCTATCGGGATATTTCTTCGTTTCTGCAGGAAACCCAATACACCACGGCTTGCCACCTGATGTGGTTCGTGTTCGTCCTGAGTGTTCAGGATTCCCAAGGGCGCGTGTGAGCTGGTCCTTCTCTCTTTCGGGACGGAACTTCCCTCTTCAACTTCCTTTGCAACATTTCTAAAGGCTTCGATGGGAAGTGGGTTTTCCTTATGTCTTTGTGTATATATGCATAACCCTTGTGCGTCCAACGTGCCCCCATGCGCGTAAAACCAATCCCTTGACCGCTGGTTCCATTTCAGTACCACTGGCTGGATCCCCTTTTTAATTAGCTCGTTCTCCCATTTCTCCCACTTAGGTCTGCGAGCATTGTAGCCTCCTCGCCCCATGGTATGGAAGTACATCTTATTAGAAGCATTTTTCGTATTGGTGTCAGACCTTTTCTTTGCCTTGACCGATTTCTTTAACTTCACAAATTCCTCCCGAGTGGTCTTTTATCTTCTCATAGGGGCCTTTGAAATCGGAGTCTTCCCTTTCTTGACAAAGAAGCTGTCCAATTTCTTCTTGTAGTCGTTGAACTGTACTGCCATCTTCTTAAGAGCCCACTTCTTAACTCTTCGCTGTACGCTATTCAGCTCGGGATCCTCAGGGTCTGGCCTGTCATTCTCACTATCAGAGTCAGTTGGCTCCGGAAAGATGAAATTTTTCAGCAGCTTCCTAAACATCACACTTTTTAATCTCGTGTCGACATAAGTAACTCCTTCGCCCCCCTTTACAGGTTTCTTCCATTCTTGAGTGGTGATCGGGACGGTGTCCCTAACAACAACTCCACATTGACTTACAAACTTTTTTGCGAAATTCTTGGGAGAAATCGGTTCGCCATCTATCGCGATTTCCGTGATGGTGCACCTTTCATGGTCTTCCATCTTTCTGGCCGCGCCTCGTTTAGTTCTGCCAGTAGAGTTTGTTGATCGGGAGGTCTAAAAGAAGAAACAACGTTAATACATGTATATGCACAAATCTGGAGGCTTGGTTAATTAATATATATATACACCTCGGCGGCGTCGTGAGCTTCTCCCTCGCAGTCGTCACCTTCTCCCTCACCGGAGCCGTCTCCACGGTTGTCTTGCTCATCTTCCTCACCGGAGGCGTCTCCACGGGTTCGCTCGTCTCCCTCGCCGGATTGGTTTAGGTAAAGAGAGGTGATATCCTCATCATCACGGATAATCTCCTCGACCATGTATTCTTTTTCTAGGTCTCGTTCCATAGTTTACGCAAAGACTTACAAGTTATTCTAATGCTATAAACACAACGAAGCAGTAATTAACCGAGATAATGATATAAATAAATGATCAAATATTAGAGTTACACATATATGTAAGTGCAAATAAAGGATAATGCTGAATACATAATCAAAGATCTGAGTTACACATATAGCTCGATCGGTCCCTAATACATCACACTACAAGCTCTCAACGGCGCCGACCGGGTCCCGAGCCACGCCGGGTGAACACCCAAAGCCACGGAACAATAACGGGAGCATAGCTAACATGAGATCCCCGCATAACTGACCATCCGGTCCTATACATGGTGTCTAACGCATACATGTAACGGCGAACATGCTCATCCTCCGCTGCAATGCGCTGAGCTACCACCTCCCGGCGGGGCCGGCTCCTCTACGAAACGAACGTGGCCCATAAGACCTCCACCGAGAGAATATCCGGGTCGACGACGGGACCCGGATTCCGCACCAAGGTGCGCGCCCCGGAAGATAACACCTCCCGGTGCCACCCCGGCGGAGCCCAGTCCCGAACTTCCCCCAACTGCCGCAACTCCTCTAAAATTGTCCTAGCTCCAGGACGCGGCGGGCGCGGCATCGTATGCAAACTAATATTGAATTTGAATAAATTACTTATGAATATATATATATATCTTAGTAACAAATACTACTACTTTTGTCTAACACATACATTTTTATCTAACATATAAATTTCACTAATATTTTCTAACATAGAAATTTCTAACAAATAGTTCTAACATATAAATTTCACTAATATTTTCTAACAAATAGTTCTAACATATAAATTTCACTAATATTTTCTAACAAATATCTCTAACATATAAATTTCACTAATATTTTCTAACAAATATTACTACATTTGTCTAACATATACTAATAAAGTACTTACTAATTTTTTCTAACACATACTAATAAAGTACTTATGAATATGAATCAAAGTAATTAAATTATTTCTAACACATACTAATTAATAAAGTACTTACATATTCCATCTAAATTTTTTCTAACACATACTAATTAATAAAGTACTTATGAATATGAATCAAAGTAATTAAATTTTTTCTAACACATACTAATTAATCAAATTTCCTAACTAAAATTTCCAAATACAAATTTCTAACTAAAATTTCCTAACTAAAATTTCCAATACAAATTTCTAACTAAAATTTCCTAAGTAATTATAAAACTAAAAAAAAGGAGGCAGGGGCGGGCGGCGCGCCTCACCTCTGGCTCGAGCGGCCGGCCGGGCGGGCAGGCGCGCGGCACGGGCGGAGGGGCCGGCCGGGCGGCGCGGGCGGAGGGGGCCGGCCGAGGCGCGGCGCGCGGGCGGAGGTGGCCGGCGGCGGCGGCCGGCGTGCGGGACGAGAGGAGGAGGGCGGCGCGCGCGGGCGGAGAGGGCGCGGAGGAGGCGGGCGGCGCGCGCGGGAGGAGGCGGCGGCGGTGAGGACGGGCGGCGGCGGCGGACGGCGGCGGCGCGCGTGGAGAATTTGGGCAGCCTGCCGGCGTCTTTTTTCTCCTCGCGCGCTTTCGATCTGAGGAGGAAGAGGGCGCGCGGGCAGTTTTAAGGGGAGACCCTTTTGCACCGGTTCGTGGCTGGAACCGGTGCAAAGACCCTTTTGCACCGGTTCCAGCCACGAACCGGTGCAAAAGGGCCAAATTTTGGCTGCAATTTTTGGCTTTCTTCCCGCCTTTTTTCTCTCTTTCGTGCGGTATCGAGTTCCCGCCACAACGTTGCGCGGGTTTCCGCCACGACGCCACGCGGAACATTTTCCCGCCACGACGCCACGCGGGATACTTTCCGCGCCACGCGACGGCAGGCGAGATATTTTCCCGCCACGACGCCGCGCGGGGTATTTTCCCGCCACGACGCCGCGCGGGGTATTTTCCCGCCACGACCCTTCCCGCCTTTTTTCTCTCTTTCGCGCGGGATCGAGTTCCCGCCACAACGCTGCGCGGGTTTCCGCCACGACGCCACGCGGGACATTTTCCCGCCACGACGCCACGCGGGATACTTTCCGCGCCACGCGACGGCAGGCGAGATATTTTCCCGCCACGACGCCGCGCGGGGTATTTTCCCGCCACGACGCGTGGTATATTTTCCCGCCACGACGCAAACGGTGCGGGATATTTTCCCTCCACGACGCCGCGCAGGATATTTTCCCTCTATAAATAGTACGTCCCCGTCTCTCCCACTTCGATCATCACCAAACCCTAGCCCATTGCACAATGCCCCCAAAGCCGCACCCGCCGCCGGTGGAGGTGGACCCGCAGCTCACGGAGATAGAGGAGTGGGAGGAGCTGCAGCGGCGGGAGGCGGCAGCAAGGAGGGCAGCAGAGGATGAGGTGGACCCGCAGCTTGCAGAGATAGAGGAGTGGGAGGAGGCGGCGCTAGCGGCTACCATAGAAGCATTTGAGAGGCAGAGTCTCCAGGAGCTGCATAAGCGGCCGCGTGTGGCGGATCTGGCCGATAGTGAGGAGATGTATAAGCGTCGTCGTGAGGAGGAGCTGTGGCAGGAGGCGGCAGCCAGGAGGGCAGCAACGGATGCGCGGAAGAACTAGTAGAAGTTGTTATTATTTTAGTTTAAATTTAGTTAATGTTAAATTTCAATAAAGTCGTTGTCGTTGATTTAGTTTAAGTTTAGTTAACGTATCTTGTTAAATTTCAATAAAGTCGTTGTCGTTGTTTTAGTTTAAGTTTAGTTAACGTATCTTGTTAAATTTCAATAAAGTCGTTGTCTTTAGTTTATATACCCCTTTTATCCCGGTTCCTGGCTTGAACCGGTGCTAAAGATGGTGGATTTGATTATATACCCCTTTTATCCCGGTTCCTGGCTGAAACCGGTGCTAAAGATGGGGGGCTAAATCTAGGGGAGGCTTATCCGGTGTTTGCCTTATGCGGGGTGGCCTCATGCGGGGGGGGATTATCCGGAGGCACATTGCTATATATAGCCCCCTCCGGGGAGAGTAGAGAGAGCAGCTCGAGAGGCAACGACCAAGAAGGAAAGAGCCTCTCCGGCGAAGCTTCTCGAAGATGTCTTAGATGGCTGGCCGTCTTAGACATCTTCGGAAGCTTTGCCCGAGTAACTCTTCCCGCAAGTCAGCTCGGAAGCTGCTAGTATACACCCAACAACCAGTAGCTCAGGGTAAGGAGGGCTTCCGGGAGCTTTTCGAAGGAAAGAGCCTCTCCGGCGAAGCTTCTCAAAGATGTCTTAGATGGCTGGCCGTCTTAGACATCTTCGGAAGCTTTGCCCGAGTAACTCTTCCCGCAAGTCCCGCTCGGAAGTCTGCTAGTATATATACACCCAACAACCGGTACCTCGGGGTAATTAATTAAAGAGGGCTTCGGGAGCTTCTCGAAGGAAAGAGCATTTAGTTCAAACGACCAATGTTATCGATACATATCACAACAAACGCTTCACAATATGAGCTCATCAAGGTACAGGATAATAATTAATACATTATGATCGCTTCGACCGTAACCATGGAGTATCTTCAGCATTTAACGCGATGGTTGGATCAATGTTCACTCTGAAGGGTGGAATTTCATCAAACTTATTATAATCTTCTGACATGTCTGTCTTGTCCTCGACTCCCACGATGGTTCTTTTCCCTGAAAGAACTATGTGACGCTTTGGCTCATCGGATGAGCTCGTTTCCTTATGTTTTCTTTTCTTCGGTCTGGAGGACATGTCCTTCACATAGAAAACCTGAGACACATCATTGGCTAGGACGAATGGTTCGTCTCTGTAACCAAGATTGTTGAGATCCACTGTTGTTATTCCGTACAGCTGGTCTACCTTTACCCCTTTTCCATCAAGCTTAAACCATTTGCACGAAACAAAGGGATCTTAAAATAAGGTCCATAGTCAAGTTCCCATATCTCCTCTATGTAACCATAATATGTGTCCTTTTCCCCACTCTGTTAGTGTTTGTTGCATCAATGCGGACACCATTGTTTTGGTTGGTGCTCTTTTTATCTTGGGCGAACGTGTAGAAGGTATTTCCATTTATCTCGTACCCCTGGAAAGTCGGTATAGTCGAACATGGTGACCCGGCCAACAAGTACAATTGATCATCAATGGCGTTGTTATTCATGAGATGTGTTCGGAGCCAACCGCCGAATGTACGCATATGTTTATGTGTAATCCGAGTCTTCGGACTGCCCCGGATATTCGGAGCGTACAATATTCTTGTGATCGGTGATATACGGGGCCACCAAGGTGGAACTTTGTAGAAGCGTGTAGTGTGCTTGAGTGAAAGAAATGACGTCCCTACATATCATTGATTTCCTTCCTAACGTGCCTTTTCCACTTAGTCGCCCCTCATGTCGCGATTCAGGAACACCAATCGACTTAAGGTCAGGAATAAAGTCAACACAGAACTCGATGACCTCCTCTGTTCCATAGCCCTTGGAGATGCTTCCTTCGGCCTAGCACGGTTATGAACATATTTCTTTAAGACCCCCATGAACCTCTCGAAGGGGAACATATTGTGTAGAAAGACGGGACCGAGGATGGCAATCTCTTCGACAAGGTGAACCGGGAGATGTGTCATAATATTGAAGAAAGATGGTGGAAACACCAACTCAAAGCTAACAAGACATTGCACCACATCCTTACGTAACCTTGGAAGACTAGCTGGATCGATTACCTTCGAGATATTGCATTAAGGAATGCACATAGCTTCACAATGGGTATTCGAACATTTTCCGGCAGAAGCCCCTCGGTGCAACCGGAAGCAGACTGCGTCATAATAATGTGGCGGTCATGCGACTTCAGGTTTTGGAATTTTTCTCCGCCATATTTATAATTCCCTTTATATTTGATGAGAATCCGAGACGGCACCTTGATACTGTAAAGGACTTCAAAAAAGATTTCCTTCTACTGCTTTGGTAAGAGCGTAGCTGCCGGGACTTAAGCGACTCACTGTATCCGTCTTGTAATCCTGTTCTTGCTTGTTCTTTGGGACTTTCATACGATACTTGGTCCTCCCTTGCTTCGGTGTATCTTTTGTACTGCCCATACACGCCTAAGAAGCCTAGCGAGTTCACGCAAAGATTCTTCGTCACATGCATCACGTCGATTGAAGAGCGGACCTCTAGGACTTTCCAATAGGGTAGATCCCAAAATATAGATTTTTTCTTCCACATGGGTGCGTGTCCGGTAACAACCTCTTTGGGAACAGATTTTTTCTTCGAAGCCTTTTTTTGGGAGCAGTTGGCCGCCGGGACCCTTTCCAAATATTACTTTTATGTCCTTGACCATATCAAGTAAAGCATCACACAGTACGGAGTTCGGGCTTCTCCCGTGATCTGCCTCACCTCCGAAATGATTGCCTTTCTTTCGACGGGGTGCCTCTTTGGAAGAAATCGACGATGCCCCAGGTACATAACCTTCTTACATTTCTTCAAATAAGCACCTTCGGTCTCATCTAAGCGATGCGTGCATGCATTGTATCCCTTGTTTGTACGTCACGAAAGGTTACTAAGAGCGAGGCCAATCATTGATGGTCACGAAAAGCAACGCTCGTAGGTTGAATGACTCCTGTTTGTACTCATCCCATGCAAGAACACCTGGTTTGCTCCACAAGCTGTAAGAGTTCTTCAAATAATGGCCGTAGGTAAACATCAATGTCGTTGCCGGGTTGCTTTGGGCCTTGGATGAGCACGGCATCATAATGAACTTCCGCTTCATGCACAACCAAGGCGGAAGGTTATAGATACATAGAGTTACGGGCCGGGTGCTATGAGCTGCAGCTCTGCTCCCCAAAAGGATTCATTCCATCTGTACTTAGACCAAACCTTAAGTTCCTCGCGTCATCCGCAAAGTCCGGGAACTCTCTATCGATTTTCCTCCACTGCGACCCATCGGCGGGGTGTCTCGGCTTCTCGTCTTTCTTACGGTCTTCTTTGTGCCATCGCAACAACCCGGCATGCTCTTTATTTACGAACGGACGTTTCAACCGTGGTATTATAGGAGCATACCACATAACCTTAGCGGGAACCCTCTTCCTAGGGGGCTCGCCCTCAACATCACCAGGGTCATCTCGTCTGATCTTATACCGTAGTGCATTGCATACCGGACATTTTTCCAAATTTTCGTACTCAAGGCGGTAGAGGATGCAGTCATTAATGCATGCATGTATCTTCAGCACCTCTAATCCTAGAGGGCGAGAGAACCTTCTTTGCTTCGTACGTACTTGTCGGGCAATTCGTTATCCTTTGGAAACCTCCTCTTCATTATTTTCAGTAACTTCTCAAATGGCTTGTCACATATACCAGCATCTGCCTTCCATTGCAGCAACTCCAGTGTGGCACCGAGCTTTGTGTTGCCATCTTCACAATTTGGGTATAACTTCTTTTTGTGATCATCTAACATGCCCTTTAACTTTCGCTTCTCGTTTTCGGTTCTGCATCTCGTGTGCATCGGCGATGGCCCGACGAAGATCATCATCAACGGGCTCATCTGATGCCTCTTCATCTTGATCACCTCCACCTTCCTCCTCATCTTCATCATGCCCTGTTGCAGTATCACCGTAGTTAGGGTACATATCATCATCCTCTTCTTCTTCGTCGTCGTCTTCCATCATAACCCCTTTTTCTCCATGCTTGGTCCAACAATTATAGCTGGGCATGAAACCTTTCCAAAGCGGTGGGAGTGAATGACTTGCCATTCGGGGTATTGCTTTAAGTTACGGCAATCAACACATGGACAACATATATAACCATCCGCCTGTGGGTTTTCCTCAGCCACACGGAAAAATTCTTTCGGGCCCGAAGTGAACTCGGGCGAGACGTCGGTCAACGTACATCCATTGCCGCCGGTTCATCTACATCAAATAATTAAGTTTATCAAAAAACCATTACAAAACATCATAATATATATATATATAGTGGATATTAGCACCGTACAAATGAAAGGATAAAGTTGTTTAACCTTGATTGAGGAGGGAAAGAAAGAGGAGAAAGCTTAAGTGTCGCTCCGGCACCTCATCTCATTTTTGTTTTGTGTAAAATCAAGCGGCATCATTCTCTCGGACATTTCATCGAGCACCTTGTGTGCATGCCAAAGAAATGCAAGGTAGCACTCAACACACACACCTTTCTCCTAGAAAAAGTGAAGTTGTGAATTGGCTAGGTTGGAGGTGAGCTGATATAAGGGCTGGGGACCTTTTGCACCGGTTCGTGTTACAAACCGGTGCAAATGAGCTATCTTTTGCACCGGTTTGTAACACGAACCGGTGCAAAAGGTCCTCGAGCGACACGTGCTGGCGACAAACCTTTTGCACCGGTTTGTGTTACCAACCGGTGCAAAAGATATCTCATTTGCACCGGTTGGTAACACAAACCGGTGCAAAAGGTCCCTCGGCCGGCTGCTCCCCACGAACCGGTGCTAATGACCCCCTTTAGCACCGGTTCGGTGCTAAATCCGATGCAAAAGCCATGCTGGGGCAAAAAACGAAAGCCCTTGTT
>NC_061508.1:310642924-310672545 GCF_022539505.1 Lolium rigidum | reverse complement strand
CGATAAACTCTTGCGAGCAAGTCTGTTTCCAGTGTGCAGCTGAATTGACAACTCCGCTGTTAAGGCTTACAAGTATTCTTTGTCTCCCCTTGTGTCGAATCAATAAATTGGGTAATACTTCCCTCGAAGACTGTTGCGATCCCCTATACTTGTGGGTCATCACTGGCGTGCAGTTGATGGTAGTAATATTGCGGGAAGTAAACATGCAGTAGAACAGTAAACAAGCAGCGATAACAGTATTTAGGAACAAGGCCTAGGGATCATACTTTCACTAGTGGACACTCTCAACATTGATCACATAATAAATAAGTTCTCTTTCCTTTGTGCTACATATACTCTTGTTTGATAATGAACACCACTAATTGTGTAGGATTACACGAACCCTCAATGCCGGAGTTAACAAGCGCCACAACATTCGATATTCATGTTTAAGTAACCTTAGAGTATAATAGATCTTTGCAAAATACACCAAGTACTAACATAGCATGCACACTGTCACCATCACACTACGAAGGAGGCATAGATCACATCAATACTATCATAATGACAATTAACTCCACAATCTACATGAGATCATGATCATAATCTACGACAAGAACTACACGATGCACACACTGTCACCATTACACCATGCAGGAGGAATAGACTATTTTAATAACATCACATGAGTAGCACATAGATAAATAGTGATACAAAACACACTGCAATCATAAAGGGATATAAATAAGCACTTCACTACGCCATTCATAACAGTGAATAAGTATTCTGTGAAATATAGCCTAAGAGACCCACACGGTGCACACACTGTCACCTTTACACACGTGGGACAAGGAGTCTCCTGGAGATCACATAAGTAAAACCCACTTGACTAGCATAATGACATCTAGATTACAAGCATCATCATATGAATCTCAATCATGTAAGGCAGCTCATGAGATTATTGTATTGAAGTACATAGGAGAGAGATGAACCACATAGCTACCGGTACAACCCCGAGCCTCAATGGAGAACTACTCCTCCTCATGGGAGCAGCAGCGGTGATGAAGATGGCGGTGGAGATGGCAGCGGTGTCGATGGAGAAGCCTTCCGGGGGCACTTCCCCGTCCCGGCGGCGTGCCGGAACAGAGACTCCTGTCCCCCAGATCTTGGCTTCACGATGGCGGCGGCTCTGGAAGGTTTCGCGTACCGTGGCTTATTCCTCTGGGGTTTTTAGGTCAGGGACCTTATATAGGCGAAAGGGCAGCCTCGGAGGGGGCCTGGTGGGCCCACACACTAAGGCGGCGCGGCCCCCCCTCTGGCCGCGCCAGGGTGTTGTGTGGGGCTCCCAGGGCTTCTCTCTGGCGGCTCTCGGGTGTTCTGGAAGCTTCGTCCAAAAATAGGATGTTGGGCATTGATTTCGTCCGATTCCGAGAATATTTCCTTACTAGGATTTCTGGAACCAAAAACAGCAGAAAACAGGAACTGGCCCTTCGGCATCTCGTCAATAGGTTAGTTCCGGAAAACGCATAATAATGACATATAATGTGTATAAAACATGTAGATATCATCAATAAAGTAGCATGGAACATAAGAAATTATAGATACGTTTGAGACGTATCAATGTGCTCCCGGCCCATTAGGCCAGGGAGCATCCCCTCGGCCCATGCTAGCCCTCCTAGGTCGTGGGCCCCATGGTGGACCCCTTCGGAACCTTCTAGAACCTTCCAGTCAACCACCGGAAAAATCCCGAACTTTTCTGAAACCCAGAAATCAACTTCCCTTATATGAATCTTATTCTCCGGACTATTCCGGACCTCCTCGTGACATCCTGGATCACATCCGAAACTCCGAACAAACTTCGTCTCCATACCATATTCAAATGTACTTATGCGACATCGAACCTTAAGCGCGTCACCCTACGGTTCGCGAACTATGCAGACATGGTCGAGACTCCTCTCTGAGCAATAACCAATAGAGGGATCTGGAGATCCATAATGGCTCCCACATATTCAACGATGACTTAGTGATCGATTGAACCATTTACATACGATGTCGATTCCCTTTGTCTCGCGATATTTTACTTGTCCGAGGTTTGATCATCGGTATCTCCATACCTTGTTCAACCTCGTTACCGACAAGTACTCTTTACTCGTACCGCGGTATGTCATCTCTTTTGATCCAATCATATGCTTGCAAGATAATCAGACGACATTCCACCGAGAGGGCCCAGAGTATATCTATCCGTCATCAGGATGGACAAATCCCACTATTGATCCATATGCCTCAACTCACACTTTCCAAATACTTAATCCCATCTTTATAACCACCCATTTACGCAATGGCGTTTGATGTAATCAAAGTACCCTTCCTGTGTAAGTGATTTACATGATCTCATGGTCGAAGGACTAAGGCAACTATGTATCCAAAGCTTATAGCAAATTGAACTTAATGACTTGATCTTATGCTATGCTCATTTGGGTGTGTGTCCATTATATCATTCAACCAATGACATAACCTTGTTATTAATAACATCCAATGTTCATGATCACGAAACCATAATCATCCATTAATCAACAAGCTAGTTATACAAGAGGCTTACTAGGGACTTCTTGTTGTTTACATAACACACATGTATCAATGTTTCGGTTAATACAATTATAGCATGGTATGCAAACATTTATCATAAACACAAAGATATTATAATAACCACTTTATTATTGCCTCTTGGGCATATCCCCAACAGTTTCTGATCGTGACGTGAAGTTCATGAGCTACTTCTGGAAGACGCTTTGGAGAAAGCTGGGGAAGAAGCTACTTCTCAGCACTACTTGTCATCCCCAATATGATGGTCAAACTGAGGTGGTGAATAGAACATTGTCACAACTGTTGAGATCCATGATCAAGAAGAACTTGAAGGAGTGGGAAGATTATTGTTTGCCGCATGTGGAATTTGCATACAACAGGGTGGTACATTCTACCACAGAGTTGTGTCCCTTTGAGGTGGTGTATGATTTCAAACCCATTACTCCACTTGACTTGTTGCCTTTGCCCATACATGAGAGAGTCAATATGGAGGCATCAAAGAGGGCAGATTTTGTGCGCAAGATTCATGTGAAGACTAAAGAGTTGATAGAGAAGAAAGGCAAGAGCAATGCTGCAAGGATGAACAAGAAGCGCAAGGAGATGTTGTTCAAGTCTGGTGATATGGTCTGGGTACAATTTCGCAAGGATAGGTTCCCGAAGCTGCGGAAGTCCAAGTTGCTTCCTCGTGGTGATGGTCCTTACAAAGTGCTTGCCAAGATCAATGATAATGCATACTCTATAGATCTTCCAATTGATGAGTTTGGTGTCAGCAATTCTTTCAATGTGGCTGATTTGACACAATATGACGGAGAAGACCTTGGAGCGTCGAGGTCGACGCCTTTTGAAGGGGGGGATGATGAGGACATCCCTACTACACTACTACCTCCGTCATTGCAAGATGAAGATGATGTTGTTGTGAAGCTCAAGTCCAATGAAGTCAGGATTGGACCAATGACAAGAGCTCGTGCGAAGGTACTTAAGCAACAGGTGAACTTGTTCCTATGTGGTACTTTGATAGATGAGAACTTTATACTGCCTAAGTCGTATTACTTATGTATGATCAGGTATGAAGAGGAAACAAGCATCGCACGAGGAGGAGAGGAGCAGCTGGACAAGAAGCTGGACGTGAAGCTGGACGTGAAGCTGGACATGGAGCTGGACATGAAGACATCCCATGGACACACGAGGGAGGAGCGGGAGGCATGCGCGAGAGGAGGAGATGCAGTTCAGGCCGGCGCCAAGCCCGGTCAGACCGGCCGTGCCGCCGGGCCACCCGGTCCCAGCCCCGGTTCGACCGGCTTCCACGCCGGATCCGTCCGGTCCAAACCGGACGCGACGCTTGTGCTAGCCGGGCACTATCCAGTATGCCCGACACCGTAGCCCGGTCACCACCCGGCGCCAGGATCGGTTTCAACCGGCCTGACCCGGTCCCAGGCCCGGTCGACCGGCCCCCAGACCGGCCGAGTCCGAGTCTGTCTCGACCAGATCTATTCTGGATCGGTTATTTTTGTATCTTTTCGACATGAGGTCGTCCTGAACCCCTATATAAGTGCCCAGGACGCCCCCAAATTAGGTTTAGACCACGTTTAAGATAAACCCTAGTTCATAGTTGATTGCTTTGCAACTCTATTGAATCCCTACACCATACTAGTTAGGTGCCCGTGCGTTGCTACGGATCAATAAAAAATAATTCCTTAAATGTGTGTATATGGAGACAAATATTATGGTTTTCATTCCATCTTGATGACTATTTTTAAAGTAAGATGGATTTGAAGAAAAATCCATGTTTTCATTCTAAAAGTAATGTAATTTGTGTTACCGAATCTCCTAGGTGCAAGTTCTCACATTATTTTACACCATCTGAAATATGATAGATTCACTTAAGACAAACACGCTGCTTACTTTCAAATCTTCATTGTTTGCATCATGGTTATCCAGGTGAATGAAATATGAATGATACATATTATGCAAAAACTCAGAGGTTCACAATGACATGATTTTATCTTAAAATTTGCTAAATCACACGTGAGCATCAATAAGTATACAAATTCTTATCATGATATGACACCAGCAAGAAGCACCTGATATTTTATCGGGGCATGTGAGTTATGGTGTTTGATCTCCACAACCAATTTACTCTACATAACCTAACAATGAGTTAATGAGGAAACAATAGTGCAAGTTGCAACAAGATTTAACAATTGAAATTGCACTTCTGCTTAATGAAGGAAGAAGTAAAATAAGGATGGATAAGAAAACATGAGCTATTTCATACTCTCCACTTTTTGAGTCATACGTGCAGTTTTGTTTCACTAATTTCCCTTCCGGATGTTTAGGTAACCGATAGTGCATGTACTCATATCTTAATTTAAATTAAAAACTATGGAGGCAAAAAAAACTCATAACATCGTTGATACAATACATCTGCAATAAATCAGTCCATCTAAAAACTTTAAATTTATGCACATTAATTTCTCCAAACAAATACACTAAAACAACTGAACTTGAGAAAATTAGAAATACTCTGGTGTCCATAGAAATTCAATTACAATATTGATTCTCTTGAACAATGGAGGTGGCGTTTTGGCCCATAGGTGCATAAACACCTATTATAGAAAAAATTAAAAATGTCAAAAGATTCTAAAATGAAATTTTAAGTGTATATGCTAACATTCTATGTTCGTACACAAGTTTTCATGGGAAAACAACATTTTATGTGGCATTTATAAAAACAATAAAAAATGTCTAGATATACATGCAAAAAAATTATTTTAAATTTTATTTACACTTAAAAATGTATTTTCACACAATATATGAGTTAATATGCACCGGTGAGCCGATTTGCATTTCCCTTGAACAATGCTATCTCTAAATATATTTAAGAGGACAACCCTACTGACAAGGCATTATCTGACCACTCTCACTCTAACCTTGAGAACAGCAATGCCTCACAACTTGCAAGGAACCTTACCACCTATGAAAATATGACAAAACAATATAGTTTAGTTCTGATAATGCTTTGTAAAAAGATTATTACTGAATACATACATGAAAAATTACCGATATATGTGCCCAATAAACATGATACAAATCTGATTTTTCAAATCATATTTCATCTCATATGGTAAAAAAAAATGATGCAAATCTGAAAAGTCTAGAAAAAACAAAGTGAAATCTTACTCTGTCATGTAAAGGCCTACTTTGTACTACCTCCGAGTCATGCATTGCCATTGATGAGCTTAGTTGAGCCGAGCATACATAGGAGTGGAATTTCAGTCGATCATGGTGAGCATGAGACGGGTGGATTGGATTGGATTACCTCGGGTCGCTTCTTAATTGGTCGCAAACTTGTGTTCAATATCCTGGAATCTTGCTATGAACTTGTTGACCTCGGCGAAGATGCCAGGCAAGTGGAAAACCCACGGCATTCGCCTTGGAGATCTGGACCATGCCTGGTGACAGCTTGAACATCACATATCAGATATCTTTAGTGCTGCCAGGTCCAGCCTCTCGACCTTCCTAGATGGATACACGTACAGTTGAAATCAAATCGATCATGATGGGCTTCAAGTAATTAGAGAACATTAGTTAGTACTCCATCTAAACTGATCATGTTGGTTAATAGAAAGTAGCTTAGATCGAGCGGAATGAAAATTGAGTCGACGGGGCGGGTCTGGATGGTGTTGGCGATGCGGTCACCCGGCGTGGGCAGAGTGTGTTAGAATACGTATAGGACATAGAGATAGACTAGGACTCTAGAGATATCATCTTGTACTCCAAGTCTGCTCCCTCCTATACTTCTATATATACCCCACGAGGGTCACCGAAATAAACAACGAAACAAAACAAATATTAGGGTTCTACAACTTTCTTCATGGTATCAGAGCGGTTAGCCTCACGGCGCCGATCCTAGGTCCTTCCACCACTTCCGCATCGCGCCGCCCTCGGGGAGATCTCTCCTCGGGGGCGTGGCACCCGATTTTGATCAAAGATCTGATCGGTTCTTAGTTTAATTTAGATCCAAATTTCGAATTCCCAAATTTTATAGATTAGATCCGATTTAGCCAAATAAAATCCCTACATACACGATCCTCCAAGATCCGGTGATCTGCAGAAATCGGTGGTTCAATTGGTGTTCGTCCAGCTTCAGATCCGGCGACCTTCACGGGCTGCGCAGGCGCGCGCAGCAAGCGGCAACCCCGCGATCTACCTCAGACTTACAGGCTCTACGTCAACATGCACCATGCCCAGACGCTGCCGCTCCATCGACGCAGGGCCAGACCACACGGGATCGTGGACAGCATGCACCGACGTCCGGCGGCACGTACGCGGGCAAGGACTTCCTCGACAACAGCTGGCCAGACTCCGTACGATCCATGCGCCAACGCAGGCATCGCGCATCCAGATCGAAAACACACGGCTGCCCTACCCTACATGACTTTGCCTAGCATGCAAATCTATAGGAGCTACGTGCATCTGTGCAGCAAGCACGCAAGTGCCTTGCCTGACGCGCGCGTAGACGCACCAGCCGATGCGCACTACGATGACCTGCGAACGGTGACGCGGCCCGCCCGACGACGGCATCAACCACGAGAGTGCAAGACACCAAATCTTCGCCAAACTGCGGAGCCATGACATTAAGTTGTACGACTACAACATGCTAACAGTCAACATCTTCGTCGAGCACATCTACTCCGAGAAGCGACATCGACATGCAAAATCCACACGCCAGGCCGGTGTGGAAGTTCTTCATCGACTTCTCCAACAGCGCGACATCGCGTCGCTATGAGGTACGCCTCCAAGTGACACATCGTCGACACTCCTGCTGCTCCGACATCGCCAACGCTACATCGCCAAGGTCTACATCACCGTGGTCATCATCGACATCGTCGTCAACACTACGCCGCCGCACAACATCGTCCACATGATGGACATGAAACTACGACGCCCTCTGACAGTACAACTGCAAGGCACGACGCTGGCATTGACCGCGCCTGACGGCTAAGACTGCATCGACACACCACAACCACGCACATGGTTCTGGCAAAACCGTGTGTGCTTGGTGGGCTTCCTCCAGTCCTGGCAAAACTGGTGGTCTCACCTACGACCGCGTCCTCTGACATCCGCAAGACGCCTGCGACGGTACCCCTCAGGGTGCAAAACGTCGCCCCCGACGGTACCTTTTAAGGTGCAAAACGTCGGCCCCGACTGCAGCTCCGTCCAAATAAAAAAGGAAGAAGAAACCCGCGCAATTTTTTGCGCCTCCGGCGAATGCGGCTACACATCTACGACCACTACATCATCGACCACGACTACCTCGACCACGGCTACATCACGATCGGCTACCTCGACATCGACATCAAGGCTACGTCTACAGTGACACATTGACAACAACTTCAGTCGACAGCGTCCGCGTCGTCACTTGCGTCCACGACACTCCCGCTGTGACTGCAGGAGGGAAGAGAAGGAACCAGAAGGGGACGCCGATGATGACAAGGAGGAGAAGATGACGGAAGCACGGGACTTCAAATTCAGTCGCAATCGTGCGCTTCACTCCCGCTACGACTGAGGGGGAATGTTAGAATACGTATAGGACATAGAGATAGACTAGGACTCTAGAGATATCATCTTGTACTCCAAGTCTGCTCCCTCCTGTACTTCTATATATACCCCACGAGGGTCACCGAAATAAACAACGAAACAAAACAAATATTAGGGTTCTACAACTTTCTTCAGAGTGGGCGACAACCAGGGTGCGGCCGTGGATGAATTGATGACGAAAGTTCAGCCGGCACTTGAGGTAGTCGATGCAGGTCGATCGTCTCTTCGGCGAAACGGCCTATGTCGCACCGTCTTCAGCAGTGTACACCCGCCGCAACCTTGTTGACGAGAAACACACGCGTCTCACCCGCCTCTGCCGTGCAAAAATGCTTCCGACGCGCTGCTCCCGATCGTAGGTTCTCGTTGAGAACCCCCGCTAGGACAATCTGGAAGATTGCACCCTGTTTTTCTTTTGGAATGATTATTGTGTCCAAATTTTATTTCTTGTCATGGGCGTGCGATAACAGGAAAGAAAAATTTCATTCCTATTTTTCCTCGCCAGCCTTCCCGGATTTTTCTGCGCTGCATTTTTCGTTGCATGAGGGGAGATTATATAAAGAAGGATAATTACTTGGCTAGATTTAACTTCGCCTGCAATTAAATTTTATGTTGCATACGCTGTGATTAGTTAGGAAAGCATAGTTAATATATCCATTAACTGTGTATGAAATACCTCATTTCTTGGATTTCTCTAGTTAATTTGCTTTGGATCTTACCTTTTTGGTGGGTGGAATCTGCGGTAGTACAAAGCAACAATTATTTGAGGTTGAAACGTATGTACAAGATCCACCATTGAAAGATTGGACGGACAAGATTCTTTTAATGATGATCACCAAAGTGCGTTGAGTGTCAAACGACCAACTCCCATTTAATAGTAAAGATTGCATTGATTTGGTGTAAACCCTAAAAGTCTTGTGTGATCTGTTGTTCCATTGGGAATTAGACGGTTGCAACTTACCGCTTCGTGGTCGGCAGCTACGTGCGCAAGTGTGTGGAGTTGCGAATATCTTGCAGGGTTGAGAGTTGTTGCATTGGCGACAAGGACCAATCGAGAGATCTCGTTGCGTCATACAAGTTATCATCCACTCTTCATCAAGTTATCTCCGTTGTGTTCATCCCGTGATCTTCATCACCATCGTTGCTTACTGAGAAGATCGGGCCACCCCTTATCACGAGTAGACGAGGACACACTCCACGTCTGCACGGACGTCCCGCGACACCGGCGAACTTCCTGGTGATCATGGACCAAAACAGAGGCTAGGTTACTTCTAAGGAGAGAGGGGGTGCAGCATGGAGCAGAACGAGGAGAAGACAGAGAGCTGGTGGCGACCTTTCCTACGCCGGGGTCGGGCCGACGAGCTCGGGCTCGATTCTCCTCGTGACTCCGCCGGGGATGGCGAGGGCGTCGGGGAGTGGCGGTGAAGTTTGATGCGGCTCCGACGGTGATGTCTGCATGCAGGGGCGGTCATTTGGAGGCCGGTGAGGTCGTGCGCGATGTCGGAGACGGCGTTCTGGCGCGGATGGAGCTCCGACGGCGGAGACGTCGCGTCACAGATGCAGGGGTCGCGGGGTGCAGGGGCGACATACTGCGCAGAGGCTTGGACGTGCAGCGCCGGCCTTGGACTCCCACGCAGACAACGGCGAGCGCGGCACCGAGACGGAAACGGCAGTGATTGGCTCAACGGCGCCGGCAACGGACTCCACGAGCTTCTGGAAGGAGGAAGGTCGGGGTTAGGGACTTCAGAGACATAAAAAGAGAGAGGGGCAGAGAGGTTGATAGCGGGATAGGAGAGGGACAGCGGTGTCGTGCACGGCGGCATGCATGCGGCGAGTTCGGCCCGGCCTTCTCCTCAGACTTGGGAGATGGCAAAGCAGGGCTCCGTCCCTGGGGTTTCTGAGAGGGAGAGAAATGTGAAGTGAGTGGGGAAGGGAGAGTAGGCGGCTTGGAGCACTATTACAAGGCCGGGGCAATGGTGCACCGAGAGAGGTATACACCGCGTCCATGGCGACAGGTTCGAGCGTGGATTGGGCGAGCGTGGCGGTGGACGGGACAAGGGGAAAGTGCCAAGGCGCGGAGGCGTACAAGGGAAGGCAGGCCATCGGCCTCTGTCATCTCCTTGCTTGGGAAGGGATGGTCGACTCGGTGGGAAGTCGCAGAACCCACGCCCGACAGGTGTTCGACGGGTTGTCGGCTTCTAGAGCGGGGCTGAGAGCAGCCAGGAGGAAGAATACAAGGGCGGGAGCTTGTGAGGCTATGACTAGCCACAGTTAGAGGGGGCTAGTAGCGCGATGGCTTGGTCAGAGGGGCTCGTTTTGGAAAAGACATGCCATCGATGCCCATGCCATGAGAGAGAGAGAGAGAGAGATGGGGAGCTAGGGCTGCATAGGGACATGCATGGATGGTAGGGTACCAGGTCGTGTAGAAGAGGGGTAGGGACGCAGTGTGCAGTGCAGCTAAGTGGTGGAGTAAGGCATGGGGGGGAGAGTGAGGTGTTTGACATATCTTTGCCAAGATTTGGCATAGCCGGCCACCACCATGCCTCCAACAAGAAGATGACAATGGGATGGCATTGCATGTCGACCATGAGAGAGGGAGTGGGGTGCAGGTGAGAGAAATGTCAAGGCATTCCCCATAGTGGAGCAAGAGGAGAGAGATGAAGAGAGGTGCGTGGTGCATGGATGCCTTGCATGGCCGGCCACCTTTTCTTGTGCATGCCCAAATGAGCAAGCACGGTGCCAAAATGGACTAGATAGCTTGATTAGGTGACTAAGCTGATGATGGTTAGGCCCAAAAATTGATGTTGGGAAAGATTTAAGTGATTAAGGAAAATTTGAGATTGAGATGGAATTTAATAGAGATGATGATCTATAGATGGTATACGATCCAATCATGGTTTTGCCAAAATGTTGAGGTTGATAGATAGTTCTTTTAAAATGTTCTACTTGCTCTACAAAGCAAGGTAGATTTTTCTTATAATTAAATAAGCGAGAAAAAGAGAGATAGGGCATAAGTATCATAAGCATGCATTTTATATACTTCCTCTGGTCCATATTAATGGGCTCAACTTTATCTAGATTCATATGTATCTAGTTAAGTTTTTTGACTAGATGCATGCGAATCTAGACAAAGTTGAGTCCATTAATATGGACCGGAGGGGGTATAAAAAAATAGAGTGAAGAAAATATATTTCTAGAAGAAAATTATTTTAAAAAGGAAGTGAGGAGATACAAACATATATCATTCCCATTCCTAGTTTTATTTTCGAAAATATTTTGAAATGGTTTGATAAAACTACAAAATAGTTTTGTTAGAAAGATACTGAACAAGATGGGATTTTCCTGTTGTTGGGAAATTTGGAGGGAAACTCCCAATTTGAAATTCTTGGATCATTGCCATAGGGCATAGTACCGATTTTCAAACATGATATTTTGTTTTAGTCTCTTAAGGATAAGGCTCAAAGAGTGGGATCTAGATAAGATGATAAAAAGAAGGTGTGCACGACCAGGGCCGGCTCTAGGATTTGGAGGGCCCCAGGGCGAACTTCATAAATGGGCCCTGCGTGCATGCCTGATGGGCCTAATTTTTTTCTCTACTTCTTCCTATATGCACTGTACCAGAAATAATGGGCCCCTATTTTGGTTGGGCCCCGGGCCGTCGCACTTCTTGCCCTGGGCCAGAGCCGGCCCTGTGCACGACATAAGATGGTTAGGTCAAGAATATTTTCTAACATAGAGTTGGATGATCTTGGAGAGGTTAAGATACAACTGGAGATTAATCATCTGTTGGCCAAAGGATCATATAACAATATCATGACTAGATGAAGTGGGGATCTTAAATGATAGATCAATGAGACATATTAGTGGCAAGGGAAATACCAAGGATATTTGATCACAGATCAAATAGTCCTCTAATTATTGTTGGTGTCTATGACCCTTATTTAATTTAAAATAGATAAAAAAGTTTAATTGAAACCTTTGAGATGAGAGAGGGTTTTTAGAAGGGTAGTGTGATCCAAAGTCGAATTAGAATAAAGTATGAATCACTCCATTTTACTTTTGGAAATCAAAACTGCATATAAACACTTCTATAAAAAATTAAAGTCACACAAAGTAGGGGTATGCCACTTGGCAAATACTTTGTGTCAACAATAATTTTAGAAACTCCTATTGTGATACTATGATCTAAGTGACATAGCCAATTTAAATAAAAGCATTTTGTCATGACCCTTTGAATTAAGACTTTGAGTCAAAAGACAAAACAAAAGAGGTTTTGTTATTTGACATAAGGTTCAAATATTTTTGAAGAGAGGAGATTAAGGTGATACAAGAGTGGCCATAACATGAGTGTTTTCTCGAGATAAGAAGATGTGGGTTGAGGTATTTCACTTAACATTATTCAACAAACATCACTCATCAAGCAAAGTCAGATAAATTTCAACCAAACACATGACAGCACAAGCAAAATTTAGAAAGTTTTTTGTTCCCCCTGATTTTTGCACTTTGGACAGATAAACAAGGTTGTAAAAGTTGAGGCGTTACAATTGGCACGTTCATTGCCAGTAGAGCTACCCATGGCAGGTCTTAGTGACACCGCCACGACTGTCGAGAGAGCTGTCTGGGTGGCACGCGCTTAACCACAACGACGAGCTTGGCGGAAAGGTTTTTCAAAAAATTAAAGAGCTTGGTCGAGAGTCACGCAGGGGCAGGATGCAAGCACAAACTAGTTGGGGGACGGTGAGCAGCACGAGGGCATCAGCAGCTTGCTGATATCTCGATGGGTCTATTGGGAGAGAGTTTTTAAGGCGTGGATCCGGCGGCGTGGATCCTCTGTGTCGTATTAGATCTGGACTTCCTTCTTTTTTTTATCCAAAAACTCAGTTCTATTAAGAGAATACACCGGTACAGACATCCCTGAAAAACAAAGAAAATACATCGGAGTCCTGGGGAAAGACGGCCGCCGCTGCCGTCAACGCGTACTGCATACTGAAGGCACGCCGCCGCCATCATCGCTCCGGGGAGCTTAGTAAGGCAAGCAGCCGGAAGTCCTTCAAGAAAGGGCCTCGAAAGCCCTACGCGCCGAAGGACAAGCTGTCGTCTTCAAAGTCGTCGCCGGCGAACCTCCGCGAGAACTGAGCTCGCTAGCCTCCCTGGACGCCCGAAGACGCCCACCACCGAAGCAGCATCTCACAAGCCCCGCCTCAGCGCAAGAGGAGACGCCGAGGCCGGAGAACGGAATCCCCAAGATGCGCAGATGGCGACGTCGCCACGCCGCCTGGCCGAGGAACAAAACAGCCCGCGGACCCGCAGATCCGCGAGCACAAACCGCCGACAGCTCGCCGGCGCCGCCACAAGTGACGAAGCCGAGGAGGAAGACGAGCTTCAGCACCTTTATTCCATACGCACGCTGCTGGCTCGACCCAACCAGCGCCGCCGGGAAACCTAGCCCTACCCCTACTATCTACATGCCTAGAGCACAGATCAGGGGCCCCTCCTCCCTCCCACCGCCGGAACGGCGACCGGAGAGGGAAGAGGCCGCCGATCCGGCCGTTGGCAGAGGGAACGGGGAAAACTTTCTTTTCGCCTCTCTCGTTACTGTAGCACCAGGGAGGGGAAAGGGAACATACTAGTGATTTTGGATTTGATTTAGATCTGGACTTCTAGGCTGGACAGATTGTGCTCGTACGCAAAAATAGGTCTCCCCTGTTGGGTTCGTTGAATGTTCAGATGGACAATGACAAAAGGAAATGGCGAAAAGAAAAGATCGGATGCTAGGCCCCGACATAAGAAGGATTACCCAGTCTTTTTAGCCTATGAAGGAGAAGGGAAGCAAACTTTTTGATCTACCAAAGATTTGATCCCGCTTTTTCACGTACTACCACCACCGATTGCAATCTAATAGTAAAAATTATTATTATTAGGTATAGGTATAGATATAGATAACTGTAGGTATATACTAGTAAGTGGGCACGTGCAATGCACGTAATAAAATTGACTAATCAAGGCTCATAGGAATTAAAAGTGAGACACTCCAGTTGTCATGTTGTTCCATGTATTAAGTCAGTGGAGATGAAATCATACAATGGTCTTGATATGGTTGTTGTCTGATATTCACTTGTAATCTTTTTGCAAGGATGGAAGTGTATCTTTTTGCCACGAAGGCCAATAACATTCTCATTCGAACACACGTGCATGTACACATATAAAGAAATGTGGACTAATCTTGTATGTGCAAATGCATGTGTCGACTAATGCAAAATAATAATTGTACTTGTTAAACAAAAAATATTCAATTTTCAAGCTTATAATATTGTGTACAAATAAATTTTCAGCTTCACCAAATCGTAGTGTTTTCAAGCTTTCAACTTCCATTCTGCGCTGCAAGAGTGGTCTTGTTCAACCAAATACACATACAGACAATTGCCCTCAAGCAAGAATAGATATGTAGTAGAAAAATTGGCTAAAAGAAGATATATAGTGAAAAACATGATTGGATTCTTTCAAGTGTTATGCATCGTCCCTCTTTCTGCTCATTCCTGGGGATGCAAAACTGAAACGAAACAAAGCAGCTTATTCCAGTGTGGACTTGTTATTATATTTGGACTAAAACAAGTTAAAACTGATGAAAAGAAGAATGATGTCTCAGTGTTTTTTCCAAATTACAGCTGCAAGATATAAGAGATTTGCCTGGTCATTAGCATGAATAAATTTCAGCAAATGTAGACCAAACTTGCAGGTAATAATCATTTATAGGAAGCAAATATAGTTTGTCAACCAAAACAACCATCATTGGAAAAACACAGAAAAAGAACAAGATTAGATTTACCCAACATGCCTTGATTAGAATAGTAGTGAGTCTACAGTATCATTGAGAACTTCAGAAAAAAAACAGTCAGGTTATCACCTAATGATAGCCAGGTACTCACATAATTATAATCTTGTTAAAATATTATCGCTTAGTTTAAAGAATCTTGATTAGTGCTTTGCCAAATTACCAAAGGCATGTTAAATCCGACTCTGGCCACCACCACAGCGGGGCTGACATGCTGGACCGTCTCCCACTGATCCCCAATCCTGGAACCAGACCACCTCCACCCTTCATCCTCCGCTCCGTGAAATAAGCTGCACATGATACACAGAAAAAGAACAAGATTGGACATACTTTACATACAGTTTGTTTGTTCTGGCCAGCAAAGGTCTATATGATTTCTGTCCTCCTGCATAACATAGTGTGAAGTTACTCTCTTTAATTACACATATATAATATATTACATCAGCTAAAAATTTACACATAAATCATCAATGGAAATATGACCAAAAGAGGCAGCAAAACTTCAATAAAAATTTAGTAAATTACTAACGCACACCATATTGGAGTTTCATAATAGTTGATTTCTAATTTTTATATGGCTAATAACCACTGATACATACCTTTTGAGAAAATGTTACGACATTCTCTTTCTCATGAACCTCTCCATCATTGCCATTATTTGAAGGACTGCTCTACTTTGCATCACCTTCCACCTGAAAGTACCCGCCAAATCAGATCCTACCCAAGCAACAATCTATTGGTTAGTAATCATTTAACATGGTGTACACCTTTGCTGCAACCCTGTCACTCAAGGGACATCATTCGCTCGGCTATCAATATCCCCTGCTATCGGCAACCAAATCAAAAAAAAAAACAAACAATATTCTCTAGATCTCACCTGTGATACTGATCAATAAACACTCAACAAGTTTCCCAGCCATGTTACCTCATTATTACTCGAGGAGATGTTCTTCCACAAATCAACATCCTCCTAAAAATGCACAACCAAAACAGATTAATCAACTGAGCATGAAATTTATAAATAAATGAAATCAATTCCAACCGAGAGCGGCGTAAGGTTTACCAGCAGGCCGAATGAAAGAGTGTTAATGTAGAAAATGGCAGCCGTAGGAAGTGTGATTCGATTGGAGTGTCTGGAGTGATTTGCGTAATGTACCTGCCATCATTTGGGTGTGCACGTACGTGAAATGCAGTCAATGTGACGTATGGGCCGGCGGCGGCCGTGGGGAGTAGGGGCGCGGCACCATGGCGACCGCGACCATGTCCTGGACGTCCCGTCTGCGAGTTCTAGGTCGACGCCCCCACACGGTGGAAGGAGCAAGGTGTTGGAGGTAGGCAGGTCGGGTTGAGGAGAGTCAAAGATTGAGAAGGTAATCCCAGCAGGCACGGCGGGCGTGATTTCCTCGGCGGCGGCAATCCTAACCCTAGGCCATGGCTTTCGTTTCGAGTGGCGCGAGGACGGAAGGGAGGAGGCTGGGGCGGATCCAAGAATCGCGCAGCGAGGCGGACAGAGTAATTAGCGGGTTCTCTTTAATTAGGTGGTCGTGGTCATGGACAAGAGGCAGAGGGAGAATGGGTGAACTTGGATCGTTTGATGGATGTACGTGGACGGCTGAGATATAATTTTCCTGCCAACTTCTCTCTTTTATAAGTAGTGGAGATATAGATATATGGTATTGATTGTCATAAAAAAAAGTCAACTAATGTTGCACGGCCGTGGCCAACTAGCACCAGAACAGTCTTAAAGCTTCTTCAACAGCACATAACATGACAGGGGCGCTATGCACATCCACATAAAGAGGGTTTTTGTCTAACTATTTAGATTCTACATCTATCGGTTCCCAAACGATCACATTAGATCAAATCCTGACTTCGAAGATATTGCTTGAATCAACTTTGCATGCATTTGTTCCTCTCTGAAACAAGAAACAAACAATATATATTTAGATCTCCAAATGGAATATAAAAAATGATAGCTTGTACATCTGTGTGTTCACTAACGTTTGATAAGGAGGGAGATGCAACTGATTAAAGCATGTAGATGCTAAAGGCAGTCGGCTTGGATCATCCCCGTAACTGCAACCAAGAAGAGTTATAACATAATTATCGGCGGCAGAGAGAAACATTAGAAGTCAAGTATACCTTTTGATGCCAAACTTCGGATTCAAGGTTCCAAAACCCCTAATCGGACCACGAGCACTTCCGGTTACAAACCTATCCATTCATGCAACGTCATCCATCAAATGAAGGTAAGGAATGTTTATTCGATATGAATTATCATTATATTCATCAAAAAACTTTGAACAAACAAAATCCTGCTGAGAAAACAATAGACATACATGAGAAACCGTTCTTGATCACATCCACTAAATTTCCTTAATACATTCCAGAACATAACAATAACCACATGATCCTGCAAGAAAAAACAACATCAAGATATAAGAACATGAAGAAACATGTCAGGAAACCTGGTGCAATGTTTAATTTACTAACCAATTAATTAGAGAGTTTTAAAACATTTCTTACTCTCTTCGGCAATTCATATGTCAATTTTAAATCTCACTACTGATGGAATATGTCAAGGAGTGATTTATACCAAGTTTCAATGTTGAGGGATGTGAAGAAAAAAAAATTAGTAGAGTAAGCTACCTTCATAGATGTAAGAATTAAAGTACGGAGTACACTGAAAAGATCATTACTAACAAGTGTTTTAGCTTGAATTTCAGTGCTGGGTGTTAAGTTGCAAGCTTGGAACTATGGGGGTTCCCATCAGTATCTTGTTGTCTGAGATAGTAAAGTGAACCTTTGCCTTACTAAAATTCTCTGGCACTATTAAATATCATGGTTACACACTGTTTTGCATGTCAAATTACTGAGTGGATTACTCATACTCTGGTACCAAATACCTTGGTTTTCTGCACCAGTAATAATCACTATATCAAAACCTCTTTGTTTGGGTGGAGGCAATATTTCTCACAGAGACGAATACAAAAAAGATACGAGCATTATTGCAACATTTAGCTTCTTAAGTAAATTTCAAATTGCTGAGCTACTTTCTTGACGAAACAAAAGAAGCAGGACATACCATATGATATTCTCCACTATAGTTTGTGTTCAACTGAAGGTCTTCTACATTCAAGCTCAGAGAGCCGGATATGAGAAGCTGCAGGGGTGAAACAAGGCAAGAAAATCACAAAGGTAGGAAAGCATGTTTCTACAAAAAAAGGAAACTACAAACGAGTAGGCATGAAGCAGATTATAAAATTCAGATGTTACATAAGCATATAACAAGTAAAGGTTTTTGTCTAAAGCCTATGAACTCAGATTGATATAAACACAGCAAGAAAGTCAGATTACATTAACTAAGCAGACACATACAAGTATTTTGTTAAACAAATGGAGTAAAAGTATACTTCTCTATTCGCAATGGGAGTGTACAATAAAATACCTGAAATTCATGTTCATTGAACATATCAGTCCATTCTTTGGGTATAAGTTGTTGAAAACCTCTCACAAACTGTGCAGTTTGCACACGGTTCTGTGACCATAAAAAGGCAGATTGTTTATCACAGATTTTCATGACAAACAACTGACAAATTTACATTATCACTCACCTGGCAGTTTAACTGGTAGTTGGCAACAAGATGCATATACGTAGTAACATTATGAGCAGTAACATGCATCCTTGCCCCGCCAGGAAACAGTTCTTTACCATCCGGTGCAATGAAATAAAGATAGGGGAGATCATCTGAATCCTGAGGTTGGAAAGTAAAATCAGATGACAAGTCATAAGGCTAAACTGGATCCATATGATGGTATTTTAAGTTATGAAGAGATACCTTCATATTCACTAGAGTGCGATATGATTCTGGGTCAAGTGAAAACAAATCATTAAAGAATGTTTCCCTGGTGCATTGTGAAATGCCAAACGTAAATATTAACCTTGTCAAAATAAAACACAAATAGCACAAAGAAAAAATGATATAATGTGACATATTGCATTATCAACAAATTTATAGAATAACCTTAACACAAAATATTCAAATGTGGTCTATCATATATACTCAAACATCATCCTGTGGACTAATTACACCCCTAACGACAATTGATGAACAGTGGAACACATTTATCTATTTAACAACAAATCAAAACAACTTAATACAAAAACATAATTTAAGTCAACACAAGCACCAAAAATAGTGTTACTCGTAGCACAACTGAAACTACCCAAATAATGAAGGAGAGAGAGAGAGAGCGAGGGAGAGTTACTTCTGTTTCAACTTCCTTAAGAAGAATATTGTAAATGGCAAGCAAACTGTTATCCCTTCATACATTGCCTGGAAGACAAGAAAAAAGCACATATCAAATCACCCAACAATCACTTTGGCAACTAGCCAAGTAGTTAAGAAAGAATGTGGTGGCTCTTAGAGAATTTCGGACCCAGCATACACATAGTTGAGTTCGCAGCAACTAACAAGACATGCAGATTAAATTGTGAAATTTAGCATGCATCATTTAGTGGGCAAACACCTTCACAATGCAGAGCAAACAATTTCAAATAAACCCTATCACACGCCCAATAACAGGTAGTGGGCAACCTAAGCAAGCATATCATCAGATTATTCAGCATATACAAGCCAAAGTTGAGATAAATGTAATAAAGATGTCGGACCTCTACATAAGTAACATAACACACTACTGTACATGAAGTATAAGTAGTCTGGATTTTCTCCATCATCAAATATGAGGCATTTTGCAGCAAAAAGCATCCAACCTTGATCTCATTAACAGTCAAATGACATCAATTTCAGATACGGCACCCATATTTTACGTATTAAAATACTCACATAAGCTGATTATATAACTTGCAGAAACAGAAAGATTTTAGTGCTACATATATAATCTCTTAAAGTTAACTAAGTTAAAATTTATGATCGAAATACCTTCCCAAGTAGAACTCCAAGAAAATGAAAATACTGCAGACGATCTGCATGAGCCAACTTCGATTCAGGGTTGGGATATAACAAATGATCCGCTGTTTCCTACGGGTAGGAAAAAAAACTGTGAGGCACCGTATCGCACCATAGCCATGCTGCCTACCAGTCCTATACCTGCTTGATCACCGGATACTAATAATATGCATAGCATCTAAGTACACAATATTACAAGAGTACTGTCTATAATTTATGTCATTGAAGTAAATCAACAAAATAGATGAAAAGAACAGTTACCTTGAAAAAGCCAGACTCCAAACTAAATGCAGACTCGGTGATAATGTTCATGAACTCTCTAAAAATTCCACCAGCATCAACTCCAGCTTCCTTCATGCCATGCTCATTGAAAAAAACTATTTGAAGCTACAAAAACGTCCTCATGGTGTTACAGTGCTACAGGAGTCAGGAGGTAGCGCCACAAAGTGGTTACAGCAAATTCCAACATTAAATTAATTAAATATTTAAGATTTTTTTCATGCCAGAAAAGTTCAAATCCAAATTTAATAAATAATTTATGTTCTTTACATGGGTCGTATTTGTATTTGACTTTTTTCATGATAGATGCATCTTGTGTTAATGTGTTGTCACAAAAAGAGATCTCTAATAATTTCTTAGTGGTGCTGCTATGCATTGGTACCACGATAGCACCATCTTACCATCAGAGGTGATAGCAGGAACAAAAGTAAAAAAAAGAAAGTCATCACCATACCCTTCCTTTAAGATCTTCTGCAGAGAGAAAGTTTATCTTATTAAAAGCATCTTTCAACGGATTGGTTCTGCTTATTTCCAGGGTACGAGACCCAAAATATTGTCTAGAGTTTCCCATGAGCAAATGGTCTGCTTCCAAACGTAACTGATCACAAACAACAGAACTTGTAAGATATTATCATAAGAAGCATAGCAGTCTTTTTCAGCACTGTTAATACAAAAAAAAATTAGTAATAACATACTTGAAATATCTCAAGTCTTGTGCCAAAAGGTACCAAAAACGGAGCAAGCCTTATAATTTCTGCTTCATGTGTTCCCACAATAAGTGCCTGAAGAAAAAATAAATGATGAAGAAATATGTTCATGAACTCCATTTCAGTTAATCGAATAGCAAAGAGGTATAGTACCTGAGAGGCAAACTCATCACTAATAGCTTTTGTAGAACAGAAACCAATAGGAGGAACAAATTGGTCCATGTTATTCCAATTCTCTAACTGCAATAAGATACGAATTTCAGATTTCTACTTTATGCATGCAAGAAATAATACATAGAAACTGTTAGAAAAATGCATCTGTATTGCTATTGTGCCTGCTACGGAGATGATGTGTATATGTCAGTGGTGTAGAGTGTATAGGATGTGTGCCTGCTACGGAGTTGTTTGAAGCTTGTGGAAGGGAGCAGAAGGGTGCTGGGAGAAGGGAGTTTGGTGAGAGAAGCCAGAAGGAATTGCTCCTGATAGATTTATTAGAAGAGAATTGCAGTAGAGAAGAAGTCTCATACTGTTGCTTTGGCATGGCTTGTGTTATGCTACTGTTGCACTGCAGAAGCAGAGAGGAGTGTGGTTGCTTGTTACTGATAGAGGCAGAGATGGGATAGGCCTGTTAAGCTCTGGATTGGTGCTCTGTAAGGGGAGTAAACAGGGACTGCAGGGTTAGGTGATCGAAGAAACATGGGGAGAATGATGGTTTGTATACTGCAGTGGTGAAACCTTAGTGTCTAAGGAGGCTGGCTGAGGCAGAGCTCGAAGAGGAGATGTCATTAGAAGTGTGGTAATGGAGGGTGCGAGCGAGAGGCTTGATAGAATGAGCTAACGGCAGAGGTTGTCATGGTTTTTAAGGTGTTTTAGGAGCATTTGGCGAGGTCAGGCAGTTGTGGCTCTGTAGGAGGTACGAGCTGCTGTTGAGGTCAGACAACCGTGGTTCTGCAGGAACTAGAGTTAGTGAAGAGGCAATGAGAAGCTGGTTTGTGGAAGGCGTGTGCCGCCCAAGTTGCATGCGTCAGAGTGAGAAGGCACAGCTTGGAGAGGAAACGGTTGCCTAAATTCAAGTGGTATTGGAGGTGGCTACCTTGATGCAGAATTGGGTGTGCTGCTCAGGCACACATGGGTGGAGCTTGGATGGTCAGAGTTGAACAAACGGGTGCTTGACAAATGACAACCAATGGAGAAAAAAACAAAGAAGCAAGAGCTGGAGGAAAAATGCTCCCATGTATACTCTTGTGTTTGCATTTTGGCATGATGTTTACTGAAGATTCTGGCATGATGGTCAATGAAGAATGAGGTGGCAAGCTAAAATTGTAGCTGTCGTACTGTCAAGTGGTTGTAACAAGATGGCCATGGTGGTCAACCATGCCCATCTTGAGGGGAGCATTGTGCAGAGTTAGCCTGTGAGGTGAGAATAGCTTAGTGTGGAGGTCTAAGGGACAGGACATTCAGAATTTCCCCAAAAGTCCACAGTAAGTGTATAACAAATGAATAGAAAATTTCGGCTTAGTTGGTTTAAAGTAATAACCTGTATAAGTAATTCACATAATCCATTCGTAACACTGCTCTTGAGAATCTGAGTCAACATTTTCTTATTATCTAGAGGACTGCATGTCGTCTGTAAAGAAGATGATTGCAGAGGAATAGTCAACAGAAGTTCCCATAAAGCCTGCAGATTGAATTGAAAGCATGTTAATGTAACACCAAGCAAACAACACATCAGCATCAATTTTATAGCGACTCTAATGGTATTTTGGTGTATATTACATACCTCCTTTAAGATGAAAACAAGAGACGGCAAATCTTCAAGAGAAACATATCTTTCAGATTTCTTAAATTCCACAATATCCATAAACTGTAAGATATGGCTGGTACAAAAGGATAACAAAGCATTAACAAAGTATATCTTGACTCTTGAGAAAATATAATGTAGTTTTTCCATATCATCTGGTACTTCGAAAAATAAGAACAAAACAGCAACAGTTTGTGACAATATGAAAGTATGTATTTACCTGTACATTGGACAGAAAATGGACAAAGGTAATAGCCAACCAGGAGCGTCTGGAAGCAATTGAGAACAATACTTGGAAAAAAACTGCCATTTATCGTTTGTATGGCAGCTCTTTATAAAATTCCATAGTGCAGGAACGATTTCAGTGGTATGCACCAGCTCAGTAATTATTCCATCAGTAATACTAGAGTGCAACATGCCATGAAGAAGAAAACTGATGGATCCTACAATCTGTAGCTCAGTACTTGAAAGGCCAGCTGAATCGGAAAAATCTATGCTCAGTATACCACTAACTGCAGCATTAACCTATGCATGATACAGGCAAGAGTCAAACGGAAGGCATAAAAATCGTAGTGCAATAATCTTGAAACTACCATCTGGTTCAGAAATAAGCATACCAAGTGTTGAAACAGTGTCGATATGTGCCTTTGCAGATCAACATCAAAATAATAGTTAGCATCAATGTCAATCGGTATGGTACCATCGACATATGTCCCTGCACATATTTAATAAGAACATAATTTGCAATAGACTCCCTCAAGAAAAAGAACAAACGGCAAGAACAAATCCTGAGCAAACGTAGAGCATCACAATAGTACTGATTTATAGCTACACCAGACATTTACGGTAGAGAAGTCAACTAAAGCAAGGGATGGCATGGTTATTTCCAGAAGGGGAGGGTCCTCCTATGCCCTGTTTAGCAAGCGGTAACAATCCTCCCAGTAAAAGCTGAGCCTAACTTTGAATGACTGAGATTGTTTTGTAAGTACGTCATGTGGTTACATCAAAACACGGAAATGTATAAATGTAAGAGATGACATAACAACAGTAAACGAGTTACACAGTACAGACTGTGCTAAAATATACTACCTCTTTTCCGATATAAGACGTTTTGGTAGGCCAAAACACCCTACCAAAACAGTCTTATAGTTTAGTACAAAGCAAGAGACCAGAACACCTAAGTTCTAGACAGTTCACCAAACTATGCATATCCTGGGATGAGAAGGGCAACCTCATATCTACCTCCAATAAGATTGCGAGAATGGGGACGCAATCCCTTCCCAAATAAGATTGCAGAAATGAGGGAGGCAATCCCTTTCCATATAAAACTGCGACAATGGGATCAGTTGACATGTTGTTATGGTGTGTGCTCTCATGGCCTTAATTTTCAAAGAAGAATATAGGACAATACCACAGCTACACTTTTCTGTATTGCACACTAGATCTCAGTATGGATTTTTTATCATTTGCCACACTTCACTCTAAAATATGATCATTTCAGTGACACAGGGTGTGGCCAATGATCAAATTGCAAACTAAAGTGTGGCACATTGTCGAATCCCCCTTCAGAATACATAATGTGTTGGATAGCATATCTAGACTTTACAAATTCTGAACACATTGCTTACATTTTTAGGAAATACATAGGTCGAAAAAACATCTTTACTATTTACAATTTGGAAATACATAGGTCATTCATGCAGCAACTAAAGTTAGAACACAGATCTGATACATAGGCATGTAGGTCATTTAGCTGTGCTGTGTAGGCCGAAAATTAAGAAGTCATTGATCAAAGGACACAACTGCAAAAGAAGGATTAACTGATAAAAGGACAGAGATCAAACCTACATAACTGTACTTCTTTTTATACCAAGAGATTAAACGAAGTCATTTATCCACATAAAAGACCTTGTTCTTAGCTAAAGTCTAACCTTATGATTTGATCATTTTGCAATAACTGAACTGGTAGAGCACCTAGTCCCTGTACAAAGCCTAGTAATTGACTTATCTGGGACTGTTTCAGAATATCCATTTTAAAATTTAATCTTCTATTATGACTCTTCTATACTTTGAGTTATACCTAACAGATAGAAATCAGAAACCATACAATCACAAATAAGAAAGTGTATTTCAGTGAGAAGCATTTCTCACTTGTCATTATCATGAAGACCTCCAGAGAAATGGAACACAAATGCTGCATACATAGCTAACTACAATGCAAAGAGATGGAATGTTGTTCTGCTTTACATGTAAATGACTTACTGTCAATAGGTGATGTGATTTTTGGGAATCCATCCAGCAGTGATGTACAAAGGCCAATGATTTCAGCTCTCTGGTTTAAAAAAAGCATACACATAAAATGTTCATGATACATGTTATAAAACTCGACTTTGGTATCATCAATTAACCATACATGAGCAACGCAAAATGAAGTGGAAAAAATAAGGCTAGTATTACAAAACGAAGATAAATATAGGTGGGAATATAACAAGACATGCATATCCTTTAAGTGTCAGAAAAAGAAAACACGTTAAATTGATGCTCTGTGTCTCTCTGTTCGGAGAATATAACTGGAGAGAATGTTATTCTCAATAAAAATCAAAGGCACTTATACTAAAATGTTATTCCCAATCATAGAATGTTTGTGCAATTTCTCCTAACTGTTTATAACAATCCACTAAAACAACCGAAATGCTGTAGTAACATGTTTATTTTCAAAGCAAAGTAGAACACCTACGCTTTCAGGAGCGAAGTCTGGTTCAGACAAAATCCAGGTTGCAGTTTCAAGTACATTGGCAAGGAGGCATGCTTGTCCAGGATGATTAGCCAGTATGTCCGGTGGAAGAACATCAGCACAAGATGCTATCTCAAGGATATAATTTGAGATAAATCCATTACTACAGAAAGCCTGAAGTGATGAGAAATAAGAATAATCAATTGTAGATTCACTGCAATAAGTAGGCACATGAGTTTTCAACAAAACTCCGACAAATGGAAGTTTATAATGCAAAAATAATAACAGCTCACATTTAACACTGAAATTTCTATGTTCACACGCAAAATGTTATGAGATATAAATCATCAAATGAAATCTTAAGAGAACACCACCTTCTTAAAATCTGGTAAACTGTGCCACAGAGAAGGGATGGACAGAATTTGTGATGAAAAGCTCCATCTTGGATCCACACTCGAACAATGACAACTATAAGTGCCAACATGTGAAGCAACAAGTGTGAGGATCTTACTCAGTGCAGATGAACAATCAAGATACTTTGTATGCCTTTCACTTTGCTGAAAAGGATCAGAGCCATCAAAAAATCATAAGATAGACCATTAAGGATTTACTACCACCTACCAACAAATGCTAATAAAACAAAGTCAACAAGTGTTCTCATGCAGTTTTCAGAGAACATGCAATCAAGTGTTTGAAAATGTTTCCATTAAGAGGATAGGCAAATAGATACAAGAGTCAGGCAGCAAGTTCCGACATCAAAGATCAAACAACACTTAACACAGACAACATACACGCGCGCACGCATGCACACTAGCTAATTCGCGTGGTAGTTTGAAAGCATGTATCTCTCCGACTCCACCTTAAGGCCATCTGCCATAGACAGGACGTTCATGCCTACCCCTACAACATCCTGCTGCTATGCTCCAGCCAAATGGAGAGGACATAGAGGGAGACCATGGAGTCAAAACGTACAACTCCCAGTTACAGTTAGATCATGAGAAAACAAATGTGTTCAGCCATGCAATTCTCCGGAAGTACTCTACAATGCGGCCAGAATAGTGCAAGCCACGTCTAGTTCTTTAATGGTAGAAGCTTCTATCAGATCATAAATTCTATTATGTCCTTTCATGCATAGTTGGAGCTCTTTGTTCTATTGTAAATTCCTGATATAAAATCATAAATACTAGTAGTTATAAAAGTTCTCACAAAGATCGTAAATGTTGTTGCTTAACATTGTAATTGCAGAAACTTGTGTACATGATTATAACAGCGTGCAGATAGGATCCCTAACATGCTACGCGCTGGTCTACCAACCGACTAGCACTTAGCACATCTGTGAATACTAGGTCTCAGAAAGTGGAGTTGTTCTCAAGGAAGGATATACAGGTGATTATGTGTACCAGTTAAAGCAGACTTATGACCCTGATATATTTTGGTCAGATAGTAACCTAGAAAAGTAAAAACACAACAAAGGTAAACAACAAGTCAATCGTGAGAAAGAAATGAAAGCATACCAGTAGAGCACCAATAACCCCTCGAAAGAAACAATTAACCTTCTTCATTTGAAGATATTCAACAATTTCACAGCTCCATTGAAAGTTTGGATTCATTAAGCACACTGCAAATTCTAGTAATTGGTGAAAGGGGATTGGTTTGATTTCTGATGATGCCCAATCAAACCTATCAAAACATAATAAGAAGGTTAAAGGCAATGTTCTCCATTCCTCATGGATGATAGAAAGAAAACGTTGCTGGAACCTAGAGGAAACATGAAGAAGACGACATACAGCCAACATAAGTCTCGTGACACCACGAAATAGAGGTTTAGATAAGATCAACAAGATGCAGGACTTCCCAAGTGTATACAACTGTATATTTCAGTGTGACAAAGTCACTCAGCTCAAGACACGTAATGGGCAGAGAGACTGTAAGACCAGTGAAGTAAATGTTTTATTAGCAAAATTCATTATAGCTGGAACTTGATAATGCATCATTCTTTCTTTATAGAATTATTACTTTCAGAGAGTGGCCAATTGGTCAGAATCGAATGAGATGAATAATACGTTTTTACATCACGCAATTGAAAATAAAATAGACGAAATAAGGCCATTCTAAATAGCAGCTTTCGAAGTCACCTCTTTTCGTGGAGAGCATGTAGACAGATAAACGCAAGTTTCCTCAACCTGTAAACCACGACAGATTTCACTCTGGAGCTATCTACACCACCAGCAAAGAGGCTCACCAGATCCCCTAAGACAGAAGGAAAATAAAAAATAGATTATAGTCAATGCCGTAAAAGTAGTACACAAATGAATATCGCGCTGAGGACTATGTAGTACTCCAGAAATGGCTAGAGAAATTTGCAAATGCAATCAGAAACATCAACGATCATACAAACCAAAGGATGCTGTCAGTCAAAAGGCACGATACTTACCATCAGATCTAACATAGAGCAGAAGGATGTCGCAGATTTTACAAAGCATGTCAACATCTTCTCCTCTCTTTGCATTGAAGAAGAAGAGCAGTTGACCAAGAAAATCAGAATCTGGCCCAAAACAGTTCCTGATTTGGAGGCAATAGCACACGGTTCAGTGAACAAGGCTAGCAGCAAAGGTTCAGTGCGAACTTTGGAAACGCTTACCAGTCCACATTCTGGACTAATGCAGAAAGGGTGCGGCAAAACGATTCTCGAGCTTCCAAACGCCTGAACTGCGCAACCTTCCAGTACCTCTGCAGCTTACAGTTGGTCAGATTCGATTTCAGGAGTAGACAGGGTTTAGGTAGCGATTTCCTTAGCAAAGCTGAGGTAAACGGATAGCTCTCGTATGACACAAGAGAGAGATATGAGCATGAAATTTTCGCACCCACGATTCCACGAACCCAGCCCCAGGCCGGCTTGTAATAAGTCGGCCGCTGTAGTACTACCTGAATCTTAGCGGCGGAGGCGTTGTGCAACTCCAGCAGCGCCTGGCCGCCGTCCAGCTGCGTAGGGTCGCCGGAGGAGGACATCGCAGCCTGCATGACGACACAGCAAGTGAGGAGAGGAGAATCCGTCGAATCCTCGGAGCAGGACGCGCGCGCGGACAAGGTGAGGCTAGGGTTTGGTTTTAGGAGTGTAGATGATACCTGCGCTGAAGAGGCCGCCGGGTCTGGGGCTTGGGTATGGGAAGCTTCCGCTCCGATGTGCTCGTCCGGGAAGCGGATTCCCGGCGGAGTAATCTCGGCCGGGGAAGGAGGGGAGGGGCCGGGTGCGTGAGGCGGTGAGGCAGACGGCTTTGCCCCCGACCTGGCCGGGTCTAGGTCTTGGCTGTGGGAAGCTTCGGCTCCGCTGCGCCGTTCCGGGAAGTGCCCCGGCCAAGGTTCTCGCCGGAGTAATGTGAGGGAGGGAGGAGAGAGGATGGTGAGGCGGTGAGCACACGTACGGCTTTGCCCTTTTCGGAGATTCCCGAAATGCCCAATTCCACCTCTCCTCCCCGCTCGCGAATTCAAGTTCCGCCGCGTCCTCCCCAATCTGAATTTTCCAACGGGCTGGTCTGGTACAATGCCTAGTTGGGCTCAAGGCCTATAAACAGGCGTACGGCACCGCGGCAGGTAGCTTTTTTAACCGGGAGCACCTCCCCCTAGGGCAGCCCTATGCATTCTCACTTTCTCAGCAACGTGCGGGAAGAAGCATCGCCTGAAGCGATCTCGCTAAAAGAAAAAAATTAGGGCTCAAAACGGTGAATTGGGCCCTTGAGTCGCTCTCCTCGGGCGACACCAGAGGCCCCTAACCCTAGCCCGCCGCCAACCCCCTCCTCCCACCATCCCACTCTCACCGCCACCAAAGACAGCGATCGAAAAGGCCTCCGGCTCACCGAGGATGGTGGCAGCGGGGTCTTCGCCGCTCCCCCACACGGAGGGCTTCAGAAAGCGAGGTGGCGGCCTCGTGGATAGGCGACATCGGCTTGACGGTGAGCGCTCACCGCTCGCGGGTCTGCTCTGTGGGCGTGCGGACAGTGCGGAGCCGGCGGGTGCCATATATGAAGCTCCAGCCCCTCCCACCCCAGAGACATCCCATCCCATCAATTCTGTGGCTGGTGCCTCCGGATCCTAATCCGGACGGGGTGCTGGTGGTGGGGATCGACGACCGGGAGAAATC
>NC_061508.1:310608405-310642824 GCF_022539505.1 Lolium rigidum | reverse complement strand
GGGTATCTGATGTCTACGGGAGCTTCTATTCTTGTAGACAGTGTTGGGCCTCCAAGAGCAGAGGTTTGTAGAACAGCAGCAAGTTTCCCTTAAGTGGATTACCCAAGGTTTATCGATCTCAGAGAGGAAAAGGTCAAAGATATCCCTCTTATGCAACCCTGCAACCACAAAGCAAGAAGTCTCTTGTGTCCCCAACACACCTAGTAGGTGCACTAGTTCGGCGAAGAGATAGTGAAATACAGGTGGTATGAATAAGTAGTAGCAACGGCACCGTAAAAGTGCTTTGCCCAGGACAGTAAACAAGCGATTGTAACGCAAGAGTAGTAACGCAGCAAGAGTAACGCAAAGAAACAAGAAACAAGCAGCGATAGCGTATTTAGGAACAAGGCCTAGGGATTACACTTTCACTAGTGGACACTCTCAACATTGATCACATAACAGAATAGATAAATGCATACTCTACACTTTTGTTGGATGATGAACACATTGCGTAGGATTACACGAACCCTCAATGACGGAGTTAACAAGCTCCACAATAATGCTCATATTTTAGTAACCTTTAGTGTAAGATAGATCAAAAGACTAAACCAAGTACTAACATAGCATGCACCCTGTCACCTTCATGCATATGTAGGAGGAATAGATCACATCAATATTATCATAGCAATAGTTAACTTCGCAATCTACAAGAGATCATGATCATAGCATAAACCAAGTACTAACACGGTGCATACATCGTCACCTTTGCACACGTGCAGGAGGAATAAAACTACTTTAATAACATTGCTAGAGTAGCACATAGATAAATTGTGATACAAACACATTGCAATCATAAAGAGATATAAATAAGCACCTCACTATGCCATTCAACAGTGAATAAGTATTCTGCGAAATATAGCCTAAGAGACCCACACGGTGCACACACTGTCACCTTTACACACGTGGGACAAGGAGTCTCCTGGAGATCACATAAGTAAAACTCACTTGACTAGCATAATGACATCTAGATTACAAGCATCATCATATGAATCTCAATCATGTAAGGCAGCTCATGAGATTATTGTATTGAAGCACATAGGAGAGAGATGAACCACATAGCTACCGGTACAGCCCCGAGCCTCGATGGAGAACTACTCCCTCCTCATGGGAGCAGCAGCGGTGATGAAGATGGCGGTGGAGATGGCAGCTGTGTCGATGGAGAAGCCTTCCGGGGGCACTTCCCCGCTCCGGCAGGGTGCCGGAACAGAGACTCCTGTCCCCCGGATCTTGGCTTCGCGATGGCGGCGGCTCGGGAAGGTTTTCCGTATCGTGGTTTTTCGCATCGGGTTTTCGCGACGGAGGCTTTATATAGGCGAAGAGGCGGCGCGAGAGGGTCGAAGGGGTGGCCACACCATATGGCGGCGCGGCCAGGCCTCGGGCCGCGCCGGCCTATGGTCCGGGGGCCCGAGTGCCCCCCTCCGGTCCCTCCCGGGTGTTCTGGATGCTTCCGGTGAAAATAGGAACCCGGGTCTTTGTTTCGTCCAATTCCGAGAATATTTCGTTACTAGGATTTCTGAAACCAAAAACAGCGAGAAAACGAGAACCGGCACTTCGGCATCTTGTTAATAGGTTAGTTCCGTAAAATGCACGAATATGACATAAAGTGTGCATAAAACATGTAGATAACATCAATAATGTGGCATGGAACATAAGAAATTATCGATACGTCGGAGACGTATCAGCATCTCCAAGCTTAGTTCTGCTCGTCCCGAGCAGGTAAAAGGATAACAAAGATAATTTCTGAAGTGACATGCCATCATAAACTTGATCATACTATTTGTTAACATATGTAGTGAATGCAACGATCAAAACAATGGTAATATCATGAGTAAACAAGTGAATCATAAAGCAAAGACTTTTCATGAATAGTACTTCAAGACAAGTATTAATAAGCCTTGCATAAGAGTTAACTCATAAAGCAATAAATCAAAGTAAAGGCATTGAAGCAACACAAAGGAAGATTAAGTTTCAGCGGTTGCTTTCAACTTGTAACATGTATGTCTCATGGATAATTGTCAACATAGAGTAATATAACAAGTACAATATGCAAATATGTAGGAATCAATGCACAGTTCACACAAGTGTTTGCTTCTTGAGGTGGAGAGAAATAGGTGAACTGACTCAACATAAAAGTAAAGAGAATGGTCCTTCAAAGAGGAAAGCATCGATTGCTATATTTGTGCTAGAGCTTTTATTTTGAAAACATGAAACAATTTTGTCAACGGTAGTAATAAAGCATATGAGTTATGTACATTATATCTTACAAGTTGCAAGTCTCATGCATAGTATACTAATAGTGCCCGCACCTTGTCCTAATTAACTTGGACTACCGGATCTTTGCAATGCACATGTTTTGACCAAGTGTCACAATGGGGTACCTCCATGCCGCCTGTACAAAGGTCTAAGGAGAAAGCTCGCATTTTGGATTTCTCGCTTTTGATTATTCTCAACTTAGACATCCATACCGGGAAAACATGGACAACAGATGATGGACTCCTCTTTAATGCATAAGCATGTGGCAACAATTATTATTCTCATATGAGATTGAGGATATGTGTCCAAAACTGAAACTTCCACCATGAATCATGGCTTTAGTTAGCGGCCCAAAGTTCTTCTCTAACAATATGCATGCTCCAACCATAAAGGTGGTAGATCTCTCTTGCTTCAGACAAGACGGACATGCATAGCAACTCACATGATATCCAACAAAGAATAGTTGATGGCGTCCCCGAAACATGGTTATCGCACAACAAGCAACTTAATAAGAGATAAAGTGCATAAGTACATATTCAATACCACAATAGTTTTTAAGCTATTTGTCCCATGAGATATATATTGCAAAGGTGAATGATGGAATTTTAAAGGTAGCACTCAAGAAATTTACTTTGGAATGGCGGATAAATACCATGTAGTAGGTAGGTATGGTGGACACAAATGGCATAGTGGTTGGCTCAAGGATTTTGGATGCATGAGAAGTATTCCCTCTCGATACAAGTTTAGGCTAGCAAGGTTATTTGAAACAAACACAAGGATGAACGGTACAGCAAAACTCACATAAAAGACATATTGTAAACATTATAAGACTCTACACCGTCTTCCTTGTTGTTCAAAACTCAATACTAGATATTATCTAGACTCTAGAGAAACCAAATATGCAAACCAAATTAGCAAGCTCTAAGTATTTCTTCATTAATAGGTGCAAAGTATATGATGCAAGAGCTTAAACATGAGCACAACAATTGCCAAGTATCAAATTATTCAAGACATTCTACCAATTACTACATGTAGCATTTTCCGTTTCCAACCATATAAAAATGAACGAAGCAGTTTTAACCTTCGCCATGAACACTAAAAGATAAAGCGAAGAACACATGTGTTCATATGAACCAGCGGAGCGTGTCTCTCTCCGACACAAGCATTTATTCAAACAAAAACAAAAAACAAAAATAAACCGACGCTCCAAGCAAAGTACATAAGATGTGACAGAATAAAAATATAGTTTCAGGGGAGGAACCTGATAATGTTGTCGATGAAGAAGGGGATGCCTTGGGCATCCCCAAGCTTAGACGCTTGAGTCTTCTTAGAATATGCAGGGGTGAACCACCGGGGCATCCCCAAGCTTAGAGCTTTCACTCTTCTTGATCATAGTATATCATCCTCCTCTCTTGACCCTTGAAAACTTCCTCCACACCAAACTCGAAACAAACTCATTAGAGGGTTAGTGCATAATCAAAAATTCACATGTTCAGAGGTGACACAATCATTCTTAACACTTCTGGACATTGCTCAAAGCTACTGGAAGGTAATGGAACAAAGAAATTCATCCAACATAGCAAAAGAGGCAATGCGAAATAAAAGACAGAATCTGTCAAAACAGAACAGTCCGTAAAGATGGATTTTATTAGGCCACCAGACTTGCTCAAACGAAAATGCTCAAATTGAATGAAAGTTGCGTACATATCTGAGGATCATGCTCGTAAATTGGCTTAATTTTCTGAGTTACCTACAGAGAATTAGACCCAGATTCGTGACAGCAAAGAAATCTGGAACTGCGCAGTAATCCAAATCTAGTACTTACTTTACTATCAAAGACTTTACTTGGCACAACAAAACATAAAACTAAGATAATGAGAGGTTGCTACAGTAGTAAACAACTTCCAAGATACAAATATAAAACAAAAAGTACTGTAGCAAAATATCACATGGGTTATCTCCCAAGAAGTTCTTTCTTTATAGCCGTTAAGATGGGCTCAGCAGTTTTAATGATGCACTCGCAAGAGATAGTATGTGAAGAAAAAGAGAGCATCAAGAGGCAAATTCAAAACACATTTAAGTCTAACATGCTTCCTATGCATAGGAATCTTGTAAATAAACAAGTTCATGAAGAGCAAAGTAACAAGCATAGGAAGATAAAACAAGTGTAGCTTCAAAAATTTCAGCATATAGAGAGGTGTTTTAGTAACATGAAAATTTCTACCACCATATTTTCCTCTCTCATAATAACTTTCAGTAGCATCATTGATGAAATCTACAATATACCCATCACTTAAAACATTCTTATCATGGTTCATATGCATAGAAGTATCATTAAATTTGGCATAAGAAGAGTTATTCTCATTAATAGTAATTGGAGTAAGATTATTATCAAGAATTTGAACATGGTAAACAAATTGCATATTAAGGGAATTGTTTTTAGTAATCCAATCATGACTATGACAAGTTTCATAAGGATAGTTAGAACCTATATCATAGCATTCTTTATAATAATCATCGAGAGATCGGGGGCACGAGTGTCATCATAGGAAATAGAATAGTTATCTTTCACAGATCGGTTTATCTCGTGTCCACACCATCATTGTTATTAGAGGGAGATGTATCAAGAACATAATGACCAGTAGTTAAAGGATTTTCAAACACCTCTTCCCCAAGCTTAGAGCTTTCTATATCATTATGGGAAGAAGCATGGATAGTACTGACACTATGGCAATTATTATCATCATTTTCAGAATTAGTTTCCCAGAGATTTGTAATATCAAAAGTAGTGTGCTCATTCAAATCATGATCGCTAATGTATGTAAAGGGCATAGGAAGATCATCGTATTCAGATTCATTGTCACAATAATCATTAGGAGCAACATACTTACGGTTACCTAGCGTTATCTCATTCACGCGGGGATACGCCGTTACCTCTTTCTTTTTATTCTCCTTCTTCTTCTTCTTCTTCTTCTTCTTCTTCTTCGTTCCCTTCTTCTTCTTCTCTTCCTTCTCCTCGTTCCCTTCTTTAGGAGGAAGAGGTTTGAAGGGTGGCTTGTCCGCATAACCTGATTTACTTTCAGAAACAATAGAAGAAACTTGGGAGGATCCCTCCTTTTCATTAATTAGTTGAAAACACACAGCGGTCCTATCATATTTTGGCAAGGTGTCATCTTCTAAAATATTTTGTATGTAAGTATTTGTATGGCTATTATCAATGCAATAAGAAAAACACCCATGAAGGACATCATCAATATCAAGATCACTCATATGTAACAAAGAGATTTTTCTCGACAGCTTCTTCACACCCCAAAAATAAAGTAAGTTCATCATGCTGATTAGGAGTAATTTCATCATCACAATACAAATTTGCAGCACTCATTGGGTTCAAATTATCATTGGAGGGGCATTGAAAATTAAAATGACCCACTTCATGGCAAACTTCACAAATAAAAGGATAGAGGGCACAAACTTTTTTACCAAGATCATCTAGAGCCCTAAACCACTTTCTAGTTTTTTCATTAGCATGATGGATACAATATTCATCTTTGATTTGATTAATTCCACAAGGTCTATGTATTCCACAAAAATTAACATGCTTATAGGAAATAACATTCTTAGGAGTTTGAGCATGCTCATTACAATAATTAACAACAATTTCATTCTTAATACAAGCCTCTTTAAAAGGTTCATGATACTTATCAAAATTCTTTTTAGGCAATTCAAAATGAGAAGCAAAGGCTTTATAAAGATTTGCAGCAACTTGAGAGTCAAGACCATAAGTAGCACTCATATTTCGAAATTTATCGGTATCCATAAAAGTTTCAATGCATTCATAATCATAATTTATACCCGACTCTTTACCTTTGTCGTTCTCCCAATCTTCAGCGTTCTCCTTAATCCGATCAAGAAGGTCCCTTTTAAACTCTTCTTTGTTGCGCGTGAATAATCCAGAACAAGTAGCATCCAGCAAGGTCTTATCTTGAAAAGAGAGTCTTGCATAGAAATTATCAATAATGATATTACCTGGAAGCTCATGATTGGGGCATTTGAGCATTAAAGACTTCAATCTCTCCCATGCTTGGGCAATACTCTCTCCATCATGAGGCCAGAAATTATATATTCGGTTTCGATCTTTGTGAATTTCACTTGGAGGATAGAATTTAGAATAAAATAGATGCACAATATCCTTCCAATCAAGAGAATGCTCATCCTTCAGCGAGTTTATGCCAATGCGCCGCTTTACCGGACAACGACATAGAGAATAATTTCTTCTTCACTTCATCCATAGAGATACCCGCACACTTGAATAACCCGCATAATTCATGCAAAAACAGTAAATGATCTCCAGGATGCACAGTTCCATCCCCTTCATAGCGGTTATCCATAACACGTTCAATAATTTTCATAGGTATTTTATATGAAATACTTTCAGTAGGTGCATTTAAAATATCACAAGCATCATTAGAGTTATCGCATATGGGAGATAAAGTATTATCAGAGCAAATTTTCTCCCTAAAGATGGGAAGCTAAAAAGATCATGAAAACCAGACTTCCCCAAGCTTAGACTTCTCCATAGCATTAGCAGTAATTGCATTCATACTAATAACATCGCTACTAGCATGCAAATAAGGTTCCATTGGTTTTTTAATGTTCACACCAAACAATTCTAAATCAGGAAAAAGATTAAAAAGCTCACTAAATTTTTTGTTGTTTACCATTATGCCTAACTAGTGTAAACAAGAAACAAAAAGATGCAATTGCGGGATCTAAAGGAAATAGCTTCGAGCACAAACACAATGGCGCCGGAAAAGTACTCGTTACCCGGAACCGGAGTATGAGTGCCTTTTTACCTTTCCTCCCGGCAACGGCGCCGGAAAAGTACTTGATGTCTACGGGAGCTTCTATTCTTGTAGACAGTGTTGGGCCTCCAAGAGCGAGAGGTTTGTAGAACAGCAGACAAGTTTCCCTTAAGTGGATTACCCAAGGTTTATCGATCTCGGGGAGGAAGAGGTCAAAGATATCCCTCTCATGCAACCCCGCAACCACAAAGCAAGAAGTCTCTTGTGTCCCCAACACACCTAGTAGGTGCACTAGTTCGGCGAAGAGATAGTGAAATACAGGTGGTATGAATAAGTAGTAGCAACGGCACCGAGAAAAGTGCTTTGCCCGGGACGATAAACAAGCGAGTTGTAACGCAGGTAGTAGTAACGCAGCAGTAGTAACGCAACAGAAACAAGTAAACAAGCAGCGATAGCGATATTTAGGAACAAGGCCTAGGGATTACACTTTCACTAGTGGACACTCTCAACATTGATCACATAACAGAATAGATAAATGCATACTCTACACTTTTGTTGGATGATGAACACATTGCGTAGGATTACACGAACCCTCAATGCCGGAGTTAACAAGCTCCACAATAATGCTCATATTTTAGTAACCTTTAGTGTAAGATAGATCAAAAGACTAAACCAAGTACTAACATAGCATGCACACTCGTCACCTTCATGCATATGTAGGAGGAATAGATCACATCAATATTAACATAGCAATAGTTAACTTCGCAATCTACAAGAGATCATGATCATAGCATAAACCAAGTACTAACACGGTGCACACACTCGTCACCTTTGCACACGTGCGGGAGGAATAAAACTACTTTAATAACATTGCTAGAGTAGCACATAGATAAATTGTGATACAAACACATTGCAATCATAAAGAGATATAAATAAGCACCTCACTATGCCATTCAACGAGTGAATAAGTATTCTGCGAAATATAGCCTAAGAGACCCACACGGTGCACACACTCGTCACCTTTACACACGTGGGACAAGGAGTCTCCGGAGATCACATAAGTAAAACTCACTTGACTAGCATAATGACATCTAGATTACAAGCATCATCATATGAATCTCAATCATGTAAGGCAGCTCATGAGATTATTGTATTGAAGCACATAGGAGAGAGATGAACCACATAGCTACCGGTACAGCCCCCGAGCCTCGATGGAGAACTACTCCCTCCTCATGGGAGCAGCAGCGGTGATGAAGATGGCGGTGGAGATGGCAGCTGTGTCGATGGAGAAGCCTTCCGGGGGCACTTCCCCGTCCCGGCGGCGTGCCGGAACAGAGACTCCTGTCCCCCAGATCTTGGCTTCGCGATGGCGGCGGCTCTGGAAGGTTTTCCGTATGGTGGTTTTTCGCATCAGGGTTTTCGCGACGGAGGCTTTATATAGGCGAAGAGGCGGCGCGAGAGGGTCGAAGGGGTGGCCACACCATATGGCGGCGCGGCCGGGGCCGGGCCGCGCCGGCCTATGGTCCGGGGGCCCGGTGCCCCCCTCCGGTCCCTCCCGGGTGTTCCGGATGCTTCCGGTGAAAATAGGAACCCGGGTCTTTGTTTCGTCCAATTCCGAGAATATTTCGTTACTAGGATTTCTGAAACCAAAAACAGCGGAAAACGAGACCGGCACTTCGGCATCTTGTTAATAGGTTAGTTCCAAAAACAGCACGAATATGACATAAAGTGTGCATAAAACATGTAGATAACATCAATAATGTGGCATGGAACATAAGAAATTATCGATACGTCGGAGACGTATCAGTATCCAAGGGTACTTGAGGGTTATAGTGATGCAAATTGGATATCTGATGCCGATGAGACTAAGGCCACAAGTGGTTATTTGTTTACACTTGAAGGTGGCGCTGTTTCCTGGAAGTCTTGCAAGCAGACTATCATTACGAGGTCAACTATGGAAGCAGAACTCACAGCATTAGACACAGCCACTGTTGAAGTAGAGTGGCTTCGTGAGCTCTTGATGGACTTACCTGTGGTTGAGAAACCAATACCCGCTATTCCTTGAACTGTGATAATCAAAATGTGATCGTCAAAGTAAACAGTTCTAAGGATAATATGAAGTCATCAAGGCATGTGAAGAGGAGACTCAAAACTGTCAGGAAAATGAGAAACTTCGGAGTTATAGCGTTGGATTATATCCATACGTCTTGAAACCTGGCAGACCCCTTCACAAAGGGACTATCACGAAATGTGATAGAAAATGCATCGAGGGAGATGTGTATGAGACCCACACTATGAGCTGCCCACGGTGGTAACCCACTCTATGTGATCGGAGATCCCGTGAATTAGAGCTGGGAGACAAGCTGTTGGTCAGCTGGGAGGAGAGTATATACCCCTATAGCAATTTTACCACTCCGTAAGATGCAATACTCTCCTAATCTGCATGGCAGGTTGATAATTAGCTTAATGTGTTCTAAGTGGCTTATTTTAGCAGAGATGTTGTCCTGCAGAACATCTTTTAAAGAACACACCTATATGAGTCTGAATGTTAAACGTCGCAATCTATGAGAGTTGGGTGCTCTCTAATAAACTCATGAAAGGCCCTGGAGTATTGACGTATAAGATCCAAACCGCGAGGAAGCCTCGCGGCAGCCTAGTATCAGTCTAGGCTTTGTATGAAGCTAGTGCGTAGAAAACTTGTAGTTCAAGGCATAGTTCACTATCCAAGTTGCAATCTAGTGTAATATGAAGCTTTAAGTGGAAGTTCAAATTAACAGTCTCCACGACATACCGGTATATAAAACAATGTTCTGGAAACTTTTTGATGAAACGTGCCAATGAGAGTTTGTGGGGGGTTGTTGGAATTTTTGGGACATTTGGCCTTTGGCCCATGGCTCATTATCAAATTCTGAAACTCACATGGCCCATTCCAATAATCAGTGGCAGCACTACTGGGGGCTGAAGTTTAGTCCCACATTGCTAGTTGGGAGAGAGTTGGAGTGGTATATAAGGTGGGTTGTTCTAGTCCTAGTAAGTGATTGAGAAGAGAGAAAGCCCTCGCGCACTCCTCCTCCTCCGCCGCCCGCCTCGCCTCGTCACGACGCGCTGCGGGTTGCGAGAATCTCGCCAAGCCGAGCTTATCTTTTTGCTGTTTGGGAAAATAATTGTGTAATCAATTTTGAGTCATTAACGGACGCGTTACTCAGCTGTTTTGCCTTCCGGTTGCGTCACTACATAAGACCTTGCGCAGCCCTAGCCGCGACTACTAGACGCATACGCGACTACCTGTTTCCGGTTCATTGCGCCGCTGCCTTCGTCTTCGTCATCCCATCCGTCGGCGTGCACCGACTGCCGAGACAGTAGGCCTCCGGAAACTGCCTCTCGTGAACATGTACGGGTGAGGGGAAATCCGGTTTTTGGGGAGCGCTCCGGCGCGACTACTGGCATCACGACGTCATCATCGGACGACGAGTTCCTCCACACCGACAACTTCTTCCCGGATCTCAGCGACTTCTTCGACAATCTCAACATGGGCGACAACGACGCTGCTGCGAAGTATGTGATCTTGTTGTTTCTCTTTCAGTTTCTATTAGAGTTCCTTCTTCTAGTTTTTGTGGTAGATGCAATCGGTTTGTCTTGTTTAGATGTGATCTGTTCATCTATCTTACTAGTCTGCACGATTAGTTTATTTGTTGTTTTTATAGTCATGATTTATCAATTACTTGTACGGATTATTTCATATGGATATTTGCTTATATATTCAACATGTTGGCAGGAATATAGTTCGTGCACTCCAGCCTCGCCGACCTTTACGGCCGCTTAGTCTGCCTCCAGTTGTCGTCCATACGCAGTACACAAACTTCTTCTACGCAGTAGCCAATCATCAGACTGACCAGCTGATTCAAAAATTGGTCCCCTCAAGCTGAGTTATTCGAGGTTTGGGAGGAAAGCAGATGTATGAAGGTTGGAACAAATCTTGTCTCTTTTTTTTTGAAACGGGAGCCTCGCCCCAGCCTCTGCATTAAGTGATGCACACGGCTTTTATTTACTATATTATTGACTACAACGTCTGTATAACTTTGACATGCTGGACGGCATGGAGAGAAGACATCGAGAGGCATGGGGAGAACACACCATGTGTGGTATGTCTAAGCAGAGAAGGATCCACTTGAGCTGGGCGGATGTGGTGCAGTAGGAGGCCACGATGACGGCTGCGAACTATGGCAAGAGGTGATAGATGCCAGCACCGATCGGCGGAGGAGGCCTTGCAGGCCATGGTGAAGGACATAAGGAGGGCAGGACAGGGCCCGGCGAAAGACGGACACACCACCTACCTCCCCTCCGGTGGCAATGGAGGCGAGCAAGGGTAGGGCAATTCCCCTCTGAGCAGCAGTAGTTAACAGAAGAGAGAACTGGGAGGGGGAGGGAGATGTTGGGGAACATCTCCTAGTAGCTAATTTCGCTGCCTTCAACATTGTTGCTGCTCCATCTCTTCCCCCTCCGGCAGTCGTCGCAAGCTGCTCATCTGGAGGGGAACCATACATTTGATAAACTGAAATAGGAAAGGAGAAAACAAATAAACAACAATCACAACAAAATAAGAAAACAATAGAGAGAATCAATCAGGAAGAACATAACATACCTTGAGGACCGACATGAACAGAGGCGGCAGCGGCACCACCGAAAAGGCGACCGTTCAAACGGCAAGCACAACAACAGAAATCAGCAGCCAACATCAATGGAAGAACAACCTGGCTGATGGAAGAGTCACCGACATCGAGAGAGGAGCCGCCGACAGCATGAACCGTCTCCAAAGATCCAGTCCAAAGAACCACATCGGTCAAACCACACAGAGGAACCCACGAAGAAGACCACCCACAGACCAAGGAAAAAAAGGAGACATACACACCCGCAATCTATCCCAAAGCCGATGACCGGTTGGGTCCGTCTAAATCTCAGCCGACTAGCTGACATCAGTGATTAACTAACAGCGCACAAGACGGAAGCATCGCTTCAGTTGGCTGGGAACATAGCGACCATCCATCGAGTACATCCAGCACCAGAGTGCCGCGACACATTATCGAACGAGGCGCTCGCCCGGCCCTTGCGTGCCGAGTGGCCTATCTTGGATGGCCTGGCAAGGCTCCCCGTACCTCCTACGTTCATCACTTTAGATGACAGGCCAGTTCACAACTAGCTTGAACGTGACGCATTGATCCGACCAGTTCACAACTGAACACATTTACATTTTCTCCACGAACATTTCAAACGATCTAATTACTTCGCGCAGCCCATGTGCTTCTTTTGGATCTTGTTAGAATTAAAGAATCTCAGATCTCAGTTATAACTTTGTTTGGAGTTGATCCTGTATGCAACTGAGAAAATGTCAATTTCACTAAAGTTGTAGCGTCATATCACCTTCTTTCTGAATTCTTCCTATAAATGTTACAACACTACCCAGCCAGCCAGGGGTCTGAGAGGGGCAAATCAATCTGGATCGCACGTTTTGACCTCTACAGTAAAATCTGGTTCCCACTTTCTACCACAGCCGTCGGATGCGCTTACTTTTTTTTTACCAGTTGCTTCTGCTGCTGCGTGCATGACGGCTGGGCCAGAGCGTGTGCAGGTCCGGCCAACAGACACAGCGAAACGTGCTCGTTCGCATCGCCTTATTTCGCTTTCATTTTCGATCGGGTGAAAACCCTAGCTTTCTCCGCACCCGTCCCCAATCGGCCGCCTCCTTCCTCCTCCCCCAATCCCGCTTCTGCTCCTCCCCATCACATCCCTCCTTTGCTCCTCGTCCAATCCCCACCTCGTCCTCTCCTCCTTCCCTAATCCACGGGAGCAGCGCTCGAGTGACGGAGACGGCTGGACGCGGGAGCCGGCAGCGGCAGGGCTCGCGCGCCTAGCGACGACGGCGGCTGGACGGCGCGGTGGAAGGCGGCGGCTGGACGTGGCAGTGGAAGGCGGCGCGCGCAAGCCCCGGCAGTGGTTTCCTTCATCTCCACGCCGCGGTTGGCGGCGCGGAGATGGGCGACGAGTTCTACCTCCGACCGAGATCTGGGCGTACGACCAGGTGCGTGTGGGTTCGGCGGTTCCAAGGCAAGAGAGGCCGACGGTGTGGGGAAGGAGCGGAGAGGCTGGCGGCAGCGGGTAAGAAGCAGTGGGGCGGCGACGGTGGCCGAATCGGGTTGCACCACCATCTTCTTCCTCCTGCACATTCCGAGGTGATTTTCTTCTTCTGATTCCTAAGTAGGATTTAGTTTCTTTTTTTTCTCTTATTAAGGTTTGGTGTGTGGCCTGCAGATCCCAACATCGATGGGGGAGAGAGAGGCCAACGTGCCTGTGTGGTGGGATTGAGCGGGCAAGGGCAAGGTCATGGGCTGGTGAATCGGGCAATAGCCAATCTGGTGGACGACGGCGGCTGTCTGCAGGAGGACAGTGGCTGTCATAATTGATGGAGGAGGACGGCGGGCATCAGCACGCCAGCCTGGTCTCTGCTCGATCAAGGTGACCACGTCTTCGTGTGGCCTACTCCCCAGTTTCATCCTGGGCATTTCCCAAATCTTTTGGCTTGTTTTGATCCGTGTTTGACCTGTGCAGGACTTGTTTGAGGATATACCTGTGACCATAAGCTAATGCGTTCTTGTGCCTGTTTTGGATTTGTTTGGCCGTTTTCAATTGTAATCTCGACGTGCTCCTTGAGCACTGAAAATAAGTTAATTCTAAAGTAAAGGTTAATTCAGACCTTAGTTGTAACTTTCAGCAGAAAAAGTGTATGCTTATATTTGCTTATGTTTGTGTAAAGACCTGATTACAAAATCGTGTCAGTTTGCAGTACATTGATTCACCCTGTTGCTACCTTCATTGGTGGAGTGTAATCAAGCTCTTCAATGTGTTCCAGAAAGAAAGATGAGGCTGCCTTTTACTTATTGTGTTGGAAGGATGCAACGCCATTGAAGGTACTTCATTGTCTCGTGCTATATTTATTTGATCTATAAGCTTATAGAGAATACTTGGTTCAGTACTAAATGAAAGCAAAGTAGAAAAATATTGTTAATAATAATATGGACACCTGTATGCACATGTTACCTTCGGCATGTATAGCAGTTGCCTATCCTTTAGATGAAGATAATATTTGCTTTATTTTTCTTGCAGGCACTACTTCAATCTATTACGATTGGTAAGATGATTGTCATTGACTTATTTTCTGATGTCAAACCGATACAACAAATGTCCTCTTAGTTCTATATGGAATATTGGAATGTATGGAGTTCTAGATTCAATTCCATCTGGCCCTACTGATGCATGTGCAAGGTACAATTCAAAATTAGTGCATGCTACTTTCATTTCTTATGTATATTTATTACTAACAGCAGAAGTTTCCTTTGCTTTCCCTAGAAAAGCACATTTTTTATTTTTTTCTAACGGGGTACTTACGTTGACCCTTCCTCTTATTTAGGTTTGTGTTGGCATGTGCATGGAGGAAATAATAGAGCATAATCCAGTTGTTTATATCTAAATGGCATTCGTAGTCAAAGGGTTTAGGTTGAGGTATGCGTTAGATATACGCATGGTCCCTGTTGTGCCGTAAATTATGGTTTACTCGTCTAATGTAATCATTCTAGACAAAGATTTCAACTTCATAGAATAGAGGGCTAATGTGAATTCATGTATTAATGCATAACATTTAAACTCGAAGGATTAAGTTTTAATTAATCTGGTCTAAAGTTAGCTTCTGCCGAGGTTTTCTTTATGCTCTTCCTAGTTTCAGTAACACCCAGAGCCGGCCCACAGGCCGGGCAAACAGTGCGCCTGCACTGGGCCCCACCGAGCCAGGGGCCCCGGCCCAGCTAATAGTTTCATTACTACTAATTGATGTTTCTGATTGTTTTAGAATAAAGGCCCATGTATTTATGTGCAGCCCACCCACACCAAGCCAGCTCGTATGAGACTAGAGTTCCACTCCAGGAATCGATCAATTTCTTTGTTCGGTATCGTTCTGGACTTCTCCTTGTCTCTGTTCTCTCGACGACTTCAGTGCTCCAGCAGACACACGAGTCGACTCGTCTTGTCTCCTCGTCTCCTTCTCCCCCAAATCCGATGTTGCGGCCAGCCATTAACAGAGGCCAAAGAAGACAGCTCAATGTATCCATCGTTCCCCAAACTTCCCCCCCATCAATTCTGAACGTTTCTATTTTTTTCCAGATGAAACAGCCGTTTGGGACTTGATTTCGGAGAAGTAAAAAAATTCCGTAAGTGAATGCAAATGTAAGTGAATGCATTAGCTTTATATCCATAACTCAAAAGCTTCATCTAATCATCAATTTTGACAATTCCTTTTACAGAAGAAAGACATGTTCTGCTTTGTCACGCCATGATTAATCATGACTTTGTGGAACCATGATTAGTACGCTTGATTGAGACAAATCACGAATACTATCATTTTTAGAGTCATTGTTCTGTCATTTTGAGAGTCAAAAGATCATTGATCTATGCTATGTGCCTATGTAATGAATATTCTTTGTTAATATAATAAGAGCCTTCCCTTTTTAGCTTCAAAAATATACTATTTTGATAGGTTGCGTGTGAATAAAGGCCCATTTCTAACATTTTGCACCTGGGCCCTGAAAAAGTATGGGCCGGGCCTGGTAACACCATGGGATTTATTGATATTTTTTATATCTACAAGGCCTATGTTGACAGCTTAGGTTGATTATATAGACCCATGTAGCAGATCAGGCATCAGCTTGACTTTCTTTTCACCGTGCCTTTTCTCTAAACTACTCAATTCTTACATGGAGTAATTTTTCTGGTTAATAGGTACTTGGTAAATGGAACACGATTAACCCAGACAACAGGCTTGCTCCATCGGAAAAAATGGTATCGTGGCTAGAAAAGGTGATCCTTTCCTCAAAAATAGTTGCACTGGATATTAAGATGTCATTTTTATTTTGTCACTCATGTATTGTTTTCCATTCAGCTTTATCTGCTAGATCATAGTACCATGCCTATTATTAATGTGTCATGCATACGAACACTTTAAACCAGCTAAACCACTTGCCATGTGGTTAGTACTTACGGTTTGGCCTTCAGAAATTTCAAATGGGAACGGTCTCAAAATTTTAAGAAAAGGTTGTTTGGGAGCAGGCATTTATTTATTTGTTGTTTTTAGCTACATTAAGTCTCAGTTCTTCCAGCTGCATAGAATCTTTCTTCACCTTTTATTTATCTTTATCATCACAATGCAAAATCAAGCACCCCAGTATTCTTTGTTCCTATATCACTGAAACAAAAATGGTTTCCAATCAATGTGTGATCAAAATCTTCCACAATTAGTTGTGCCAAGTAGATGCAGTCAGCGATAGAGTGCTAGCTGTAGTCGACGACTGAGCAGGACAGGTGGATCCCCTCCCCTGTCTCGGTATCTCTCAACTTGGGACTTCTCCACCGTGGTATGAGTCTTCCGCCTGCATTGGCGGCTTGATATGGCTGGGAGAAATGTTCTCAATTATGGCCGAAGGGGTTCATGCTTCTAAATTATTCCCTTTATTGGTTCTAAATTTTGATGCACGATTTGGTATACCCAGGTTCAGGTGTCTATGAGGCTATTTTGAGGGTCAGCCAGAAATAAAAGGGCATATGTAAATGCATATTTACTGGTTCTTTTTTGATACTTTTGGTAAAAGAACCTTTTGTTTTCTATAGCTAAATCTTTTATTAAGATTGGGCAGGAAGACAAGGAGGATGTTGTGCGTTCTTCCTTAGTTTACTGATGGTGCTTCTTTGTTTGGGTTGGTGCAGGATAGCGGCCAAGTTTCTTCTATGTGTTGGTGATATTAGTCATGTCCTCGATTCTTGGAAGATATATAGCGATCTGTGGGGGTAGCAGCCGGATGTCTGCAAGGTAAAAAACTGGGCGTGTGAAAAGGAAGCTGAAATTTCGTTTGCTTTAAAAACTAGGCGCCTGAGATCCATTTCTATACTTTTGTTTTAGTTTCATTTTTGCGGGATGAAGCGGGACGCCACATTGCCAGCCTATGATGGCCTGTGAAAAGGAAGCTGGAAACTGAATTTAGATAATATTTTTTCTGAACATTTCCTGTTTTAGAGTACATATGTCCATCTTATTCCTTCCTCGCTAATTTAATTCTATTTTGCAGCCAGGCTTTGGATTCTTACACCCCAGCATTAGTGTTCGTGGAGTCCATCGTTGTTGCAGGTATACCCATTCTCACCATCTCTATTTATCCCCTTTCTTCTCATGTATATTGGCACAATTTGCTCCCTAGAATCTATAGTATGCAATATGTGCTACTGACCAAGCATTTGACGGTTTGATGATGAACTATAATAATCGATCCATTTCATCACATGTAGCAACTTCTTGCGATCTTCATGTATGGTTCCTATTACGAGCTTAACTCGCTGGCACCAGCTGAAGAGCTTATCCGTCCAAGAGATCAGGAGTGGATGCATTTTGGGATCATCCTGGTTGTGTATTCTGATCGGTTGAATATGGTAAGTTTGTCATCCTGGTTGTGTATTCTGATCATTCTAGAGTAACCTGTACATTCAATTTTGATCTGAGTAATTTGTGATGCTCTTGGATGCTCTATGTTGCATTTTCCTTGAAAATATTTCACACTGCACTCACACGTGACCTGTATTCAGTGGCCCCTTTATCTTGTATCCTTTGTTTCTTTATTTATTTTCACTTCGAAAAAATATCCTCAGAAAATATGTTATTTGACACATGGCAACATCACTTATATTGTTGCCTCCATGTTCTCTCTGCAAGCCTGTATTCTTAATAAATGAATAAATGATAGACATTAGGAACTCATTGGACACAGTGTTCCAGATATCCTTCAGGTATTAGAACGAATGATGTTATACCTCAATTGAATTTTCTACTGAATTTCGGCAATTTCTCAATAGCAAAATTCCACACAAGCTTCAGTTGTGCTGGTCATATGGGCACTTCCTGCAGAGAAGTATCATGGTTATTATTTTGTGTATTTGTACTAAGGGACGCATTTTCCAACTGTAACACTTACAGTGATGCCTAAACCGGCATTTGCTATGCCTTTGAAGTTCAACTCAACATGCCGCCCCTTTCAGGATGTTGTTTCCGCGGAAGAAAGAATAGTTGACCTGAAGTCAAAAGGAAAGGAAGCATTTGTGAAGCAGGACTACTTTACAGCAATGTACTACTACGGAATGGTGAGCGTATGAACCGGTGTAGTACTTGTTTGGAACAATACAAGAGAGAGTTGCAAACAAAATACTAATTCTGAAATATCAGGTTCATGATTTAAACTGCGGTGAACTTCAGATTTCTCTGTGGTAATACAACTATTTGCTTAATGATCGTTCATAAGATTGTCTGATGATTCATGGTTTTAGTTGAAATGGTTGTAAAGGTTTTCCTGCCTTACAAACATGATGATGGAGTGCATGGTTTTAAAGGCGTCGCAGGCGACGCCTAAGCGACGCTTAGGCGTCCAAGCGCTCCCCCTCCGCCTTAGAAAAACAGCCGCATTAGGCGCCTAGGCATCCAAACCATGATGGAGTGAAAAAAAAAAGAAAGAGAAAAAGAAAAAGATGATGGAGTAATAATAGTTAACACTTAATTCTGCAATGACCTTCATTTGCTTGTCGTTGCTAAACTGTGCTTTGCTGAACATATTTTATAGGGTAGTTATGGCAATTGCTTTAGAAACTCTGACTGCACCCCTGCTTTTTTGGCTAATTATGAAAATACTGCACTTTCATCATTTTCTTTAATGATTTTGCCACTCTGACTGCATCCCTGCTTCGGCCGTTTGCATCCATCTACCTGTTTTATTCGCTCACCATTCAGTAATTTTGTCCACTCAAGTCGAAAATCCCATGAGTTCCTCATTGCTTCTCCTCTCCGGCCTCTCTCTACTAAGCGGTCATGCCTAAGTATGAGGGAGGAGCAGGTGCAGAGGCGACTAGGGGTGGTAGGTCCCACTGTGCCTGTGGGTGGAAGGATAAGTTCTTTCTTTTTTGAAAGGAGATGAATAAGTGAAGAAAACAGTAAAATAGACAGCAGCTGGTTAGATAAGCTAGATTATCATCATGCACCACAATGCCGAATGCAGCCTAAGCCCAACAACTGTTTATATGTGCTTTTCTTACATTAAAACCAACTGAAACACAACAATATTCTCCAATGAGCCTGTTACACCAATTTACCATAGCAAGACAAAATCATGCGAAGCTGAGCGCCATCCTTGCTGGTTGCTGCTGCAGGTGATGGAGATAGACCCTCTTGATGCCACCCTGTATGCCAACCGGAGCCTCTGCTGGCTGCGGATGCGAGAAGGGGACAGAGCTTTGCTAGACGCTCGGCAGTGCAAAACACTGCGCCCTGGTTGGGCCAAGGCATGGTACCGACAGGGCTCAGCTCTCAGTTTCATGGAGGTATAACTCCTGTATCAAAATCTAACCTTTCAATCTAATTCAGTCTCTCAACCTGTGTCTGACTTGCTGTAATCTCGTTCCTCCATGTACAGGACTACCGAGGAGCAGTTGGTGCGTTCCAGGAGGCGCTGAGACTCGACCCTGCGAGCAATGAGGTCAAGAAGGCATTAAGGTAATGATGCTGTTTCTGGAATCTTTTATGGTTACCCTGTTTGAAATCCATCATCGTTGGAGGAAGATGAATTCTAAATCCTATTATCTTTATAGAGCTTTGAGATTCTCTGATATATTTTGACTCCATTCATTCCCTCAACTTGCAGTGAGGCCACGAGTAAGGCTGCTGCTCGCTCTTTTTAAGAGCAGAACCTTTGATGGAGCTGACATATAAGCAAGTGCCTTTGTCTCACATATCTGAGATCACCCTTCTTTTCGTCGGCTACTAATCTACTACAAGGCCTGCTCGTATCGCAGTTGCTGCACTCACAAGAGAGCTACCTCCAATTGAACAATGTACCGGTGGTGAAGAAATACAAGTTGTTAGAGATATATACTAAAAGTATGTAGTTCATAAATATTTTCCTTGGAGTCGATGTTGACCTCCACCACTAAGCCGCAGCGCCATTGCTCAAGGGTTCTGAACTTATACAAAAGCATAATAGCTGAAAAAAATAGTGTGATAGCGTAATAAATTGTCATATCTTCCTGCAACACCTCGATGGAATAGTGTTTCTGTGATATACTAAACCAGTGATTTTTTGGCTAATTCTTAATATTAAAATAAGCTAAAACTTATGATTTTAATCCTCACCTAATTCTGCCGTTTGCGCGATAGCGCAACCGGTCATCTAGTGTATATAAATTTGTAGCGTCATATCACCGGCATGGTTCGGGAAAAAATGCTGCTATTTCCCGGGAAGCTCAATTGGCTAACTACTAGCACCATTCCAGAGCTTAAGGTTTATACTTCTAAAAAAAGTCAAATCAAGTAACGTTTGACCAAACCTTTAAAATAATCTATATATATATATATGATATTTTGTTGATACCATATGAAATATATTTTATCTATCTAATGATATTGATTTTATATTTTGCATGTTAATGATAAAAAATAGTCTAACTTAACATAGTTTGACTTAAAAAAAAGCTTAAACTTTAGGATGAAGGTAGTATAAGAAAGGCCGTTATGAAAACAAGAAGTGGCACAACTAACCTGTTGCTGGCAAATTGAGCCAACACCTAGTGGAAACGGACAAGGACAAGGACAAGCAGGTGGCTGCAATACCTGTTGTGTTGCCCAAAAATGATAATCTCAGAGCACACAAGCGTGCTAGGGGAGAATGCCTCAAGTGTGGGGGCAAATATAGCCGAGGACACAAATGCCCAAATCAAGTGCAATTAGCAGTGGTTGATAAAAGTTATGCTACTTTAGAATTGGTTAATGACAGTTGACAGCTGCAGTGGTGAAGATGGTAATGAAGAAACTAAGAGCATCTCCAACAGGCGCGCTAAAACGTCCGCGCGGCATAAAAACTGCCGGTTTGCAGCGCCCGGGAGGAAAATAGGCCTTCCAGCAGGCGCTGCAAACCGCGTGGCGCTGTAAATGTTTTAGGACGCGGGCAGGTTTGCGCTATCGCGAGCGGCATACTTTGTGCACCGGCTACAGCGCGCGGCATCGCTCATCCACGCGCGAGAAAACCCCCGCACTGAAACTTCCCCTTCCGCGTCGCCGCCCGAGCGCCCAATCCCTCGTCTCGGCGCGGCCGCCGGCGCAATCCCGACGATGGATGGCCCCTCCGGCAACCCACCGACCCCACCCTACTCCATCCCACCCTCCGCCGCCGCCGCTTCCGCAGCGCCGCCGCCCAATGCGGCAAACCCTAGCGGCGGCGTCGACGCCGGCAACACAACGGCTGCTGCGCGTGCGCTCTTCGTTCCGCCGCGCGGGGCGCTGCACACAGGCGCCGCCGCCGCGCAGGGCACCGGCAACGTGCGGGCGGCGCCGAGGAGGAAGGCGTCGTCGACCAAACGGCCATACATCGGTGCCGCCTCCGTCGCGCCACCGAAGAAAACGAAGGCGCCCGCTGTTGTATTGTGATCCAAATTCATATACTAAAGGGAGGCTAACTTCTGACGAGCGGAGCGAGGCCCGTCGCCGGAGGCTTGGGCCGAAGCGTAGTGGTACGGTACGGATCGTTGGCACCGCCTATATATACATCTTGTAAGCCGCCGGCTAGGGTTTATCAGATTACAAGATAACCCACGGCGTTTGTAAACACCTCCCGATATAGTGAAGTTTTGCTGGCTGGCGCTCGTGGTTTTTTCCCCTTCTGTGTTGGAAGGGGTTTTGCACGTTAAATCTTGTGTCCCCTGCGTGTGTTCTTGTTTCGTTCTTCGTTATTTACTTGTCGCTTTTATAACACCCGCCTCCCGCCGGCCGCATCCTCCTCTGACGATGACGAACCAGACGCCTCCTCCTCCGACGACGAACCAGCCGGCGCCTCCGTCTGGCAATCGCGTGGGCGCACATATGGTGCATGATGAAATGCCCGAGAGGTAAAAACACTACTTTTCATCCAAATTGTAGTTTAGATGCATACATAGCCGGAGAATAATGAATTTCATTGCAATGTAGAGTCGATGATGAGACATTCATGGAGACAATGAATGTTGGATCTTCGTTTATGCATGATGAAACCGCCGATGGAGAGGAGAAATATGAGGATGTAGATGAGGAAGGAGAAGGGTTGATTGAACCTTGCTATCCCGGTCGGTCGGCCAACTACACCATAGCGGATGACAAGTTGCTTTGCAAGACGTGGTTGACAATTGGAATGGATCCAACAATCGGTACCGATCAAACAAGAGAAACATATTGGATGAGGATGACGGAGTACTTCAACACACACAACACAAGTGGGAACGAGCAAACCATGCGCTCACTTCGGTCCCGTTGGTCCGGCATCAACATCGATTGCCGAAAATGGGCGGGCGTGCAAGCCAACGTCGATGTTCTTAATCCAAGTGGCACAAACCAGAATGATAGGGTAAGCCATTCTACTACTATGTTGACCATATGGCTCATATGTGAAGAATACGGTTCTAGTTCATATAGCTCATCTATTTTCTTTTCCTCATATGTGTAGAACTCTATGGCTCAAGGATTGTTTAGGGATGTGGGAAAGAAGAACAAGAAAGGCAACAAGATTCTTGGCAAGCCATTCACCTTGCATCATTGCTATGAAGTTCTAGGGAATGAAGAAAAGTGGAAGACCCACGGCAAGTTGGATGCGGCAACTATGGCGGCCAATGCTACCGGTGATGCAAAAATCATCGATGAGGATGATTCAAGTGATGAAGGCAAGAAGAGAAGCTCCACTCCTCACTCGGTCAACAATGGGCGGAGGAATGTGCATGGTAGGAAGACCGCCAAAGATATGAAGGGAAAGAAGGCCGGAGATGACGACATTGCAATGGCTATGGAAAGGATTGCAAATGCACGGTTGCAAGCAAATGAAGATAGGAAGATGGAAAGAAACTTGGAAAAAGAGGCTATGGATGCTATTGAAGCTCGGAGAGCCGCTTTGGAGGAGAGGATTGCCGCCAACGAGGAAAGGAAGTTGGCTTTGAAGGAGAAGAGGCAACCACCGAGGAGCATCTACGCCTAGCGGAGGAGGAGAGAGAGCTTTTCTTGATGGATACTTCCCAAATGGATGAGAGGCAAAAGGAGTACATCAACCTTCTTCGCGATGAAGTGTTGGCCAAGAAGAGATTGTTGGTAGCCAACATGAACACTTCCACGGACGGCATCTTTGGAGGAGGCATGTTTGGAGGAGGCATGCCGACGTTTGGAGGAGGCAGGGGAGGCATGGCCGGCATGGGAAGCATGCCCATGCCCTCCATGGGAGGCATGGCCGGCATGGGAGGCTATGGAGGCATGGCCGGCATGGGAGGCTATGGAGGCATGACCGGCATGGGAGGACCAACCTATGGAGGAGTGTTTGGAGGGACTATGGGAGGCTCAGTCAGTGGTGTGTATGGAACTATGGGAGCACCACCGGGAGGCTTCGTGTCATCCATGAATGCTACTATTCTTCCTTCAACCCAAGATGACGAGGAAGAAGAAAAAGGTGTTGACTTGGAAAATGTGGAAGTGTGATATGCATTTGTGATATGCAAATTATGTATTCCACTTTATCCATTTGAACCATATGTCGTGTGTCATTGTTGAACTACGTCATTTTGTGTGTCGTTCTTGAACTATGTGATGTGTGTTGCATTTTGTGTCCATTTAATTTAAATTATGGTAGATCATTTGTTTCATGATTATATGTGAGTGTTTGATCTTGTGAGATGCATAGTAGTGTAGAAAGCTGTTTTCCGCGCCCGCGCGCTGTATTTTGGCACGCCCGGCGGAGGACCATTTTTACCGCCCGCGCACGCGCTGCATATTGACGCGTCCGGCGGGGCAAAAACCGGGTCAGCGCGCGCTATCCGTTTACCGCGCGGCGAAACGGAGGTTTACCGCGCCGGCTTTTTGTGCGCCTGTTGGAGATGCTCTAACAGCTCAGTTTCTGAACCTAAACAGGCTATGGGCAAGTCTGCTTCTGCAGGAACAACTGGTAAAAAGACAATGAGATTATTGAGACATATTGGGACAAATCGAGTGCCCACCCTTATTGATAATGAAAATTCTGGAAACTTCATCAACAGTGAACTAATTGCCATATTACAACTGCCAGTTCAACAGCTTCCTCCAGTTGAGGTAACAATTGCTGATGACTCTAAACTGACAAGTAATGAAGGTGTTTCACCATTGCAGTGGGGAGTGCATGATACAAAGTTTTCTCCACGAGTTAGAGTATTGTCAATTAAATGTTATGATGTGATCTTGGGCATGGACCGGTTAGAAACATGCAACTGAGGCAAAATGTCACTAGTACAAAACAACATTATCGCTGAAGGACTGTCTCTGCTGGGCTCTAAAAAATCCATCAGCGATGACATTTTCGGACACCGAAAATTGTCCGGAGGTGTTACGCTGACGAGCAGCATCAATGGTAATTCCAATCAAAGAAGAGGCTCATCAGAATAATAGAGCAAAAAACTGATGGCTGTTAATCGGAGACGTCATGCAAAGTGTGCTTACCATAACGGATCCTTTCTCTAACGAGTGTATTATAAAACCTGTCCGAAAGTTAAGTCGGTGTTGTGTTTCACTGACTCTCTGACTCTCTGACGATCAGTTTTTTTTTTAAGGCAAAAAAATTACCATTTTCATTAATTAAGGAGAAGTTAAAAGAGGTTTTACAAACCGCACATCACCACTTGGCCGGACGCCAAGCACAAGAAACAAGCCTACTCTAGCGGCATTACATTACTCAAAAGCCTTAGCTATGGCGAGGCTCCACATTGCCATCTCTTCTTTAATCTTGGTGAACACCATATTTGATGATTAGTTATCAGTTAGGAGAAGATGGAAGGGACTTACCACCATCTGGATATATTAGGGTTGTTTCGGGAAATGAGCAGTTACTGATAATTGTGCTTCAAAAAGAGATGTTTTGTGGTATCCCAAATGAACCAGATCCGTTTGTTTTGGCCAATCTAATGGCTGTGTATTCGCTTAATATGGTTAGTTCGGTTCGGTTAATATGGTTATTTGGTTAGTATGGTTTTAATATTTTGATAAACAGGTTTCGTATAAAAATACGGTTGGGTTTCGGTAATAACCATATAAATTCGGTTTGGTTTCGGTAATAAATAAATTAACCAAAATTGACGCAAATTTTTAAATAACATCTATTTTTGTGGACATATATTTGGTTCTGTATTTTTTAAAAGATTAAAACAATTGTGTTATAGGAGAAAGAAATGATAAATAATGAAAATGCGGTCAAAAAAATTTATAGCAGTATTAGGGACTGGAACACATGACCCGTCGCAAACATATATGTACTAGCAAATACATAGCATCACGCTGTAGTATCTTTCTTATGCAGCTAATTTTTTTTGGAGCAACCGGCAGGAACTCTGCCTATTCATTAAGAAGAGGGAAATTTGGCCGGTTTATATGGAAACCCGGCCGAAAACCGATACAAACTCGACACCCGCCGTGTCCGGTTTATAAGGAGTATCACACAATAAAAAACCCTACACGGCACAGTTTTAGGGAAACCCGGTGAAAACCACACACTTGGCCACACAACCGAGCTGAACTAGGTATGGAGCGCCGTCGAATGACACCAGCACGACGGCAACGACGAGCTCCACGACTGCCCGGTCCACGTCCCTAGAAATGAAGTCAGAGCCGAAGGGAACGACTAGGCCCTTCAAGCTTCGAGGGGTGAGGCCGGCCGCAAGAAGCAAGCCAGCGACACTCACACACCGACGGAACCCGAAGACCTCGACCCAAACCAGTGGTGCAAGCATCGACAACAAGTGGCTTCCAAGACTCTGAAAAATGACGCCACCAAGGAGGTCACGATGTCCACAGACGCCGCCGTCATCCAATCCGGTGAACCGGATTTGGGTATTCACCCTTGAGAGATGGGCGAAGGGGTGTCGGGACTCCACGACAACGCCTTCAAGAAGGAGAAGCAACGCCCGCAGGCGACGCCGTTGTCGGCACCGACAAAGTCGGGCAGGATTTTCATCCGGAGACCCAAGACCATGATACGTCTCCAACGTATCGATAATTTCTTGTGTTCCATGCCACATTATTGATGTTATCTACATGTTTTATGCACACTTTATGTCATATTCGTGCATTTTCTGGAACTAACCTATTAACAAGATGCCGAAGTGCCAGTTGTGTTGTTTTTGCTGTTTTTGGTTTCAGAAATCCTAGTAAAGAAATATTCTCGGAATTGGACGAAATAAAAGCCCGAGAGGCCTATTTTCTCACGAAGCTTCCGGAAGACCGAAGACGAGACGGAGAGGGGACACGGGGTGGCCAAACCCTAGGGCGGCGCGGCCCCACCCACGGCCGCGCCGGCCTATGGTGCAGGCCCCCGTGCCGCCTCTCGACTTGCCCTTCCGCCTACTTAAAGCCTCCGTGACGAAACCCCCGATGCCGAGAGCCACGATACGGAAAACATTGCGAGACGCCGTCGCCGCCGATCCCATCTCGGGGGATCCTGGAGATCGCCTCCGGCACCCTGCCGGAGAGGGGAATCATCTCCCGGAGGACTCTACACCGCCATGGTCGCCCCCGGAGTGATGAGTGAGTAGTCTACCCCTGGACTATGGGTCCATAGCAGTAGCTAGATGGTTGTCTTCTCCCCATTGTGCTATCATTGTCGGATCTTGTGAGCTGCCTATCATGATCAAGATCATCTATATGTAATTCTATATGTTGCGTTTGTTGGGATCCGATGAATAGAGAATACTTGTTATGTTGATTATCAAAGTTATGCTTATGTGTTGTTTATGATCTTGCATGCTCTCCGTTATTAGTAGATGCTCTAGCCAAGTAGATGCTTTTAACTCCAAGAGGGAGTACTTATGCTCGATAGTGGGTTCATGCCCGCATTGACACTGGGACAGGTGACGAGAAAGTTCTAAGGTTGTGTTGTGCTTGTTGCCACTAGGGATAAAACATTGATGCTATGTCTAAGGATGTAGTTGTTGATTACATTACGCACCATACTTAATGCAATTGTACTGTTGCTTTGCAACTTAATACTGGAGGGGTTCGGATGATAACTCTGAAGGTGGACTTTTTAGGCATAGATGCGGTTGGATGGCGGTCTATGTACTTTGTCGTAATGCCCAATTAAATCTCACTATACTCATCATGATATGTATGTGCATTGTCATGCTCTCTTTATTTGTCAATTGCCCAAGCTGTAATTTGTTCACCCAACATGCTTGTTCGTCTTATGGGAGAGACACCTCTAGTGAGCTGTGGACCCCGGTCCAATTCTCTTTACTTGAAATACAATCTACTGCAATACTTGTTTTTACTGTTTTCTCTGCAAACAATCATCTTCCACACAATACGGTTAATCCTTTGTTACAGACAAGCCGGTGAGATTGACAACCTCAGCTGTTTCGTTGGGGCAAAGTACTTTGGTTGTGTTGTGCGGGTTCCACGTTGGCGCCGGAATCTCCGGTGTTGCGCCGCACTACATCCCGCCGCCATCAACCTTCAACGTGCTTCTTGGCTCCTCCTGGTTCGATAAACCTTGGTTTCTTTACGAGGGAAAACTTGCTGTTGTGCGCATCATACCTTCCTCTTGGGGTTGCCCAACGAACGTGTGAAATACACGCCATCAAGCTCTTTTTCAGGCGCCGTTGCCGGGGAGATCAAGACACGCTGCAAGGGAGTCTCCACTTCTCAATCTCTTTACTTTGTTTTTGTCTTGCTTTATTTTATTTACTACTTTGTTTGCTGCACTAAATCAAAATACAAAAAAATTAGTTGCTAGTTTTACTTTATTTGCTATCTTGTTTGCTATATCGAAAACACAAAAAAATTAGTTTACTTGCATTTACTTTATCTAGTTTGTTTTATTTACTGTTGCTAAAATGGCTACCCCTGAAAATACTAAGTTGTGTGACTTCACAACCACAAATAATAATGATTTCTTATGCACACCTATTGCTCCACCTGCTACTACAGCAGAATTCTTTGAAATTAAACCTGCTTTATTGAATCTTGTCATGAACCATCAATTTTACGGTGTTAGTTACGATGATGCTGCTACCCATCTCAATAATTTTGTTGAACTATGTGAAATGCAAAAATATAAAGATGTAGATGGTGATATTATTAAACTAAAATTGTTCCCTTTCTCATTAAGAGGAAGAGCTAAAGATTGGTTGCTATCTCTGCCTAAGAATAGTATTGATTCATGGACTAAATGCAAGGATGCTTTTATTGGTAGATATTATCCCCCTGCTAAAATTATATCTTTGAGGAGTAGCATAATGAATTTTAAACAATTAGATACTGAACATGTTGCTCAAGCTTGGGAAAGAATGAAATCTCTAGTTAAAAATTTCCCAACCCATGGACTGACTACTTGGATGATCATCCAAACCTTCTATGCGAGGACTAAATTTTTCTTCGCGGAATTTATTGGATTCAGCTGCTGGAGGTACCTTTATGTCCATCACTCTTGGTGAAGCAACAAAGCTTCTTGATAATATGATGATCAACTACTCTGAATGGCACACGGAAAGAGCTCCACAAGGTAAGAAGGTAAATTCTGTTGAAGAATCCTCTTCCTTGAATGATAAGGTTGATGCTATTATGTCTATGCTTGCGAGTGATAGGACTAATGTTGATCCTAATAATGTTCCGTTAGCTTCATTGGTTGCACAAGAAGAACATGTTGATGTAAACTTCATTAAAAATAATAATTTCAACAACAATGCTTACCGGAACAATTCTAGTAATAACTATAGGCCATATCCTTATAATAATGGTAACGGTTATGCTAATTCTTATGGGAATTCTTAGAACAATAATAGGAATTCACCCCCTGGACTTGAAGCCATGCTTAAAGAATTTATTAGTACACAAAACTGCCTTTAACAAATCTGTTGAGGAAAAGCTCAATAAAATTGATATTCTTGTTTCTAGAGTTGATAGTCTTGCCTCTGATGTTGATCTTTTGAAATCGAAAGTTATGCCTAATGAGAATCATCATAATAAAATTGTTACTACAGCAAATGCCATCCAAGTTAGAATTAATGAGAATATAAGATTAATGGCTGAACTGCGTGCTAGGTGGGATAGAGAAGAAAATGAAAAACTAGCTAAAGAGAAGAATATAGCTAAAGTTTGGACTATTACCACCACTAGTAATGCTAATGCTACACATGTTGCTGCACCTCCTACTCATACTAATAAAAGAATTGGTGTTAGCAATGTTTCCACTTCTAATGCAAAGCGCGAAGAACTGCCTGAAACTGCTAAAACTGCTGAAACTGCTTGTGATAAAGCTGCTGAAATTTTTTCCAACATTGGGGATGATGATCCCATTGCTTTAGATTATAATGGTTTGAATTTTGATGATTGCCACATCTCTGAAGTTATAAAGTTCTTGCAAAAACTTGCTAAAAGTCCTAATGCTAGTGCTATAAATTTGGCTTTCACGCATCATATTACAAATGCTCTCATAAAAGCTAGAGAAGAGGAACTAGAGCGCGAAGCCTCTATTCCTAAAAAGCTAGAAGATGGTTGGGAGCCCATCATTAAGATGAAGGTTAAAGATTTTGATTGTAATGCTTTATGTGATCTTGGTGCAAGTATTTACGTTATGCCTAAGAAAATTTATAATATGCTTGACTTGCCACCGCTGAAAAATTGTTATTTGGATGTTAATCTTGCTGATCATTCTACAAAGAAACCTTTGGGTAAAGTTGATAATGTTCGCATTACCGTTAACAATAATCTTGTTCCCGTTGATTTTGTTGTCTTGGATATTGAATGCAATGCATCTTGTCCAATTATATTGGGAAGACCTTTTCTTCGAACTGTTGGTGCTATTATTGATATGAGGGAAGGAAATATAAAATATCAATTTCCTCTCAAGAAAGGTATGGAACACTTCCCTAGAAAGAGAATGAAGGTACCTTATGATTCTATCATTAGAACAAATTATGATGTTGATGCTTCATCTCTCGATGTTACTTGATACACACTTTCTGCGCCTAGCTGAAAGGCGTTAAGAAAAGCGCTTATGGGAGACAACCCATGTTTTTACCTACAGTACTTTGTTTTTATTTTGTGTCTTGGAAGTTGTTTACTACTGTAGCAACCTCTCCTTATCTTAGTTTTGAGTTTTGTTGTGCCAAGTTAAGCCGTTGATAGAAAAGTAAGTACTAGATTTGGATTACTGCGCAATTCCAGATTTCTTTGCTGTCACGAATCTGAGCCCACTGCTCTGCAGGAAGCTCAGAAAATTATGCCAATTTACGTGCATGATCCTCAGATATGTACGCAACTTTCATTCAATTTGAGCATTTTCATTTGAGCAAGTCTGGTGCCATTTTAAAATTCGTCAATACGAACTGTTCTGTTTTGACAGATTCTGCCTTTTATTTCGCATTGCCTCTTTCGCTATGTTGGATGAATTTCTTTGATCCACTAATGTCCAGTAGCATTATGCAATGTCCAGAAGTGTTAAGAATGATTGTGTCACCTCTGAATATGTCAATTTATATTGTGCACTAACCCTCTAATGAGTTGTTTCGAGTTTGGTGTGGAGGAAGTTTTCAAGGATCAAGAGAGGAGTATGATGCAACATGATCAAGGAGAGTGAAAGCTCTAAGCTTGGGGATGCACCCGGTGGTTCACCCCTGCATATATCAAGAAGACTCAAGCGTCTAAGCTTGGGGATGCCCAAGGCATCCCCTTCTTCATCAACAAATTATCGGGTTCCTCCCCGAAACTACATTTTTATTCGGCCACATCTTATGTGCTTTTTCTTGGAGCGTCGGTTTGTTTTTGTTTTTGTTTTGTTTGAATAAAATGGATCCTAACATTCACCTTATGGGAGAGATACACGCTCCGCTGTAGCATATGGACAAATATGTCCTTGGTTTCTACTCATAGTATTCATGGCGAAGTTTCCCCTTCGTTAAATTGTTATATGGTTGGAATTGGAAAATGATACATGTAGTAATTGCTATAAATGTCTTGGGTAATGTGATACTTGGCAATTGTTGTGCTCATGTTTAAGCTCTTGCATCATATGCTTTGCACCCATTAATGAAGAAATACATAGAGCATGCTAAAATTTGGTTTGCATATTTGGTTTCTCTAAGGTCTAGATAATTTCTAGTATTGAGTTTGAACAACAAGGAAGACGGTGTAGAGTCTTATAATGTTTTCAATATGTCTTTTATGTGAGTTTTGCTGCACCGGTTCATCCTTGTGTTTGTTTCAAATAAGCCTTGCTAGCCTAAACCTTGTATCGAGAGGGAATACTTCTCATGCATCCAAAATACTTGAGCCAACCACTATGCCATTTGTGTCCACCATACCTACCTATACTACATGGTATTTTCCCGCCATTCCAAAGTAAATTGCTTGAGTGCTACCTTTAAAATTCCATCATTCACCTTTGCAATATATAGCTCATGGGACAAATAGCTTAAAAACTATTGTGGTATTGAATATGTAATTATGCACTTTATCTCTTATTAAGTTGCTTGTTGTGCGATAACCATGTTTACTGGGGAACGCCATCAACTCATTGTTGAATTTCATGTGAGTTGCTATGCATGTTCGTCTTGTCTGAAGTAAGGGCGATCTACACTGAGTTGAATGGTTTGAGCATGCATATTGTGAGAGAAGAACATTGGGACGCTAACTAAAGCCATGATTCATGGTGGAAGTTTCAGTTTTGGACAAACATCCTCAAATCTCTAATGAGAAAAGAATTAATTGTTGTCAAATGCTTAAAGCATTAAAAGAGGAGTCCATTATCTGTTGTCTATGTTGTCCCGGTATGGATGTCTAAGTTGAGAATAATCAAAAGCGAGAAATCCAAATGCGAGCTTTCTCCTTAGACCTTTGTACGGGCGGCATAGAGGTACCCCTTTGTGAAACTTGGTTAAAGCATATGTATTGCGGTGATAATCCGGGTAGTCCAAGCTAATTAGGACAAGGTGCGGGCACTATTAGTACACTATGCATGAGGCTTGCAACTTATAAGATATAATTTACATGATGCATATGCTTTATTACTACCGTTGACAAAATTGTTTCATGTTTTCAAAATCAAAGCTCTAGCACAAATATAGCAATCGATGCTTTTCCTCTATGAGGACCATTCTTTTACTTTCAATGTTGAGTCAGTTCACCTATTTCTCTCCACCTCAAGAAGCAAACACTTGTGTGAACTGTGCATTGATTCCTACATACTTGCTTATTGCACTTATTATATTACTCTATGTTGACAATATCCATGAGATATACATGTTACAAGTTGAAAGCAACCGCTGAAACTTAATCTTCTTTTGTGTTGCTTCAATACCTTTACTTTGAATTATTGCTTTATGAGTTAACTCTTATGCAAGACTTATTGATGCTTGTCTTGAAGTGCTATTCATGAAAAGTCTTTGCTTTATGATTCACTTGTTTACTCATGTCATACACATTGTTTTGATCGCTGCATTCACTACATATGTTTTACAAATAGTATGATCAAGTTTATGATGGCATGTCACTCCGAAATTATCTTTGTTATCGTTTTACCTGCTCGGGACGAGCAGTAACTAAGCTTGGGGATGCTGATACGTCTCCAACGTATCGATAATTTCTTGTGTTCCATGCCACATTATTGATGTTATCTACATGTTTTATGCACACTTTATGTCATATTCGTGCATTTTCCGGAACTAACCTATTAACAAGATGCCGAAGTGCCGATTGTCGTTTTCTGCTGTTTTTGGTTTCAGAAATCCTAGTAAAGAAATATTCTCGGAATTGGACGAAATAAAAGCCCAGAGGCCTATTTTCTCACGAAGCTTCCAGAAGACCGAAGACGAGACGGAGAGGGGCCACGGGGTGGCCAAACCCTAGGGCGGCGCGGCCCCACCCCGGCCGCGCCGGCCTATGGTCCGGGCCCCCGTGCCGCCTCTCGACTTGCCCTTCCGCCTACTTAAAGCCTCCGTGACGAAACCCCCGATGCACCGAGAGCCACGATACGGAAAACATTACTGAGACGCCGTCGTCGCCGATCCCATCTCGGGGGATCCTGGAGATCGCCTCCGGCACCCTGCGGAGAGGGGAATCATCTCCCGGAGGACTCTACACCGCCATGGTCGCCTCCGGAGTGATGAGTGAGTAGTCTACCCCTGGACTATGGGTCCATAGCAGTAGCTAGATGGTTGTCTTCTCCCCATTGTGCTATCATTGTCGGATCTTGTGAGTTGCCTATCATGATCAAGATCATCTATATGTAATTCTATATGTTGCGTTTGTTGGGATCCGATGAATAGAGAATACTTGTTATGTTGATTATCAAAGTTATGCTTATGTGTTGTTTATGATCTTGCATGCTCTCCGTTATTAGTAGATGCTCCGGCCAAGTAGATGCTTTTAACTCCAAGAGGGAGTACTTATGCTCGATAGTGGGTTCATGCCCGCATTGACACCTGGGACGAGTGACGAGAAAGTTCTAAGGTTGTGTTGTGCTTGTTGCCACTAGGGATAAAACATTGATGCTATGTCTAAGGATGTAGTTGTTGATTACATTACGCACCATACTTAATGCAATTGTCCGTTGCTTTGCAACTTAATACTGGAGGGGGTTCGGATGATAACTCCGAAGGTGGACTTTTTAGGCATAGATGCAGTTGGATGGCGGTCTATGTACTTTGTCGTAATGCCCAATTAAATCTCACTATACTCATCATGATATGTATGTGCATTGTCATGCTCTCTTTATTTGTCAATTGCCCAACTGTAATTTGTTCACCCAACATGCTGTTCGTCTTATGGGAGAGACACCTCTAGTGAACCGTGGACCCCGGTCCAATTCTCTTTACTCGAAATACAATCTATCGCAATACTTGTTTTTACTCGTTTTCTCTGCAAACAATCATCTTCCACACAATACGGTTAATCCTTTGTTACAGCAAGCCGGTGAGATTGACAACCTCACTCGTTTCGTTGGGGCAAAGTACTTTGGTTGTGTTGTGCAGAGTTCCACGTTGGCGCCGGAATCTCCGGTGTTGCGCCGCACTACATCCCGCCGCCATCAACCTTCAACGTGCTTCTTGGCTCCTCCTGGTTCGATAAACCTTGGTTTCTTTCTCGAGGGAAAACTTGTCGCTGTGCGCATCATACCTTCCTCTTGGGGTTGCCCAACGAACGTGTGAAATACACGCCATCGGACCACCGCCTCCA